>NW_026575051.1:24952500-25552500 GCF_905146905.1 Nyctereutes procyonoides | reverse complement strand
AGAAAGCTATTTCCCAAAGGCACAGCCCCTGGTACAATGGGGCTCAAAATAGTGTCTTACCATTGACAAAATCAACACTTGTTAATGATTGATTCAGGAGCATCTATGGGAAATATGTGCTTTCAAATTGTTATAATTGCTAAAAGAATATCATTAGTTATTACAAAATAATGACTTTCTACTCAGGTTCAAATTCCTCCCTAATTTTAAAAACTTATCTGTACCTATGTGGAAAACAATTTGATATGAAATTTCATGAAAATCATTGAAAATATAAGAAAATAAATGGCAAATTGATTTAAAATAGTGTTAAATTTTCTTGGAAAAGATGACAATTTAGGGAAAAAGTTAAGACTTATTGCTTATTTTTCTTGTCTTTAATTTTATATGGTATTCTTGAAAATCCAAAGGTTAAGCAAAACAATGAAATTTTCTAATTATTTCTAGGGACTATGTGGAAATTAATGATTACTTCGTGTCTAGACATAGGCAAACACTTCTTCATACAAATTCAATTTTATTTGTGCTTTTGTAAGTTATTAACATTCATTTGGATACAGTTTTTTGTTAAATTACTTTACTTAATGAGGTGTACTATGAACATGATATTGCTGACACGAGATACTCAGAATAGCTAAAAAAAATGAGTTTTCTTCAGTTAAGCTTTCAGAACAAAATAAATTAACATTCTTCTTAATTTGTATTTTTAAAATTCAATTCTAATCACATATTCTGGCTGCCTAACAAATCAAAATAAATACGCTTTGTAAGATACTAGAATGCTATAAAGCATTGTTGCAACAAAATATTCAGAGGTAATTAATAATAGGTAGTATTTTAGAAAGAAGATCATCAAAATAAGATGATGGTTGAAATAACAAAATAGATAATCTGGATGAAAGCATAACTATCCTTCAAAATTGCCATCCAGAATATATGCAGGCAGCTACACTGATCACTGAGAAGGCTGAAATAAATCAATTTTTTATGAATCAGTCTTTAAATTCCAGGTATATGGACCTGTAGGGAGACTACAGTTTATTTGCTTATTTCTGAGATTTTATTTATTTATTTGAGAGAGAAAGAGAGCACAAACAAGGGGTGTGGCAGGCAGAGGGAGAGGTAGATGCAAGCTCCCTGAATAGCAGAGAGCCCGACATAGGGCTTGATCCCAGGACCCTTAATTCACTGAGCCACTCAGGCACCCCTAGGGAGCCTACAGTTTAAAATGTGTCATGAAACTAGTTTTACTGTTTCTAACTTTAAGACAAAACTCAACAATTACATATATCTAAATAGATAAGTTATAAGTTATCTATTTAGGTAAGTTATATTTTTAAATGTATTTTTAAATCCCAGTAGTCGAATTATTTTGGGTGAAAATATTTAATTGCTTCACATCTGCATCTAAATTCTCATTTCTCATGTTTTGAAATTGGCTTCAACTAGCACTATTTTGGCTGTAATCTCTTTCTTATTTTCTGCCTACGTAAAAGAGAAAAACAAATAGCTACTCAGTAAAATAACTTGTCCTTGAGAATTAAAATAGTCAACGTAACATTGATGGTTCAGATCTAGCCTAATAAAAGAGACTTTTCTTGAATGTTTTAAAGTTTTCCCCACTTATTCTGGGAGGGAAGCTCAACTAGAGAATGCAGGTAGCTGTTCTGTTCTATGCCTGGTACTAACTAAGCTACTTAAACAGACTTTGTAAGACAGTTGACTCTATACACCTCAATCTTCTCGTTAAAATGCCCTTCAGCAGGGTTTTTAGGATAAAGCAAAAGGAAATAAGATAACACTGTACGTGTTTGATATATGAAAGTTTATTATTCATTTTTGGCCTTAGCAAATGCCAAGGATCCATTCTGGTATATCAGTCAAATTAATTAAATCACTTGATCAACTACAAATCTTACAAAAATAGTTTAGGTTATGAATGGTTTAGAGCACAATAATATTTAATACATATTCTATCATAATTAAAATGTTATAACATTCTTACCAAAGGATCATCATATTCCATTCTCCTAGCTAACTGTTCTCCAATAATCCTTCCCTCAACCCCACACACATGGTCACTGAGTTTAAGATGAAATATTTCAATAGCATTAAAACAGCAACCTTGCTCATATTTTTAAGTCATTAATTTTTTGCACCTAAAACTCTCACCTTCATTCTATTCAGTGGTATTCAACGTTTCTGCTGCTAGTTCAGGGTACACAGGAACATAAGCACTTGTCTATTGTCAACTTCTTTCAGGAAGAAAATGCCATTTTGAGACAGAACCATAATCTATCTGATTCAGGATTCTCTCTCTCTCTCTCTCTCTCTCTCTTTCTCTCCTTTAGGATTTTGTCTCTTAACAGAGATAAAAACTGACATTTGGAAGAAAAAAATGACTTATATTTCATAATATACCTGGAATAACCCTATACATACTTTCTCATAGATTTTTATGGATAGGTCAACTTTGAACTTGTCCAACTGACAGTATAAATACTTTTTTAAAAGGAACAAAGCTAAACATTTCGACTATTTCTCTGATTTCTTTCTTTGGTAGGTAATGTGTGTAGAATATTATCAATCAATAACATCTAGGGATTAAGTGATTCCCAAAGAAAAAGAAGAGGGTACCTGACTTTAGAAATGGGAATGGACAAACTATGAAGAGAAAACGGCACTATTGCTTGTTTCTTTTGTTTTAAGTTCTAATTTTTCATGTTTTTAAATTGTGAATGATATTCACCTATAATATCTCAAATAATATGGGTAAAGGAGAAGGTTCAGCAGAGTCTTGGTTAGGTTAAGTCTATCAAATAATAATATATATACTTAATGATTACTACGAACTATGAACTGTTATCTGCAAGTAACTCATTTAATCTTGATATAAAGCATATGAGATATATTATTGTTGTTGTCATTCCAATTTTGAAGATGAGAAAACTGAGGTTTTTCCAGGCTAAAGTTCACAGAGCTAGTATGTAACAGAGCTAATATCCAAACCAAGGTCATGTTGCCTCAGGAGCCTAAGCTCTTAACACTGATGCAAATTCCTGAGTTCAATGATTTTAAAACAATACAAAGCAAACTTTATTGTACTCTTTAAAGACAATGAAGGAATCTGGTGCTCATGATGATTCCTCTATCTAGAATGAAAATGTTCGTAGACTATGGTCCATTGCACCATTCCTTTTTGTCTGTAAGTAACCTAGAATGTCTTTATTGGTCAAGATAATCTAAGTCCTACCCTGAAAGACTGAACAGGAAGGAACTGAAAAGATGAAACTATTATCATTCTACAGATTAAAGCATTATATTTAATCAGAAGAAATAAAAATAAAAGTCCTTAATCCTATAGTGAATGGAGATTGTCACATTAGGAAATATTTGCAAGCATTATTATCCCTAGCAAGGACATTGAGAAAAAAGCAGATTGAAGATCTATTCTGATAATCATCATGGCAGGTGAATTAACAGCTGAGTCAGCCCAATTATTTATGTTATCATTAGAATCAATAATCACTATTATTTTCTGTCTGGTTCCCACTCACCATCCCCACAACCATGGGAGACTACAGGAAAGAGGCCACAACACGTTCAGTAAACAAACATAGGAAACTGGCTTCAAATTCTGACTTTATTCTTGATATGCTATTATAGGCAAGCTATCATTTGGGAGCCTCAGTCTCTCATGTCTAAAATGGGGCTTTGCACTATTGAAGAAGTAAATGAAATAATGTATCTTAAAATGTCAAGCACTATTTCTGGGTTAAAATCCTTCTGACTTGAATCAAAACTAATTGGAGTATAAATTGCCTTTATTATTTTTGGTAGAGTTGATGAATTAGCCCTGAGGTAGACCAGTTAATTTAGGAAATAAAATGATGACCCAGGGGCAGCCCGGGTGGCTCAGTGGTTTAGCGCTGCCTTCAGCCCAGGGCCTGATCCTGGAGACCTGGGATCTGAGTCCCATGTCAGGCTCCCTGCATGGAGCCTGCTTCTCCCTCTGCCTGTGTCTCTGCCTCTCTCTCTCTCCCTCTCTCTCTCTCTCTCTGTATCTCTCACGAATAAATAAATAAAATTTTTTAAAAATGACCCAAAACATAATATGGTAAATTCCTTGAGTAGAAAAAGTCCAAATACTGCTGTCTGCTTGTTCATTTGCAAGTCCATGGGTCTCTCTAGAATGCCAAACACCTTCTGGTGGCAATCATTTGGTTATGCACGGTATTAGCTTTCCTCACGTTCTTTGTGACACAACTTTACATTATCCAGTAGAATTAATACTGACCAAAATCGAAGAACAGCTTTATTTAGAGTTACAAACATTAAAAAAAGAAATACACTGAAGGTTTCTTACAGCTTAAAAAAGCAAGATTATAGTGATTATACAAAGAAAATAGTAGAGTGGGTATAAGGAAAACAGGAAGAAATGTGGATGTCAGAAATGTCTCAGCCTGACAGATGTGAGACCTGATTCCTTATCTAAGGGCTGAAATGACAGGAATGTGATTTTGCACCAATAATTTAATCTCTCTGGCACATAGCTGCCTTACCTGAAAAATGAGGGAAATTATCTAGGTTGAGACCCAAAGTCTCAAGCATCCTATGATTCTGTTAAGTGCTGACAAAGAGCTGTTGTAAAATTAAATGTTACCAAACGTGGACATTGACTCACTTAAGCATCCCGAAAACATTTACTGAGCATTTATTAAGTGTCGGATATTATTTTAGGAAGGCTGGTTACAGCAGGAAATATAGGCATACCTTGGAGGTATTGTGGTTTTGATTTCATATTGCCATGATAAATTTAATATCATAATAAAGCAAGACAGATTTTTTGGTTTCCCAGAGCACATAAAAGTTATTATACTCTAGTCTACTAAGGGTAAGATAGCATAATGTCTAAAACAAAACAATGTACGTTCTTATTTGAAAAACACTTTATTGCTAAAAAAATATATTAACCATCATCTGAGCTTCTAATGAGAGTGATCACTGATCACATATAACCATAACATATGTAACAATAGTGGAAAAGTTTGAAATATGGCAAGAATTACCAAAACGTGACACAGAGACAGAAAGTGAGCTAATGGCAAAAGGGTGCCAGGAGCCTTGTTCAACACAGGGTTGCCTCAAACCCTCAATTTATAAAAAAGTCATTATCTGTGAAAGGCAATAAAGCAAAGTGCAATGAAACGAGGTATGCCTGTAAGTTAAACAATGTTCTTGACCTCATGATCCTTATATTCTAGAGGAGGAAATCATAAAAAGAAATAAACAAATAGGCAAAAACCCTACATTTTAGATTGCTTTAGACTGCTTTAGCTATCAGAAGGAGATAATGTGGTGGTGGTAACTGTAATGTTTAGGTCCATAAAAATGGAAAGGATGGGAAATCCGGAGCCCTGGAGGGCGATGGGACTTTTCCATTTGGAGGTACTCTACTGGTAAACAGGTGTTCCTGCTCTGCAATGCACAGTGATATTGAGTGCTTTCCTCACTCCAAGAGCTCATAATAAGTGAGCTGAGGAATGTTAATGAATCTCTAGGAAAGGTGTGGTTTGTGACTAGTGTCACAATCATTTCTCAACCTCCTGTTCATCCCCACTACCATTCTTCCCATCCATCTCTTTTTTATTCATTCATCCATTCATCCACCTGACCATCTATTCAAATGACACTCACTGAGCCCCAATCTGTCGCAGATTCTGTACTGCATTCTACATTATTTTGCAGTGTCCTACTCAAAGTGTTCATGAAACAGTAGTAGCAACAGAAAGTAAAGAGATAAGTGACTCCTGGGAGGTAATAGCCAAAAAAGATCTCTAAGAGATTACTAAGGGAACATGGCCAAAAATCATCTTACTTTTTCTCCATTAATTGAAACTCTCCCTAGAGCTTGACTGGGATTCTGGAAATAGGGATATAAGTCATTTTTCTTGATTATCATAACTAAATATGATTTTTTAAAAAAGGATGGGACCCCATTTGACAAACTCTCACACTCAAGATAATGATGAGATTTTTCAAGAATTTTTTCAAGATGTTTTACCAATATGACAGGGAAAAAAAGTACATTTCATGGGCATGATATGGTCTCATCTAAAGTACTGGAAAAGACACCAACTACAGGTCAGTCAGGCACATCTGGGTCTGAATGCTGGCCTAATTTACTAGTGGCCAATGACTTGGGGCAAGGTCTTAAACCTTTCTCAGTCTTGATTCCCTTTCCTATAAATTAACAGGATTTTTTAGATGTGTACAAAGTGCTTCACACATTCCCATTATAAAGTAAGTGCTCAATAAATAATAGATCATATGATTATTGAGGAATTCTTTTGCACTAGGCACTATGATAAGAATGTAGAGGCATTACTTTATTTATTCTCCCACCACAATGCTGGAAGTAGATATGACTATGCCCATTTTACAGTTGAGAAAACTGAGGCTTACAGAGTTTAAATAGCTTAGACCAAACCACCAGCAATATTGAGCTGGTTAAAAAATGATTCTAAAGCCCATATTTATTCTAAGAGACCCCATTATCTTCCAAAAAGCCATCACTTAGTCTGTATGCTCTTTTTTCAACTCCAGTCATATAACAAGACCTGTGGTCACTGCTAAAAAAAAATAAAGGAATAATATTCTGAGGGTCTAGGTAAAAGTGTCTTCATTAGCTTAATAAGGAGAGCAACTGAGAGATTTTGTATAGATAGTGAGCATATACCAAGTATTCTCTCCAGCAAATTATGAAAAACAGAATACTTAGATAATCTTCAAGATTTTTTAAGCTTTTTTTCTAATCCTTTACTTTTGCATATGACCCTGATAGGATAGATGTTATGTATGCTCATGTATCTAATTTATATACACACACATAGATGCACACATATTTATGATCTGATTCCATTAGCTTTCCCCCTTATGGTTGATATAGTAAATTGTTCCTAAATGAAGCATGGTACAAAAAATGCTTTAAAAAATAGCATCTTAAAAAATAGCATCTATTGAGGGTGTATAGGATTCACTGGTTGAATAAATTCCACAATGTATGTAGATTAGTCACACATTGAATTGCTACTTTTTTAAAAAAGGTTTTATCCATTCATTTGAGAGAGAGAAAGAGAGAGAGTGTGAGCGAGAGAGAGCATGGGGAGGGAGAGGGACAGACAGAAGGGGTAGGATAGATGGACTGAGCAGGGAGCTCAACATAGGGTTCGATCCCAGGACCCTAAGACCCTGACCTGAGCTGAAGGCAGATAGACGCTTAATCAACTGAGCTACCCAAATGCCCCCTGAATTGCTAATTCTAAAAAAAAGTTTACAATACTAGGACTCACAACAACTTAAAAGGAAACTAACAATAGAGAGAAAAATGTAAGGTTTCATCCTAGATATTCCCCAGGCATAATCAGTTATCCCATCTCTTTGCTCTCGAACCCTTGGTCTTATCTCTGTGACGGTATTTATTTTAGCCCTTTTCTTGACAAGTGGTTCCACGTGTGCTTCCTTTCACAAGACTGTGATTTTTTTCAAAAGCTGAGTGGAGGCTTCTTTTGTTCACTAGATTTTCTATACAGTATACAGTGCAGTTCTGACGAACATTAAACTGTCAAGGTAGGCTGACAAATGGAAGGGTAGATGGAAGAAGGAGTGAATATGAAAGAGGTTCAAGATACAAAACCCATGCCCTGTCCCTGTTGCTTGATTTTTATACAGAGTTTACATGTTGTTGCTTTGATTTACACTTCCTCTGTTTTAAAAAAATGTATCATAGGTAACCCATTTACACATTATTTAAAACATGTTGCTCCTAAGGAGATGCAAAATGCAATTACCATATAGACACTGAATACAGAATCAGTCAGTTCCTCCTATTCTCTCCATTGAAGAGATAATAACATAAGGGGCCTTCTTCAATGTTAAGGACTTATTGCCAGGTATTCCCAAAGTGATCTTTACAATGTCAATGGATATTTTCAAGGGAAAGGAATGGATTCTGAGACTGTGGTGGTTTCAAATTATATCCACATTTTTTTTATATTCTTTTCAAAAGAATATAAAAGAAGTACCTTCCCCTTGAGTAGGGGTTGTAATTTCTGACTTGTTTTTAACAATATATTAAGAAACAGTGTCATAAAAGGCACTAGGAAGAAAAAAGGAGGGAGGCACATTGTGTTTCCTCTCTCTCTTGGATCATTTGCTCTAGGAGAAGCCAGCTGCCATGTTATGAGGACATTTTAGTATCCCTCTGGAGAGATCTAAGTTGTGAGGAACCGACCATGACCAGCAAGAGGCTGAGCCATCTTAAAAATAGATTCTCCAGGGCCAGTTTTTGCCTTCAGGTAATTGTATCCTCAGCCAACATCCTGACTGTAAACTTATGAGAGACAGAACCAGAAACAATACAGCTAGGCTAAGCTACCCTCAAACTCCTGACGTGGAGAAACTGAGATAATACATTTTTGTTGAATTAAGCTACCAAATTTTGGGATAGTTTGTTACAAAGCAATTGAAAACTAATAAAATCGCTAAATATATTTTTAAAAACTTTTTAAAGCCATGCCAGATACATATTCTTTTTTCCTAGAACTTTAATGTCATTTGTGGGGTACTTGACAATAATATAATGGTAGTTGGAAACTATGGTAGCTGTTGTTTTTTCAAAATTTTCTTTTCAAAATCTTTCAACTGGAATGCCCTGGAAGACCGGTGTTCCCTAAAACATATTCTGAGAAAGCATATTTAAAGCAAATTTTCTCTATTCTCACTGTTAGAATTGACTGCTTTCATAAGCTTTCTTCTGCTTTTAAAGGTTACTTACATGTCTCCTGCCTAGAAGGGCCAAAGCGGAATCAATAAATAATTCATTAATGCTTTTCTACTTCCACCGATCAAGTTTCAAAACCTACCTAAAACCAGTGACTAGCTGGTTTTAGAGGATATTAAAATAGCATGCTACTTTTACAAATAATAATTATGAAGCCTATAACATACATAATGTAAAATTTTTAAGGATTTAAAATTAAATATAACTGTGACAACGTGAAAATTATATGCACACACTCACTTAACATACAAGTAATACATGGCATTATTCTTGTCTTAACATACAGAAGTATACAAAGAAGGGTTCCTAGATCTTCTTTTAACTTCTATCTTCTACCCAGAAGTAACCAGTAATAAAAGTTTGGTGTGTACCCAATCTATTGGTCCTCTTTTCCTACAGTTATAGGCTTTTTAATTTTATATTTATACCAAAGGGATACTCTATCTTTCTACAAGTGTTTTAAGTTCAACTATATATATATCTTTTAGATCTTTATATAATAATCCATATATAACTATTTCATATGGATTGACAGATTTATTTCTAGACTTTTACTATTATAAACAATTCTGCAGTAACACATGCTTGCTCACATAACTTGTGCATGTGTGCAAGTATTTCTTACAACTTGTTCATAGAAGCAAAATTTTGTGGTCAAAAAGGTGATGCATCTTAAATGTCAATAACTAATTTCAAATTGCTTTCTAAACTTACTTTTTAATTTAAAATCGCACAAAGAAAACTTATTTTTCCATATCCTTTCTAATACCATACTTTAAAATTCTTTTCCCTTATTTGCCAATGTGACTGACAAAAAAATTAATTTGTTTTAATTTGCTCTCTCCTAATTCTTGCAAAGGGCCATCACCTGGTTATTGGTTATTTATATTTAGTTCTATGAATTGCCCATGAACCCTTATGATATCTTTTGGTCAGTAGAGAATTGACCAAAACAGAAAAAAAAATGTAGTTTTAAAATTCACATTCTAATAGGGAGAAGAGAGATAATATAATGCAAATAAGTTAATATATGTCAGGCACTATGGAAAAAATAACATAGGAAGGGGACTTGTCAGGTCATTTTGTTTCCAATGGGATGATTATCTTCTGATAAATTTTTGGTAGTGCCTGAATTATCATGATTGTAAATATTTGCCTACTAGTAAAGGAATTAATAACATTTTTTCTCTGTCAGTTTTTTTAACCATGTTCATGAGGCTCATCATCAGAAAAATATTTTAAATCTGTATTTAGTCAATGCTCTAAACTTTATAAATTCTAAATTTTGTGTCTTACCTAAGAAAAATCTTCCACACCACAAGATCTTTTTAATAAAAAGAAAAAATTTTCAGCAAATTTTAATGCTTCTAGAAAATTGTCCATTGTCTATTTTTCAAATTCATTGGCATAAAGTTGTACAGAATTTCTCACACATTTCAATTTCCCCTGAATCTGTATTTATGTACTCTTTCTCATGTTTAATATAATTTATTTCTATATTCCCTCGTTTTCTTGATGAATTATTCTAGAGACTTGTCTATTTCATTAATTTTTCAGAAACCAGCTGGTTTTTTCCTCTTGGCTTTTACATTTCATTATTTTTTTTATCTGAACTAACTTTTCTTTTTTATGAACTTATTTTATTGTGCTACATGTTCCATCTCTTATTTTTGTTAAAATTTTGGGGAAATTCTCAGGTTAAACCCTCAACCCACAAATATGCTCTGTAGTTATACCTATTTTACATCCAGTCCCTATATTATTTTTTTTATTTCAACAAACTTTGAATATCTCAAATCTCTAAGTTATTCTTTTTCATGACCATAATACTCTGTTTCAACTCCCTTCAAATATATTAATCTTGCTTATCTTAAGGTTTTCTATTTTTGCTATTCCTTACTTTATTTTGTCAGTTGTTAGTAACTCTTTCATAATGTCAATTCCTTCAGATATTTGGTGATATTTGGCTATTTGATGATATTTAAGTCAGATAACTCTTGACTGCTTTGATGACCACATTTTGCCTCTGATGGGAGAGGAGAAGGCAGGGATGTGGTAAATTTGGGATGTGAGTTAATAGTAATAGTCTAATAAGTAGAGACAATCCTGTCTTTCTTGGAAACCAACAGCTCCCTGTCATATTGCCTTGATTTTGTATCACTTATGTTCTGGCTTTCTGCTTTATCCTATAATAAAATTATGCCCAGATCATTGCTTGGTCAAATAGAGAAAAAGTGGGAAGTTAGTTGCTCTAGGTGTACAAGTTACAGCTCAACAATGACATCAACCTGAGTAACATCCCAAGTTCCACCCAACAGTTTGTGTTCATTGCACTGGGCCTGAATCAATCAGGAAGTATCACTACTACTTCAGGAATATTTAGATCGTGTTTTATATATTGTTCTCTTATGGTTTTACTCTTCAGTAATCTATTCACATTCACTTTTTATCTTTTAGGAAACTTATGATAGTTTTGGTTGTCTAATGACATTCTGTACAGCTTTTCTATAGTCATGGGTTTATTGACTGAATAGATGAATCTTCTCTTTCTTTTCATTGGCTTTTAGAGGGGAGGATGAGTAGGCACATGTTTTCAGGCTTTCATTTTGATGCAATCTCCCTACTAATGATAGTTTTGGTGGGAAAAATTAAATTCACTATACCGATGATGAAGAACTTCAACTAATGTTTCCCCTCAATTTTAACTCCCTGAAGGAACAATCCAGTGATCTCCCCTTGTTCTGATTCCATTTTCATTTAGCAGCATTTTACATGTGGCCTGGTTCCCACACAGGTCTTCCTAGAAGAGAAAAATGCATAAATGATGCACTTTGGATGCTCTAATATTTATGGTGGCAATTTCTTATTGACTTCTCCAAAGGTATAGTTAGTATATGCTAGAATTATAATTATAATTTTAGTCAAAGTTTCCTTGCATGTCTTCTCATTATCATGAAGGTAGCTGGTACTACCGAATTATTATTGCATGAATTTTGTGACACTATAAAATGCTTTCATCACTGGATAAAGGCTTATAAATGATGGAATATCATTGTTTTGTTTTATGTTTTTTAGAAGCCTTTTTAAAATCCATGGTTCTATCTGATGATTTCTCTAGTTTGGATGGACCATTTTTTAAATCACTCTTTTATGCACTGAATTAAAATTGGTCCCAGGAACAAATCCACAATGACCTTTAAGTAAAAGTCATTAGTTATGTGTAGAATAACACCGCATTAGAGTAGCCTTGCTGCAACTCTTTTGTATGCTCCATAAAAATCACATGATTTGGAATTTGTATATTGGCAAAAATTTACACAGGAAAAATTCCAAACATAAAAAAAAATATGAAGAGAAAGGTTTCAATAGAATTATAAAGTTTGCTTTAAAGTTTTCATAAAAGGAAACCACAACTGAAAGCAAAGTTTTATATTGTGATCTCAGTACCAATATAAATTCCCAACACTCTATTTTGGATTTTCTTCCCAAGGAGTCATCAAATGAGCCTAGAGGAGATTTCCTTTTACTGGAGATGGCCAAACAAGAAGCATACATTCACACTGATTCCATATTTCTACTCTAATAATCATAAATGACTTATGTATTGAGACAGCATGTTTATTAAACCATCCACTCTCCTAAGTATCCCTGAAACTACAGATGCAAAAATCCTCAACAAAATGTTAGTGAAATCCAACAATACAAAAAAATAACAAACATCCTACTAAATGGGGCTCATCCCACAAATGCAAGATTAGTTGAGCATATGTTAGCCAATATGATTTATTAGATTAGCAGTTTGAGACAGAAAAGTCATAAAATTATTATTTAATTATTTCAATATAATATTTTAATAAATACCCATTTATATTGAAAACTCTTGGCAAACTAGGAATAAAAGAAAACTTCTTTAAACTATATAGGGATTCCATGAAAAATTTAGGGCTAATATAATATATGATAGTGAAATATTGAATGCTTTCTCCCTAATTTTAGTAACAAGATAAGGATGTCTTCTCTCATCACATCTATTCAACATTATACTGGAATACTAGCTAGCGTAATTGAACAAGAAAAGATAACAAATATGAAAACTGGAAAAGATGCAGGAAAATAATCTTTTCATGCAGATGACATCATTGTGTTATTTAGAAAGCCCTAAGGAATCTACCAGAAGAGTACTAAAACTAATAAGTAAATTTAGCAATGTCACAGGATATAAGATCAATACACAAAATTCAGTTGTACTTATATCAGCATGAAAAATTTGAAGATGAAATTAAGAGTACAATGTACGGGATCCCTGGGTGGCGCAGCGGTTTGGCGCCTGCTTTTGGCCCAGGGCGCGATCCTGGAGACCCGGGATCGAATCCCACATCGGGCTCCTGGTGCATGGAGCCTGCTTCTCCCTCTGCCTATGTCTCTGCCTCTCTCTCTTTCTCTCTCTGTGACTGTCATAAATAAATTAAAAAAAAATTAAAAAAAAATAAAAAAAGAGTACAATGTACAACAGCATTTGAACATGAAATGTTATACATAAATTTAACAAAAGATGTAATATATTTACATTGAAAACTATAAAACATTTCTGAGTTAAAGAGGCCTTAAATAAATGAGAAATAAATTATACCAGGCTGGCTTGGGTAGTGGAGCATGTGACTCTTGATATTGGGGTTATGAGTTCAAGCTTTAAAAAAATGAAATCTTAAGAAAAAAAAAGGAAAGAAATATCCTTTATTTATGGATTGGAAAACTTGGTATTGTTAAGACATTAATTCTTCCTATATTGATGTAGAGATAACTTTAAAAAAATGAAATCTTTAAATAAAGGAAATATCCTGTATTTATGAATTGGAAGACTTGGTATTGTTAAGACATTAATTCTTCCTAGATTGATCCATAGATTCAGTATAATCTCAAAACACAAGCAGGATTCTTTGAAGAAATTTAAAAGTTTATTTTGAAGTTTATACTGAAAGACAAAGGAACTAAAAAATAACCAAAATAAGTAAAGAACAACAAAATTGAAGGATTTATTCTACCTGATTCTAGAATAAATCCTTAGGTAAGTGGAATTAAAAGGATAGACAAAATAGGCTAGTGGAACAAAACAGAGAAAGGAATAGAATTACACATTTCTGGTAAAATGCTTGTCAAACAATGCGGTCAAAGTAATTCAATGGGGGCAAATGAAGATCTCTTAAATCATACTGAAACAAACATATCCATTTTTTAAAAAAATCTAATTTCATTCATAATATTCATACTTTAATTCCTAATAGCCAAAAACTAGAAACAGCAATGTCTAAATCTCCACCAAAGGAACACTGGATAAATAGTGTTGTGGGGATCCCCGGGTGGCTCAGCGGTTTAGTGCCTGCCTTTGGCCCAGGGCGCGATCCTGGAGTCTCCGGGTCGAGTCCCGCGTCGGGCTCCCGGCATGGAGCCTGCCTCTCCCTCCTCCTGTGTCTCTGCCTTTCTTTCTCTCTCTCTCTCTCTCTCTCTCTCTCTCTCTCTCTCTCTCTCTCCCTCTCTCTATCATAAATAAATAAATAAATAAATAAATAAATAAATAAATAATAAATCTTTAAAATAAATAGTGTCATTCAATAGAATATTACTCAGCACTACAAAATAAATGAATTAATCATACATACAACAATATAGATGGATCTCAAAAATATTCTGCTGAATGAAAGAAGCCAGACACAAAAAACATGCTGTTTGACCCCATGGAATTTCAGAATAGGTAAAATTAGCCAACAGTGATAGATATCAGATTAGTAATTACTTCTCAAGGATAGAGGTTCACTGAAAAAGGGCATGAAGGAATTCTGTGGGATGATGGAAGATTTCTGATTCTTGATATACAACCTACTCTCATATAAGAAGAGTAAGAAAATATGAAATGTGGCTAAATACTAACAGTGAGTGAATCTACATAACAGGCATAAGGAGTTCATACTACTATGCTCACAACTTTACTATGTGGACTTGAAATTTAAGTAAGAAGATTTTTTAAGGAAAGTAATTAATTTTATCCAATCCTCATATCAAAGAATTTGAAAAGACTTATAGCAAGAATATGTGCAAAATTATAATTGTTTAGCAAGAATGCATAAAATATATATAAACTAAAGTAAAACAATGTGGCATAGAGAGAAACAGGACCAAGAAAAGATGATTATAAACATACAACCATATGTATATTTGAACTTTAAATTTACCTTGGTGCTTCTAAAAAGCCCAGTAAAATACTGAGTTACATAATTATCATAAGGAATATGAAGAATTTATCTTTGTCAGATTGTAAATGTTATACTAGCCTTACAAAATTGTAGAAATAAGCTATTTTCTCTCCTTTTCTAGGTTTCTGGAACATTTATATGTTACAGAAATTTTATTCCTTAACATTTGAAGGAATTACCTATTAAACCAATGCTTTTGTGAATCATTTTATTACTGGTACTTTGAACACTATTTTAGTTAATTGTCTGCTTAATGGCTTATTCAGGCATTATACTTTATTCTGAGTAAATTTAGGTCATTTATATTTTCCCAAAAGTATATAATTTATTTTTAATATTTGCTGTATCTCTTTGTATATCGTTTTTTTCTTTCATTCTTTTCCTGCATTGACCTTCCAGATTTTTTCATGCATAATTTTCTAAAAATAAATAAATAAATAAAATAAAACAAAAATGAAATTATAAAAAAAAACTCTTGGATTTGTTCATCTTATTACATTGTCCATATGAAATCATTATTTTCTGCTTTTATGCTTATTTCCTTCTCTATACTGTTCTTATGTTTGCCTTTTTTTTTTTGCCTAACTGAAACTGAATGCCTAGCCCACTTATTTTCATGTTTTCTCTTTTAATATAAAAGCATTTAAGGTAATGAATTTACCATGGATTCAATAAGTGTTTCATGTGGTTTTTACTTGCATGATTATAAGTTGTGATATTATCTTTTTAAATTAACATACAGTGTTATACTAGTTTCAGTCATACATTATCATGATTCAATAATTCTACACATTACTTAGTCCTCATCACAATAAATATATATATTTTTTATTTTTTTAATAAATTAATTTTTATTGGTATTCAATTTACCAACATACAGAATAACACCCAGTGCTCATCCCGTCAAGTGTCCCCCTCCGTGCCCGTCACCCATTCACCCCCACCCCCCGCCCTCCTCCCCTTCCACCACCCCTAGTTCATTTCCCAGAGTTAGAAGTCTTTATGTTCTGTCTCCCTTTCTGATATCTCCCACACATTTCTTCTCCCTTCCCTTATATTCCCCTTCACTATTATTCATATTCCCCAAATGAATGAGAACATACACTGTTTGTCCTTCTCCGATTGACTTACTTTTTAAAAAATTGAGTCCTTTTATTTTGGTTAAAGATTTTATTTATTTATTCATGAGAGACACAGAGAGAGAGAGATGCAGAGACAAAGGCAGAGGGAGAAGCAGGCTCCATGCAGGGAGCCTGATGTGGGACTTGATCCTGGGTCTCCAAGATCATGCCCTGGACTGAAGACGGCGCTAAACCGCTAAGCCACCGGGGCTGCCCAGAGTCCTTTTATTTTTAAAATAAGTGTTAAGACATTTTCCAAATCATGCCTAGATTCAGAACTGAAAGATGTGGTCACCACAATTTCTAATTTTCCTTTCATTTTGAGTTTTTAAAGGATAAGTTCTTGAAGATGTTCCATGGACATTTGAAAATAATGTATACTCTTTTTCATTTTTGTGTGTAAAGCTTTCTTAATGTTATTCAGATTTTCCATTTCAATATATTTTGGCTTAATTTAGTTGCCATAAGAGAGTGATGTTTTCAGATTTCCAAGGTCAATTATATTTGTTAATTTTTCCTCATAGTTCTATGTGCACCTTATATTTTTTGTTTTGCCTCATTTCATCCACTAAGTTTCATAGGCTCTATGTTTTCACTACTTGTACTTCTGAATGTTTTTGGATTTTAATTCAAATTTGACATTAATTTTGCCACTTCTGCTATCTTTTATATATTTGGCTATTATTATTATATATTATTTTAAAATTAGAGTTGCTGGTATCAGAAACACTGAATGAGACAAATTAAAAAAAAAGTTTGTTATGGGACCAGAAAAGACCCTAAATAACCAAAATAACGTTGAAAAAGAAACCAAAGCTGGAGGCATCACAATTCCGGACTTCAAGCTGTATTACAAAGCTGTAATTATCAAGACAGTATAGTACTGGCACAAAAAAAGACACATAGATCAATGGAACATTACAGAGAACCCAGAAACGAACTCAGCTCTATGGTCAACTAATATTCCACAAAGCAGGAAAGAATATCCAATGGGAAAAAAGGACAGTCTCTTCAACAAATGGTGTTGGGAAAATTGGACAGCAACATGCAGAAGAATGAAACTAGACCATTCTCTTGCACCATACACACAAAAACATGATGAAAGACATAAATGTAAGACAGGAATCCATCAAAATCCTAGAGGAGCACACAGGCAACAACTTCTTTGACCTCGGCTTCAGCAACTTATTACTAAACACGTCTCCAGAGGCAAGGGAAACAAAAGCAAAAATAAATTATTGGGACTTCACCAAGATAAAAAGCCTCTTCACAGTAAAGGAAACAATCAACAAAACTAAAAGGCAACTTATTGAATGGAAGAAGATATTTGCAAATGACATATTGGATAAAGGCTAGTATTCAAAATCTATAAAGAACTTATAATACCCCAAAAATAAATGATCATTAAGCAATGGGTAGAAGACATGAACAGACATTTCCCCAAAGAAGATATGCAAATGGCTAACAGGAAAAAATGTTAAATATGACTCATTGTCCAGGAAACACAAATAACAGCCACAATGAGATACCACCTCACACCTGTCAGAATGGCTAAAATTAACAACTCAGGAAAGGCTAGATATTGACAAGGATGTGGAGAAAGAGGAACCCTCTTACACTGCTGGTGGGAATGCAAGCTGGTACCGCCACTCTAGAAAAACAGTATGGAGGTTCCTCAAAAAAAAGTTAATTACCGAACTACCCTAGACCCAGAAATTGCACTAGATATTTATCCAAAGGATACAAAAGTACTGATTCAAAGGGGTGCATGTATACCAATGTTTATAGCAGCACTATCAATAACTGCCAAATTGTGGAAAGAGCCCAGATGCCCATTAACTGATGAATGGTTAAGGAGGATGTGGTATGGTTTGGGATGCCTGGGTGGTTCAGTTGGTTAAGCATCCAAGTTTTGATTTCAGCTCAGGTCATGATCTCAGGGTCATTAGATTGAGCCCCACGTTGAGCTCCCCACTCAGTGGGGAGTCTGCTTGTCCCTCTCTCTCTACTCCTCCCCCCAACTCGTGCACACATTCTCTCTCTCTCAGATAGTAAATAAAATATTTTTTTAAAAAGATGTGATAACACACACACACACACACACACACTGGAATATTACTCAGCCATTAAAAAAGAATGAAATCTTGCCATTTGCAATGACATAGATGGAACTAGAGTGTATTATGCTAAGTGAAATAAAACCATCAGAAAAAGACAAATACCATATGATCTCACTAATATGTGGAATTTAAGAAACAAAACAGATGAACATAGGGGAAGGGAAGAAAAAATACAATAAGATAAAAACAGAGAGGGAGGCCGACCATAAAAGACTCTTTTTTTTAAAGATTTATTTATTTATTTATTCATTATAGACATAGAGAGAGAGAGAGAGGCAGAGACACAGGAGAAGGGAGAAGCAGGCTCCATGCCGGGAGCCCAATGTGGAACTCGACCCCGGGACTCCAAGATCACGCCCTGGGCCAAAGGCAGGAGTTAAACGGCCCAGCCACCCAGGGATTCCCCCATAAGAGACTCTTGACTATACAAAACAAACTGGCAGGGGAGTGAATGGGGTGATAGGCTAGATGAATGATGGGAGTTAAGGAGAGTACTTGTGATGAGTACTTCATGTTATATGTAAGTGATGAATCACTAAATTCTATTTCTGAAATTAATACTACACTGTATGTAAACTAACTAGAATTTAAATAAAATTTTGAAAGAAAAACAAGTAAATAATAAATTATTTAGAAAGAAGAATGTTAGGTGATATTGAGGTTTTCTCATAGAAGATTTGAACCCCCAAACCACAGGAAGGAAGGAAGGCAAACATCTCATCTTAAAGGTACAGACAAGGACAGACATAGAAGAATACAGCATATTATCTGGAAAGTACATGTTCAGTAGCTTGCCTGAGGCAGAGAGTTTAGGTTGGGAATGAGTGGAAAGTGGGGGTTGTGAGGTCAGTGTGAGTCTCAGGCTGAGGCTTATGTTTCAGGCCTGTGGCAGCCTTCCAAGAAAACGTTTCCTTTGGTTCTCCACTATCTCTGTACTCTAACCACACGCTTGCTAAGGTCTTGAGCTGGCATTCACAGTTTGTCCAAGAAGAACCAACATTTCCAAATATTGAGTCAAAAGAGTCTATCCTTCATTACCAAGGAGGGTTAGCTGAGGCCAAAATTCTACAAGCTGGACACAGAATTAAGCACCTTGGAGGAAGTTCTGAAGAAGGTAAAGTGAAGGTCTGAGGTCCGCAGCCACGACAGAAACTGTTCTCTCTACTACTGCCAGAGCAGATAGAGCCTGTGTTGGCTTTTTCCTAGTCTCATTCCCACTCTTGTCCTTAGACTACATTTACATTTGGCATGGGCAGCCCACCTCCTCTCCCTGCTTCAGGGGCTACCTAAAACTAGTATCTTGTGGCATGCTGTCGCACTCTGTGCTTATTTCAACAGGGATGAGATTATTACTGACCTTCCTCCTGAGCTGAGAGAGAAAATTACCAGTAACATGTAAATCCCATGAAAAATACAAGTTGTTCAACGCAAATGGAAAGTGCTAGCTAAATGTAGAAGAGGACAAAGAGGAAAGCAAAAGAAAATCCTTTTCTCACAGCGTTCAATAAGTTGGAATCTCCTTTATTTAATTGGGAAGGATGGTTTCATTGTCCCAGCATCTGACTGTAATAGCTTTACTACCCACAAATCTGTAAAAAGATAATTTTATCACATTAAAAATATCTTATCACTACAACCATAACACAGACTCAATGGAGCAGCTACACTTGCTATTTGATGAATCCAATTTGGTTTTTATAAGGCAAATTTTTATTGGCAAATAAAAGCACGTTCAGATGAACTGCAGAATGCAGGGGCAATGGTATCTGGAATGCTTTATCTGACTGAAAGTTTTATAGCTCTGGAGGTACTAGCAGCTGACCTAATAAACCAGACAGTTTCAAAACTCCTGCTACAAAAGTCAGGGCTTTTACAGCCACACTGCCTTTTAAATTCTAAATATAATCATGACATGTAATTGTCACTATTATTGCTCACACACATATTTTTTACTACTGTACTGTTTTCCAGAATGGTCACTCTGAATTCTTAAGTGAAAAATAAGCAACTGAAATACACCTAACAAAATGTTGATGTAATGTACCATTAGTGAACTCAAAAGATAACTGCTTTTCCACTTGTGACCTGACCCCCAACCCTACCTCCACCATCTTCCTCTATTCTCATTGCTTGAACTAAGCTGAGGACACTTTATATTCAACCTTTATTTTTTTTTCTAGGAGCCCAATATCTTCTACCCTCATGACTTCATGATTCAAAGGTCAAAATATATATTTGTTCAGTAAGAATAATAAGAGTGAAGTTTTAGTAAAGAAGACAGACTTTTCTTTATAAGTAGTTCTCAAATGTCCACCTACTATGTTTGATTTTATTAATTTTGCTGTCAAGTTTAACTTTTGGAAATAATCATTGAATTAAAAATTCTGATGGAAATATTTTTATTCCTTGACTAAGATTTTTATAACTCCCATGTTTGTCAAGCTGAGATTATTTAAACAAACAAAAAGTAGTATTTTAGCTGCCTCAGAATAGTTATTCTAAAATATTAAAAGATATTTTACTATAATACTACTTCTATATTCTTAATTCTACAAAAAACATATATTGCATACAGAGCATTTTGGTTATTAGTATAATTCTGATTTTAGTATTATTAATCTGTAGAGGATAGTCCAGTTAAAAGGTTATACTTTCAGATAGTAAGTCTCTAAATATATAATTTCCTCTTTTTTTAAGATTTATTTATTTATTCATGAGAGAATATTTATTCTGTTCTATAGAATATTCTATTCTATAAATAAATAAATAAATATTTATTTATTTATTCAGAGAGAGAGAGAGATGCAGAGACACAGGCAGAGGGAGAAGCAGGCTCCATGCAAGGAGCCTGACATGGGACTCAATCCCGGGTCTCCAGGATCATGTCCTGGGACTGAAGGCGGTGCTAAACCACTGAGCCACCGGGGCTGCCCTAAATACATAATTTCTGAAAAAATGCTCATATCAATCATATATAATTCTTCAAAGCTCTGTAAGAAGTTTTTATTTTTTGGTTTTTTGTTTCTTCAAAATCAAAAGTCTGAAATCAAGCAAGGGAAATGCAGTTTGCTGGTGTTGGATGTGACTCCACAATAAAATGCTAATGTCTCTGACATTCTCTAGGCCTTTCCTTCACGGCCACAATATGGCTGCTATGCATCAATGTTTATTGAGGCTGAGAACTCAAGTATTTACTTTGTACAATCTTTATAGAGCAGGCAGGCAAGGAAGAAGGTATTTTGGATGGAGTATTTGGTGCTGGATGCACCGACCTACAGTGTTTAGTGATAAACCAAATCACTACTTTAAACAAAAACTAACTAGAAGACATAATGGGGGGAAAAAAGCCACATTCACAAAAGTAACGCAACTATAAACATCTAGGAATAAACTTAAGAACAAATATGAAAAAACTAAACAAAATGTAAAGCACTACCAAAGAACTCTTGATCAAGTTGAAAAGGTTTGGATACTATGTTTGCACACAATGACACAACATCTTACAGATACTAATTCCTTCAAAGATAATCTATGACTCTGACTTAATTCTAACCACACTTTTTTTTTTTGTAATTAACAGTTTCTAAATTCTACATAGAAAAATAAACAAGCAAAATTAAATAAAGAATTTTTGAAAAATAAGAACAAAGTAGGACTAATTCTACCTAATATTATTTTACAGGGTCATAAAAATTAAAAAAAAAACAGTGTAGAATTGGCTCATGAATAGATAACATTTGAATAATAGAGAGCCAAGAAATAAACTCAAATGCATGCTGGAATTTGGGACATGAAAGGTAGCTAGCTATACTACTTAGTAAATGATGTTAGGACAATTAGAGTTATGAGTGCTTGTGTAGGGTTGGGTGATGGTAGGGATGCTGGCTCTACACTTCATATTTTACTACAAAATAAACCACATAAAAACAAACAAAAATACTAGGAAAAAACAAACTCTGGGCGTTGGAAGCCATTTTAAGTGGAATACAAATACCAGATGCCAGAAGAAAAAAGATAGTTAAATTTGATTACATAGGATTCTACCCAAGATAGAGTAGCAGGGATGAGATTTATCCTTTAATCTAAAAAGCTAGACATGATATATAAAACAACAGTTTTCTGGACACCAGAATCAGGCCACAAATCACGACTTTATAAACAAATGATTCCTAAGAAATGGGAAGCAAACTAGGCAAGCCTTAGTTTCTTCAAAGGTAAGGTTAGAAGGTATTTTTAAATGAATGAAAATTAATATATACCAATCAGATTTAGTATGAAGCTGCTAAAAGAGTACTTAGAGGGATTATAAAAGGTACATGGGGAAACTTTTGGGGTGACGAATGTGTTCATAATCTTGAGTGAAGTAATGCTGTCACATGTGTATTCATATGTTAAAACTTATCAATTGTATACTTTAAATATGTGCGCTTTATTGAATATCAATTATACCTCAAAAAAAGCTATGGAAAAATAAACTTTTTATTTTACAAGGATTAAAAAATGACCTTAGAAAAACTTGCCATGGGGCACCTGGGTAGCTCAGTGGTTGAGTGATCTGTCTTGGACTCAAGTCATGATCACAGATCCTGGGATCGAGTCCTATATCAGGCTCCCAGCAGGGAGTCTACTTCTCCCTCTGCCTAAGCCACTGCCTCTCTCTGTGTCACTCATTAATAAATAAATCAAATCTTTAAAAAATGCCATAAACAAAATTAGAGAAACTCCAGGTTTCAAAAAAATAAATGCAACTCATATCACAATCACAAGTGTAAGTTCCTTAATATATAAAGAGCAAGTATAAATCAATAAAACAAACAATAGAACATGGCAAAAAAATATGAACAGATACTGCAAAGAACAAGAAATAAATATATGTGTTAAACAAATGAAAATATGCTCAATCTCCTTCACAATAAAAAAATACTAATTAAAACTAAAAAGCAATAAATAACAGTTTGATAGTGCTACATTGTGTTGATGAGGATGTATGGGAACAGGGATCTTCATACATTGTTGCTTTACTGTAGAAGTGTAATTGATACAATTTCTTGAAAGGTAACTTGCCAATAATCAACAACTTTTGAAATTTTGCTAAGAGATATATGTGTTTATATTATATGAGCCCTATACGTGCTTAGAATATGGCTGTAATGATAATAAGAAGATTGCAAAGAAATAGGGCTGTATGCTATTTAAAACCTGATTTTTTTTACAGTTTGTATATATTATTTGTTCAAAAAGGATGCTAAAGAATTGTTGTTGGAAATCTCTGGGCCTCTTAAAGTAAATTTAAAACATGTGAGAACAGGGCAGCCCCCGTGGTGCAGTGGTTTAGCACCACCTGCAGCCCAGGGCGTGATCCTGGAGACCCTGGATCAAGTCCCATGTCAGGCTCTCTGTATGATGCCTGTTTCTCCCTCTGCCTGTGTCTCTGCCTCTCTCTCTCTGTCTCTATGAATAAGTAAATAAAATCTTTTAAAAAATGTGAGAGCAATTTTTTAGCCTATATAACAATTAATATCTTATTCTGTACATCCCCAAATTATGTAATATCCTAAATACTAATAAATGTTACAATGATAAAAAGGAAAGGACACCTGGGTGGCTCAGGTCATGATCTCAGGGTTGTGGAATGATGACCCCTGTCAAGCTCCTCCCTGGGAATGGAGCCTGCTTGAGATTTTCTCTCTTCCTCCACTCCTAGCCTCTGCATGTGTGCCCTCTCTCCCTCTCTCTCTCAAATAAATAAGAGAATATTTTTTTAAAAAATGGACCAGTATAGAAGGCAACTTTAGCAATCATTAGCCCAACTAATATTATTTTTTTTAAGTTTTTTTTAATTTTTTTTGTTTTATTTATTTATGATAGGCACACAGTGAGAGAGAGAGAGGCAGAGACACAGGCAGAGGGAGAAGCAGGTTCCATGCACCGGGAGCCCGACGTGGGATTCGATCCCGGGTCTCCAGGATCGCGCCCTGGGCCAAAGGCAGGCGCTAAACCGCTGCGCCACCCAGGGATCCCTAGCCCAACTAATATTATGCTGGAAAAAAGAAAGTTGTTTTATCTCACAAAGAAAAGTAATTCTCTTGTTGTATTAAGAGGAATGTAACCACAAGTGTTCACAAAGAAGACTGGAAATAAAAAGAAATTGTGAAGATGCTTTAAAAATGAGCAGAGAATTCATATAAAGTTTTGCCTTAAGTAATCAAAGATATCAGAAGTAACATAAAAAATAATTCTAAAAATGTCACCAGTACCAATGTGAGGCCTTTTATCTTGGTGGCTTAACTGATAGCTAAAGTGGCAGAAATATATGTAAGAGATTTTTGTTCTAGGGCCAGTTTAGTCAAAATATGTGAAAGAGACTTTTGTGTACTTTACAGAGCCAGGGTCAAGTTTTTTTTTTTTTTTCTTAAGTACATTAAGTCACTATTAGCTTCTGAAGTTTTTTTTTTTTTTGTCTTTTTTTTTTTAATTTAAACTACATCTTTCCACCAAATGTCCTATCACTTTGCCACTGGAAGTCAGGCATATCCAGCTTCCATATTATTGTATATATCTCCTGAAATGTCTTCCCCACTACTTGAATCCTATCTACTGCTAGAGTCACCTTTAAGCACTTACTCTTTTCCTTTATGTTGAAGGAACTATTGACTATTTAAGGCCATGAGACCATTGTTAGGGGTGATAATAGTCACCATGTATCTTTTTTTAAGTGGACTCCATGCCCAGCATGGATGGAACCCATGCTAGGCTTGAACTTAACATGCTGAGATCAAGACCTGAGCTGAGATCAAGAGTCAGACTCTTAACTGACTGAGCCACCCAGGTACCCTCTCACCATGCATTTTTAATTTTTTCAGCCTTTCTCTCCAAAATGTGGGATCACAGATGTGAGATTTTGATAGTTATAAATATTAATAATTCTTTATATTGTTTAGTAAGACATGACAAATGAATAAACTTTTCTTACTATAGTATTCATATATTCATCAATAAAATATAGCTTGCAATACTCATTGTTTAATAAGCTCCTAAAAATAATCATGATACTTTTCTTAGGAGTTGAGAAGGAAGAAGCTAAGTGTTAGGTTTAGTTGCATAAACATTGTCCTACAGCCAATGGGGAACCACTGTTCTTCAACTGGACTAAAATGTAATGAAATCTGAATTTAAATAAGGATATAGAGGTACTAATACCAAATGTTCAAACTTCCCCTAGATCCTCTGAAGACCAAATTGCATATTTAGGTGGTTTAGAATTGCTAGAAACCACATTTAACATCTGTAGGCCAATGGCAAAACATCCTTGTTTTGTTGCAACAGCTATCTGGACAAAATGCAATTAAAGAAAAGATGTGCTAGAAAACATGCTGGTGGAATCTACCTAGCCAAAATGTTCAGCATAAAAACTCTGGTGAGGACATAGGAGATGGGGTCCTGGATTTTCTTCCTGTACTGTTCAGGTTATTATACAAAATAAGAAGTTCTATATAAAGTATTTGTAGAACTGAGTCTCACATGGAAGAAACATAATCACAAAGAATAACTTAGTATTTGTGTATATATAAATAGACTATGTATCCATTCCTTCATTTGACAAATACTTATTAAGCACCTATTACATGCCAGGTACTATGCTAGGAACTGAGAAGATTTCAGCAAAGTCCCTATGTTGAGAAGATTCTTTTATATTGCTCCATTTTTCATTGTCACTCCTATATTTGAAGCTACCCTCCTCCATTAGCCTGGCAACTGTTGAACCCATCTAGACTTGGAGGACCACAATTTTCTAAAAGATGAGGCTTCAAGAGCCACCAATGAACAGAAATTGAAGTCCGAGAACAACATCCATTTCCTAGGGACACAGAAGTAAGTGAAAAAAATAACATTTGATATGCCTGTCTCCCCATGCTGTTGGGGGGTGGAGGATGGACTACCTTTTTCATGGAGTTTATGGAAAATTACAGCAGCTTTTATCCAATCTCTATTTTTTCCACTCCATCTATACAAGGTGCTACTTTTATTATAAGACTGAAGAAAGTACATATTGGGGCTAGAATTTGGGCACTAGCTTTATTTTATTTTTAAGATTTTATTTATTTATTCATGAAAGACACAGACAGAGAGAGGCAGAGACACAGGCAGAAGGAGAAGCAGGCTCCATGTAGGGAGCCCGATGTGGGACTCGGTCCCGAGTCTCCAGGATCAGGCCCTGGGCTGAAGATGGCGCTAAACCGCTGGGCCACCAAGGCTGCCCTGGCCACTAGTTTTAAATCAGAGCTGTTAAGAGGGACCAATGAAGAAACAATTGAAAGGTGACTCCTCAAAGCCTACTTTGGACTATACCGGGAGGAGGAAGGGAAATGGGGAGGGGTAAGGAAAAAAGATTTCCTTCTAACTGCTTAGACCAATTTCCTCAGTAATTTAAGCAGAATTCTGGGCAGTGGTCCTGTTCATGTAATTAGGTTGTACATTTGGAGTAAACATCCCTTTTATTATTTCTTTTACAACACAGCTGGGCCAAGCTCACAGGTAATCAAGTATTAGCCCTGTATTTCCACCACTCATCTCTTTTCCCCCAGGCTCCATATTGTGCTTCTCTGTATCCATACATAAGTATTTATCTGAAAGTTGGTTGTACAATTTAAAAGTTTCATGTGGAGCACAGTAAGCTCTTAAGAGGAGAGGTGTTATATCAATTCAATAATGAGTAAATATTTGATGATCCACATGTAGTTTGTCAGCAGTGCTCCTGTCAGCATGAATAAAATAAACAGGCTCAGGAACCAACTGACCCAAAGGAATCACTACCAGTCACATTATAAATATGTAGGACTCCAGTCAGCAATAATTACATCATCCTCTATCATATCCTTAGTTCCGTGCTCTCCCCATTTCTTTTTATTACAGCTGCTTCATTGAGCAAGAGACATGTACACTTTGATTATCAGTGTGTGTGCTCTAAATTCTGTTTCCAGTGCAATCACTGTATAGCAATTCACACAAGGGGAAAGAACATCCATCTTCTCTTCTTTCTGATGGAAGAAGAGTTTTATTATGCTCCATGTTTCCATTGAAAGTCAAGATTACAATTTATATGCTTGGTGCCTCCAAATCTTGTGCCCTTCTTTCTCCCTGTTGGCACATTAAATTCTCCAAGACAGAAAAAAAAAGTAAGTTATAGATGAGTTTCTATTCACACAAGGGATTTTCCACTACTTCCTGGTTTTGGGGGTATATATGTGGAAAGATAAGCACAGACACAATGTAGAATATAGATGTTCACATATAGAAAAATATATAGCAATATTTTTATTCAACTGTACCAGGACTCATTTACTATTCCAGGAAAAGGGCCTCAAAAGATCTAATTTTACTAAATAACTAAAAGGTTCTGAAGGGAGGAGGAATTCTGCATTCCTTTAAGATTCAAGTGCTTACTCAGAATGGCTGCAGCCATGAGCAGCTTTGACACAATGTGGGAACACAATAAAGGCCCCTAACATGAGATCTAGTTTAGAGGCTAGAACCCCAACATATCTAGGAGTTGGTGAAAGATGAGAGTAAATCATCAAAAAGTTCAGAAATACCCTTAATATTTGCTATTAGAGTCAACTATGAATCAGAAATTAGTTTGTCAGACAGAAATCATGATGGTACAAAAGCATTAGACAGAGTGAGATTTCAAAACTTCAGATAAATAACCAATGGTCAAGATACTTACAAAACCCAAAAAAAGACAAGGCAAAGAAGGCAGGAAACCAAATATAAAGATCTTTGAAAACAGGCATAACACTTGAAATTGTCAGAGGAGCTTTCATGCCCTGCATACAAAAATTGAACAAATTCCCAGATGTGGTTAATGTTAGTGGTCCAGGCAGAAATCTGAAAGTAGAATCATTAAAATAAAATAAGACAAAATAAACTAACAAAAATAAGCCCTCATATTTATTGAATGCTTCTTATAGGCCAGTCACAGTTCTAACTGCTTTACATTTGTACTATGTGTATTGAACAAGCTTGACTCCTGGGATATAATCAGAATGCAACTATATTTTTTATTTCCTCTCTCCAATAAAATGTACTCAATTGGGGAATTTCTTTCTCTCCTCTGGAAGAAAACTTGAGTAAGCCCTATGAGTTTTCTTTTACTGCCAATATAAAGCCCTGCCCTCTCTTACTGTCATAAATACATTCTTAGTTTAGTAAATTTTAAAAATCTCCCTTCCATGTGATAATCATATTTTCCAACTTAATACAGGCAGATAGGAAAGATAAGAAGGGCAGGAAAAATCTTACATGAACAGAAGTCCCAGAAAATGCTATCCTGTTCTCTGGGCCTACAAGATCCCCCCATCTGACCCTTCTCTCATTGAGTTGCTAGCAGGTACTCCTTCAAAGTTCCCTGGTCTCCAGGAAAATGGACTCCTTAACATCATTTCCTCTCTAATTAGCTCCTAGAAACCCTGTGGTCTATATTAAGCTTTTCAACCATGTTGAAGCCTGATCACCCTCCAAGAGTCCCATTTGGACACATCTCTCAATGCACATCTATTCCACATCTGGTCCGTAGGAAACATTCATGTATTTATTTCTAGAACAAATGTCAGTAATGCAGGAGTGCAGGGTGAAGCCAAGGAATTTAATCTGACTCTACTCTGAAACCCAATTTCACCAGATTTCTAGGGTAGTAATAAAATACCAGTCTGCTGTATGCCCCAAATCAGAGCACATATATTACACTCTCTGAATATTATGATTGAAGCCCTCTCCCCTGACCTGAGAGAACTATAGAAACATCCACACTTTTACATACTCTTGGCATTGTGCTGGAATACAAATAAATAACAGCAGCTGTTCTCCTGAAGAAAATTCTGCTCATAGATATGTTAATCTCTAATAACCTGACTCTCTTCTATGATATGTCATCATCCAACCTATTTTGAAATTTCTACAGCATATTCTATCTTACAAAATAACTTTAGCATCTCTTTTCTCTCTTGGTGCCTAAGATTTCCAATGTGATGATATCCTGTTACACAGTTATTGTTTCATTTAGTCTTCATACAAACTCTGTCCTGTGGGCACCTTTCACTCCATTTTGAGAGATCAGGAAACTGAGGTTAAGTAACTCATCCATAGAGGTCATAAAGTTAGTAGGTAGAAGTAGGGCTAAAATTCAAACTCACGAAGGCTGACTACAAAGCCTGTGCTCATATACACCATATTATATTGTCTTCCCAATATACAACTGAAAGACAAAATTGGGACGTGAAAGCATCAGTCTTCTCTGACATAATTTTTGAAAACAGAAAGCTGTACTACATTATTCATATTGGCTCAAGCCACTGATCATTTTAAGAAGGAATTGAGATCCAGAGGATAGGTCATGCTTACTTCTGCCAGCTAACAGATTATAGAAGTGAATTCTGGCCTGCAAACATAGGATTCATCATACCAGCAATTCTACTTACTCTGTAACCTTGACTTTTTTTTTTCCTTCTGCAATTGTTGATTTATTCTTTCTTGTTTTTCTCAGCTATTGCAAACAGTATTTTGACCATAGCATTTTTTGTTTGTTTGTTGGGATTCCTTCTGGTTAAAATATCACTAATAGGCAGTAAGTAACCCAGCACTGGTCCCCTAAGAACCAAAAGGAATCATAGACAATCAGCTTATCCTTGCCAACTGTAGGGAATAGAGTGGGTTAATAATCATCCAGGTCTTGGCTGACTATGGATATCACATTTTCTGATTATGAAGATCAGTAGAAGCAGAAACTATTCTAAAATGGAAAAGCCATATTTTTTCAGAATGTGTACCTGGATTTGAATGACCAAGTCAAACAATAAAATGAATTGGAGTCAGAGTATATAATGAATATCTTTGGAATATAACTTATAGAAATATTACTTTAATATAAAATCTTTTTTTGGAATCTCAATTACATTTTTATACTTAAAAAATTAGTCTCATTAACACTAACAAAGAAATATCAAATATTCTACATAACATTTGGGAAAATAGGCCTATTTTCATAACATAGGCGTTCACAAATTATGTTACTAAAATAAAAATTATTTTGCACATTCTATTTCAAATCATTACTATTATAAAATAACCAAAATTAGTTTAGGGCACTTAAAAACTATACAGTTAATGGTGATTGTACATAAAACACTTCAAGTATCTCATAAATGACAAGTTCAAATATATTTTGTATTGTTTTGATAAATACATCTCATCACACATGAATTGAATATTGCTGTAGTTCATCACACTCTGACTATTGCTAAATCCATGATTAATCTGATACCTTGTTCTTGGTCTAAATGTCCATTCTCAGATCAGGCTTAAAAATAAAGGTTAACGTACATTACTGTGGTTTCATAGACTGAAATGAAAGAAGAAAGAGAGAATATGTGTATGATGTGTGGGACAGAGAGAGAGAGAGAGAAGGGAGAGTAAGGGAAGGAGAGAAAAAGCAACAGGGGAAAGCAGGAAAAGAGGAAAAACCTTAGCCATACGATGTCTCAGCCACATTTATCTTTGTGACCAAGGCAGCCTTGCCATTCCCCTGAGCTTGACTAAACCTTAGACTGGCTTCTTCCTGACTATAGTTCCCAGACCTCCCTTTTCTTAGAGCATTTTTTTTTTAAACTTTCAATTCTAATTCTTTCTCTGTCCCTTTGAGATGTAAATCTTCTGTAACCTACAATTGTCTTTCTCAAGGACCAGGGAGTCATACTTTTGAAATGTAATCATGGAAGAAGATAGAGCCCCTCTCTCCCCATCTCTGTGGGAGGTGAGGAGATTAATCTTAATAAGCACTAGTGTGCAAACACAGATGCCCTAATCACATTCACCAACTTTCGCCTCATTTTAAAATCTTCCCATCTTCTGTTTCAGAGGAATTGAGTTCAATTTCTCTCCTCTATTGCAATAGTCTTGAATAAACTCTTCCTTTCTTATTTAATTGATTTGGTGCAATTTTTCTTTTACATTTGCCACTACTCTAACTTTAGCATATCCTTAATGAGGACTCTAAGTAAGTGAATTCCCCCCACCCACACAATAGCCGTGGCTCCTTAGATCTCTGAATAACTTACTAAAGACAGTTTGATTGGCTCAAAGATTCAGGATATTTTTTTGACTACATGGTATCCACCAGACAAGCCTGACTTAAAAAGGAAAATACCATGGCTAATTGAAAAGCCCCCATTCAATATTAAAACATTTTATACAGTAATCTTCTAGACTTGTTGGGTTTATCTCCATCTCCACATCCTCCTTTTTCGTTAAACAGAACAAAAGACATAAAAGTGGACATTTCTTGCTTTGGTCTTGAACTTTTCTTCTCTCTGTAGCCCAGGGGTGTGATACCGTCCTCAACTTTCAGGTATCAATGTCAGCTTTATGCTTTGGAAGAAACCAGATCATTTATATTTTTCATAAAGGAAGGAGATATTCATTAGAGAGCCACAAGATGCTATAGGCAAGTGATTACTTGGGACAATAGAAGGAACAAAAGAAAAGCCACTATGCAATTGTAATCCATTTAAACATGGTCCCACCCAGAGGAGATAATGTAAACTACTACTTCGTGTACCAAGAAAGGTTGGAAAATTATATCTGGACTTCTGCTCAGTTCATTCCAATTCTGTTTGAATACTGCAGTTTTTTAAGGACAGGAACTGTATCTACACTTTCTTTATCGTTTTCAGAGCACTTTCAGAGCAAGAGCACATGGTACATATCTAATAAAATGTCCATTAAGTTGAATTTAATGAATTGTCATGTTTATTAAAGCTAAGGATGTGAAAGTGCTGATTACTGCTTCTTAGGATTTTGACAAAGATTTGTTTTGTGCTTGGCCAAGGTATTTAACACAAACAACTACTTGTTTTCTCCAAGCTGATGATTTCATAGCAGTAATCACAGAGGTAGAGAAAATCTTTTTACTTGACCTGACTTTAATGAACACCACATGGAAAATAAAATGGACTGCAAGCTCTAACGGACTGTCCAAGGGCATAATCAGACTCCCATTCCTCTACTGCTGCGTGTTTCAAAAGTTTAGCAGGCAGTAGTGGAAAAACAAGCTCTTCATTTATGTGCAAATGACCTTCAAAATGCTGTTTCACTTGCTACAGTGAGCTTCTTTGGTTCAAGTTAACTATCCTAATCTCTCTTAGGCTCTAACAGACACTCTATGAGGTATTTCCTATGACTGAGCCTCAGTAATAATAGCTTTAGAATCTATTTTAATAGACATTTTTTGTTCATATTTTGTCTGAAAAGTAGAACTGCAGTCTGTTTAGAAGGACACTTTTTGGAGGTAAAAAGGGTTGCACCTTAGATTACTCTTTATTCCTATAAATCCATATTCTATTGACCGTGACTCTTATTTAGAATGCCTGTTCCTTCCTTCTGTTTGTTAGTAAGTTAAATTGATCCTATCAGTGTTAATATTAATAGAATAAAGGTCAGCAATCTTAGTTAAAATTCAATCCAAGATTAGCAATTAACATTTACTCCTGAAAACTGAAATCAGAGAACTTCAGAAGTAAGTTTTTTCCTACCTAAAATTAAGGAGCTTTAAAAATACCTTCTAATTGAGGAACATAAGGAAGATGGGATTTCATAGATGGCATTTGCAAAACAAATTCCCACTGAAAATATTTGCACCAGTTTTTTTTAACAACAATCAATACGGCTAGAACAATAAAATAGAGTTCAGAAAGTGGTAACTTTTAAGAGTGTATCTTGAGCAATTCCAGGCAAAACCTAAGAATACTTATTTTTAAATTTTTTTTTATTTTATTATTTATGAGAGAGAGAGAGAGGCAGAGACATAGGCAGAGGGAGAAGCAGGCTCCATGCACCTGGAGCCAGACGTGGGATTCGATCCCGGGTCTCCAGGATCGCGCCCTGGGCCAAAGGCAGGTGCTAAACCGCTGCGCCACCCAGGGATCCCCAAGAATAGTTATTATTGACAAGAAAGTGACCAGTCTCATCCACTGGTCACTAGTTGGTCAACTAGCATAGGAATGAGATTTCTGGGGAACCAGTGTTGGAGATATATAATTAAAAACAAAATATTCTTCCAACCCAGAAATCCTCTCCACAAAGGCAGTAGAGAAAGAAAACAGTTTTATTAATGAAAAGTACCTGCTTGATCCACCAAACCCCAAAGGAAGTAGGTTTGCGTTCCTTCCCTATTTCTGCCTCTCAGTCTAGATAGTCCCTGATCTTCCTTGATGTCAGGATAAACCTGACACATCTTCTCAAACTGGTGATTTGTCTGGGAAATTTGAGGGAAAAAAAATCTCAATATTTCTTTATAGTAGGTTAAAACATGGTTAAATTGGCTATTTTTGTTTGATTTATAATTTATAATGATTATATCTGTGAAGACATTATGTAAAGTGTTTGACCATGAAATAATTTGGAATATTTTATTGGCAAGAAAAATGAGTTTTTTAATGGATGTTGCTTGGTATTAACAGGGCTGGGGGCAGGGAGTGAGGTAACATACAGATGTGCATACAGCAAAGACCAAATCTCTGGTAGGCAAAATTGTAGATTAGTAGCCTGAGTCAACACCATCATCTTAACTAACTCAACCAGTAACTTTAGTAGTGCTTACAATTAGCACCTTAACTCAGAGTCCATAGAACGCTCATAATTCTCATGTAAATCTGATAAGTAGAAGCTGGGTTACTTTTGAGTTTTAAAATCCTTTATTAATCATTTATCACTTTTATTAATCACATCATTTTTTAAGTAAAAAGCACTTTGCCTTAAGGCTAAAATAGTATGAAGAACCTTTAAGTAAGACAGTCCCTTGTTTAAAATGCTTATTCACTTCCCGATGTTTATGTGGGGAAGGTAATGGGGTGAAGGTCTTGAAATATTCTTTTAGCTCTGACTCTCCAGGCATGGTTGAATGATTGACACTCCAGAAGATTTCCTAGACACTCCATTAGATAAGAAGCTAAGTCATGAGTTTCTTATAGAAATCTGAGGTGAAAACTGCTCAATGCCTGGCTCAATATTTTTAGCTCTTCAGTGGGAACATAAGTCAAGCTTATAAAGTGGTAGCCAGGAGCTAGACTATCATTCCTAGTTGCTTTATCCTTTCCCAGGGTGGGTTTACTCTTGCCAATTTTCTTGAAGGAGTGTCCTAAACCTCATTCTTGGTATTACAGGTCCTCTGCTTCAACATGTGTTTTTGACATAGTATTTCATGTCATTGGGAAGGGTGTGGGGGCAGGAGGTACAGGGGATTATTTCAACTCATAGGTAATATGTATCATTTTTAGTTAATGCTCCTCTCTTCCTCTTTCTCTCTGTCCCTCTCTACAAACCCCTGTCCCCATGTCTCCCTCCTTCCCAGTATAAATTTCTTGCTAATTTTCATATATGTATACACCAGACCATGCTCAAAAACAATATTTCTAGCATATTATGAATGTTTTATGATCAATCAAGAACCTCTCTGTTATGGACTGAATGCGTCCTGCTCAAATGTATGTGTTGAAATACTAACCCCCATTGTGGCTGTATTTGGAGATGGGGCTTCTAAAAAAGTAATTAAGATTAAATAAAGTCATAAGGGTGAAGCCCTAATATGAAAGGATTAGTGACCTTATCAGAGGGATACCAGAGAGCTCACTCACTCCTGCATACTTGCCAAGGAAATGTCATGTGAGCAAACAGAGAGGAGGCAGCAAGCAGTCTTCTGCAACCCATGCAGGAAACTCTCACCAGAAACCAAACAGGCAGCCTCCCTAAACTCAGACTTTAAACCTCCAGAACTGTGAGAATATAGATTTCTTAATTTAAGTCACCAAGTCTGAGGTATTTTGTTATGACAGCCCAAGCTGATTAATACACTCTCTCTAAATGTTTGTACTTTACCAAACACATAATGATATATGATATTAAACCAAAAAGTATAATCTATTATCTCTCTGACTTACCCTGAGGAAGGTGATAACAAAAAGTTTTCTAATGAACGTTTTCTTATGAAATTTTAAACATGCGAAAATATCGATGGTCTTTTGAATTACCTATTAATAACCAGAATATACATATTTCAACATACTTGATCAATATATATGATGAAATGTATATCAATATATCAGTATATAGATTAAACATATTTATGAGATATAATGTGAAACTGACAAGAAACTTTAAGAAAAAAACAAAACTTCAAATCACTTCAGGTTATATTGTACTAGGCTAGTTGGTGTTTATATCTTCGGGCTCACCTGAAATCATGTATTTATATTCTGCTTTTACTCGGAGAACAGGTTTAAGGAAATTACCATATATATTCATCCTTACATTCTTTTTAGTTTGATGCATACAGATTTACCTTAAGTTAGCTATTTTTATTAAACTTTATATGATAGTGTAACCTCCTGATCTTTATTCATTTTTTGCTGTATTCATAAAGCTATGTTAAAAACAAACATTTCAGTAGTTCTTAAAGATATGTAATTAAATTTGATGGACCTAGCTGACAAATTCAATTACCACGTTAGTGCTTGGGATAAGTAGAGCCTTTAAAGAAAGAGAATGCTGTCAACAGGCTGCCTGGCCAATGCCTATTTATTCTTGGCTTTGGTACTCTGTAGAGCAGTGACTCTCAATCCCTGGTTTGCACTACTTGGAGAGTTTTTTAAAAATACTGACACATGAAAACCACACTCAATCAAATTAAACCAGAGTCTCTGGGGAAGGAAGCTAGTCCTAGGTTTCTTGAAAGCTTTTTGGATAATTCTGAAGTGTAGCCAGAGTGGGATCAGTTGCCTTAGAAAGACTTGTTTAAACTCCCATAAATATGTTAATTTTATTTGTATTCTTCTTCCAAAAAAATGTCCATTGCTCTGTCAAGCTCTTGAGCTATATGATAGTAAATTATGTTAGCCTTTATAGCCAAGGGGTTGGGGATGATTCACAGAATTCAGAGGCACAGCATTTTAATACCTTACCAATTGAGTAACACATAAAAGTGAATCTCCAAACCAAGAGAGAAGGAAAAAATATGTACCAATTCTGGCCATACCACAAAGCAAACAATTTATACATCAATATTTCTGAGGAGACAAAAATCTAATAGAAACTGAAGTGATGAATCTGATGCTCCAAAAGAGAATAGAAATTCTGTATTTTAAAGAAAATGGATTATGAAAATACATAGGCACATACATAAACTTCAATTAACTAGGGAAAACAACATTAAGAATAAACTAAGAAATGAAATGGATGGAATATTTTGTTAATTTTCTGAAACATAACACATTTTATGAGAGTTGTATTTTTTGTAGTAACTGTTTACCAATATAAGGTGGAAAGCTGAGATCACTAGAGTTCAAATTATCCTACAACAGCCCTCAGAAACCTTATGCCCACAAGAATCACCTGGGGATCTTGTTAAGCTGCAGACTTTGATGAAGCTGGGGGAGGGGGTGAGGCCTGAGATTCTGCATTTCTAACGAGTTCCCAGGGGAGTGGAAGTCGAAGTTCAAGAACTGCAATTTGAGGAGCAAGGCAAACTCTTCATCCTTCAAGTTCTCACTGATAAAGTCACCCAGATAATAGGCACAGTTAAAATTAAAAATGCATTGTGTGAATTTGGCTCTTCCTGAGCAGAGAAGATTTGATACCTTTTACAGCTTTGCATAATGCCAGGTGTCTCCACACCACATTCGGGGCCAAAATGACTGACTGCTGGATAGAGAGAGGTTAAAAAAAAAAAAAATGAAGACTATTTTTTGACGGAGATGTCAGAACAGATATGCTCGGAGTGAAAGTAGGAGAATGTGGAATTATCTTTTCTTAAAGATGAAAGATAGAAACACTTGCCATGAATACTGACATGGGCCGAGGCTGTGCTGAAGCCAGTTCCTGCCACTCAAGAAAGCCGACTGTTCACATCTTCTCCCAACTCCGCTCAGCTTGGTAGCTTAAAGGCATCAGCAAGCACTTCAAATCAGGGCTCCCCCCCCCACCCCGCCCCAGGGTGGGTTTACGAGCATACCATGGCACGTGGCTTCTGGCTTACCCCATAATTCTGTAAGAAAAGAAATATAAACATAATGTGAAACACAGTGAGAAATGCAAAGGCCTTGGGGATCATCGTGATTTACAAAGCACAGAGAGCTTAAGGAGTCAGTCTTCTTATCTGAGTGGGGAAAATAAATACCGGAGAACAAAAGAACGAAACCAAAGTTTGTGACATTAGGAAGAACACAAAAGCAACAAATGGATCAAAGTTTAAAACGTATTAAATAATGATATAAAGTCAAACTGTGTTTTAATGGTTTCTTTGTAACAGTGGTTCTTAAACATTTGGTCTTGGAACTCCTTGATAGTCTTATAAATTAACGAATACCCCGATGAGCATTTATTTATGTGATTACATCAACTGATGTATACAATATTTGAAATTAAAATAGGGAAATATGTGGGGTGCCTGGGTGGCTCAGTCCATTAAGCATTTGCCTTTGGCTCAGGTCAGGATCCTGGGGTCCTGGGATTCAGCTCCGTGTTGGGCTCCCTACTCAGTGGGGAGTCTGTTTTTCCCTCTGCCCCCCTACACTGCCACCCATCCCCACTCATGCTCTCTCTCTCTCTCAAATAAATAAATAAAATCTCTTAAAAATAAATAAATAAGTAAAATAGAGAAATCTGTAACTTTTTATGTCTTAAGCTACTTACAAATAACAGCAATAAACCCATGACAGGTTCACATTAAAACATATTATTTATGAACAATCACTATGTTTTCCAAAACAAATAAATATAATAAGAAGAGTTTAATTGTTTTTATAAATCTAATGACTGCCTTAATAGAGACTGCTGGATCCTCTTATTTGTTTCTGAATTCATTCTGTTGCTATATATTGTTTTGGTTGAACTATATGAGGGAAGTCTGGCCATGCACCAATAAGTGCTTGGAAAAATACAGAATATTAAAAAGACATGTAACTCAAGGGTCAATATTTAATAAAGTTAATAATATCCCCTGCTTTATCAAGGATATCCCTAAGTGAAACTGGTGTGTGTTTGTGTGTGTGTGTGTGTGTGTGTATGCTTTAACTGGAAGTGTATGGTAATGAAAAATACAACTACTAGTTCAGTTTGATGCCACTGCCTTGATTCATGCTAAAGTGTCAGTAGTTTTCCCCACTATTATTTTGCACCATCAGTACAAATGTCAACACAGTAAAAAATTGCAAATGCATCTTCATATTACTATGAAAATCTTTTAATCTTACTTGCCACCTGAAATAGTTTCAGGACCCCCAGGAATCCACAGCTATACTTAGAAAACTATGACTTTACAGTACTTCATCAGCCCAGGATTTTGTGTTGTAGTTCGACCATAATAATATTGTGTTGTATTTGCTTATATTTTTGTTACAGTATTTGGTAGTTTACAAAAGGCTCTTCACACATACTATCTTGCTATAATTGCAATGTAATAATATAAAGTTTTCAGCCAATTGATCAAGTAAATAATAACAAAAATGTAGAAATTCAAATAAAATATCCAGAAGTAGAAACAGGATATAAATATAGTATTTCTGCTATGTCTGAAAGACTCTAAAATATCAATAATGTTGTTCCTTAAATATCTCCAGTAGTGTAATAAGATACCTTTCTGGAAGCTTCTATTGCCCTTCCCCCTTTATTTAAAGAACACTCCTTGCTATAGCTTCAACCCATTATTCCATGTTCTGTCCTTATCAACTAGTAGAATAACTGCTATTAATGGTGTTAACTGTATAACACACATTTATATACCTAATATCTATTGTACCTTCTTTCTGTGTTGTTTCTCTGTTGGAGAGAGCCAATGCTCCTAAAATCTACTCAAATTTTTAGAACTCTGTGAGTTTTACAAATTGCCTGTGAGGTTTGTGATGAATGTACATATATGTCTGCCCCCACCTCGTTAATCTGTATATTCCAAATTTTCAGCTGGAAATTCTTCTTGAAAAAGATAAAATTGCCATGTAAATGATAAGCACTTTGGTGGGAGGTTCTGAAATAAATTCACAATATCACATTGTGGAAGATTTTGAATACTTACTAGCATAAAATCAAAAGGAAAAATAGTACCTTTGATTTTTTCAGTTATTTTATTGTGTTTATATAATTATAGGTACATTTATGTACATGTAAAACTTCATTATAAACTAGAACATTATAAATGATCTGTAAATAATATATGTAGGCATATACACATAGATGATTAAATATTTATATATACATTAATGCAGCAGCATCTATGTGTATCGATGGTTGTGTGTGTATGTTTGTGTTGCCTGCTGGAATTTCTACTAATTTCTATGTCAGAAATAGCTAGTTAGCTAAGCTTAATTTTGTATATTTCTCACTTTTTTCCAAATACTCTTTTACTTGTTCATGATTATCTGATAGTTCTTAAGTCCTTACACACCTGTTTTCTCATTTGATTTCCTCATCAACCCTGAGAGGTAAGAGGATGTGGCAGCTATTCTTCTCCCTTCTTCATTATCAAAAACTCTAATTTTATTCAAGGTAGAAGTATCACAGTTTATTTCCCAGCCTCCTTTGCAGCTAGAACTGGCCACATGATATGAATATGATCTATGGCCACTAAAATGTGATTCAAGGTCTGCTGGGGATCTCTGGTAAAGTATGGACTACTACTGATGTAGGCTTGCCTCTTTTTCACTGTTTCTTTCTCATCCCTCCTGACTGATGTTATGGATGTTTTAACTGATTCTACCAATTATCTTGCAAGCATACGGGAATACCACAGGGACACAGGGATCTTGGCCTCAATATTCTTGGGCTGCTCTATCTGCTCTGGCTTATCCTGTTAGTTCTTATGTGATAAAATCATGGTAACCCTTTTTTGGTTACATGCTACAAAATGTATTTCCTAATGGACACAATATGTGTGTAATTTGTATTACAAATTTATTTATATAGATAAGGAAATTGAGGCCAGTTTGTTTTACAGTTGTATAACTGGTACATGGCAAATCATAAATGGGAAAAATTTGAAAAAGAGGAAAAATCAGTCTAGTATACTTGGGAGGCACAAAAAGCTCATCTAAAAAATATGTGAGATAGGCAATTTGTAAACCTTTAATCTAATCTCTTTATGAAATAAAGCTCTGATTTCCACAACTTTCCTGCTCTCCTTTCACTAGCTTTTTAAAAAAGGTAGAATTATAGGCCAGAGATTCCTGATATATCTAGTAGATGAACAATAGTTAGTTGGTCATATATGAGCCATACTTTCTCATATTTCTGACCACTTTACTTTTAGACTATTTGGCCTTCTTCAAACTCACCATAAACTTTCATGCCATTGAGAATTTTCTTATAAAGGTCTGTCTTACGTTTCAAAATCCTATTTATTCATTATCATGACTTAGTTTAAGCATCACTTCCTTGGGGAAATCTTTGCAGTTCTCCCTTGATTTTTACACGTCTGTTTACGAGAGATCACCAAGTTCTTTTATATTAATGGTGTAGGTATTAACCTTGGGCTTCTTAGATGTCTAATTAAACTCCTTATAATTATTTCATAACATCAATATTAACACTCACTTAGCACATGGAAGATATTTAATAAATGGCTATTATGTTTTCAGGAGAAAGATTTAAAGATTGAAAATAATATTGCTTTCAGTCTGACATTTGCTAATCAGTGTTTCTAAATTGTAGATCATGAAATCACTTTAGTAGGTCATGATTAACACTTTGACAAAATGAAATAGAATACAATACAAAAGAATACAATGGAACAGAAATATCAGAGTGCATCACAATGTACTAACACTTTATCAATGAATACATTTACTTATTTGTCCATCCAGCAAAGATTTGTTGAGCACCTACTTTCTTCCTTGCAATGGCTTATATGTACATGTATAGACTGGGTCATGTAACATGTATTCTATTTGTGGTTTAATCACATTTATTTCAGATATCTGAGATCCCTCCATGTTAAGCCACTCCTTATGGGAGAATAATATTTCCTGCCCCATAGACATTGGGTTTGGTTACATTGCTTAATACAGCCAGTTAAATCTGAGGAGAAGTGATATGTGATCTTCTAAGCAGAATATTTAAAAGTTATCTTATCATTCTAATCTGCTTTTTTTCTCTGCCATAAATTTTTTTAAATGTTTCTTTTTTTTTAAATTTTTATTTATTTATGATAGTCACACAGAGAGAGAGAGAGAGAGAGGCAGAGACACAGGCAGAGGGAGAAGCAGGCTCCATGCACCGGGAGCCCGACGTGGGATTCGATCCCGGGTCTCCAGGATCGCGCCCTGGGCCAAAGGCAGGCACCAAACCGCTGCGCCACCCAGGGATCCCTCTCTGCCATAAATTTGATATCTCATTAGAAACTGACCCCATAAGCCCAAGTCTTGGAATGAAAATAGCATTCAGTAGAACTTTAGTCAACCCCCAATTAATACATAATAGGAGTAAAAATCAAAGCTTTTTTCTAAAAAAGAAGAAAAATGAGGGTCATTTGCTGCCACAACCTGTCTTGGCTTAAACTATCATCTGCTTGACAGACACTGAACAAAAATTCTTTGATGTGAAGGGAAAACAGTGTGAATGTGATTGCATGAAAGCAACAGCAAGAATCTTACTCCCAGGACATGGGATGAAGGGTCCCAAGCAAAGAAAACCCAGTTATAGAGAGTAAATTATATATAAACACAAATGTGTATGTGAGAGTGTGATAGTCATAGGGAATATTGTGATCACCAATGTTAATTATGAATATGTGCAAATAAACAAATGAGAAGAAAAAAATTCTGAAATTGGCATCTGTTTGGATATAAAAATTCAAAATAAGGTTATTTCTATGAACATCTTGCCATCTTTAACTAGTTACCTTTCAGCACAATTATTATGTATATCATTAAAAATATGTCAGAATAACTTTGTTGTTTTGTTTGATTACCAAAATAAACCCTGAATGTGCACAGCCAATCTTCATAGTTTCAGCCTGTTCTTACAGCTACAACGTAATAAAAAAATTATAAGTAATAACCGTCAGACCTGAAGATTTCCTCTCAATATACAAAAGCCTATATTTCTTCTCCTTTGAAACTGTAATATATATCTACTTAAAACGTTTACTGGGCCAACTTTTTCAATCTGACAGGTCTCCAAATTTGTCCTGATATAAGAATTCAGTTAATGAAATTTAAAGCAGCCTCATTTTCATCCTTTTTTTAAACACAACTATGTATTAGAAATCTGGCAAAGGCTTCTGTCAAATTGAACTATTGAACTCAGGGCAGTAAAAGTCCCTCCCAGGCAAGAGATTTAAATCATTTTCAAAGTTAATTTCCTGCTCCCAGATGGAGAACAAATCTAATCTGGTTTACTTCATTCTTCGGATGAACAGGAAAATGTCACTTGCATACTCAAAAAGGAAAAAGAAAATCTCAGGGAAGGCAGTCTCTAATCCACATCACAGCAAACAAAGAAGGTGATTCTGAAATTGAATGTGTGGAGTCATTTTGAATCTGAAAGTAGATCTGAATTTAATCTAGACAAATCCCCAAGCTTACTTCCAACCTAGTTCTGTTCAGAGATTGTGCCTGTTTACAACTGAAATACACACGTAAGGACTTTAAAACTGTTCATTTTAAAAGGGGGGAAAACCCAGCTTCTCGTCCTAAGAAGGTATCTGAGTAAACTGAACTTCATTTATGAAATGAGGCTAGACACTTCCAAAGCCCTTTGGATGGTAGGAAAATTTTGCTCTGTTGGCTATAGCTTAAATATAAGATAGGATAAACTGATATTTGAATCACAAAACAATGGGACTACAAAAAAAGTAAAATAAGTATTCATGTTCTTAATTTAAGAGCTGCTGGATTCTTTTTAAGGGTTTGTTGATATGTACCTAGGAAAGATTCAGATTTGCTATCAGGGAGACATTAAGTACCTACATCTCTCAACTGTGCTCTTTCTTGGTAACAAAAGTGTCGCCAGCAAAGAAGCAAGTCTATCATTAGATCTTCATGAAGCAGGTTAACACTGGCTGGGCTTCTTTCAATTTACCCTATCACATAAGGCTTTGCTTGACTTTCAACAGAAAGCAAAGTGGTAAGTTACAATCTAACGTGGCAGACATTTTCCTGAGTAGCCTATTTAGCTCCATCTCTGTTATTATCTCTGAAGTCACCAATACAAAGAAATTGTTCTGAATGAGTTGCAATGGACTTGGTAGTATTAAAGTTCATCTCTTATAAACACAAAGCAGGAAAACAGTTATGCTTCAAATTGATGGTGAGGAAAAGACCTTCAGAGTTTAAAAAAGGATTCATTCACTCTTTGTTTTAAATGTTAATTCCAGTTGTGGGATTCCAATTTATTGTTTAAAGTAAGTCTGTTTGTCTTAATCCATTGCTTAATCCAAAGCATGTCCAAACAATTAAAAGTAAATTGTCTGTGTCTAATGAGTAGAATATTCAAAATCAATAACATGAAAATTGATAGATTAAAAAAAGAACATCAGAGATCTATTCTCTTTTGAAACAGATGCTGCTCAGTCAAAACAAGGTAAGTTTTAAGGCATGACCATGAGCCAGGAATCATCACAAGCATTTTGTTGGAGCAAAAATACCAAAGCAGAGAGGAAAAAGTAACAGCATTCTTGAGAACCTCATTCTGTGCCAAGTGGTGGGGGAAGCCCTTTTTTTGCTTGCAAAATCTCATTTAGTTCTTATTGCAATCTCCATTAAACAAAATTCTAAGAAAGTGCTTCCAGGGTCATAAAATAATGAATGGTGAATATAGCCCAGTTCCTTACTAAAAAGCAGTTCTACTTCGTATGATAGCATCATTTTTTTAGAACTAAAATAGAGTATTTTATTGTTCCAGAAGCAGTCAAAAGTACAAAAATGGACAGAACATACTGAAAAATTTAATCTTGAAAAATATGTGTATTTTAGATAGCACTACAAATTAATTAACAAGCTTGCCTCTTCAAGTTTGCTTGGGTTCTGAAGTTGCATTAGATTATGGTAACTTCTTTAATTTTGGGCTGAGAATAAGCTATTACTAACCATTTACTTAGTAAAAAATATATGTGGAAATAGATACATTTAAAAGATAGGAAGTGTACTTTTTAAGTATTATGCATATTATTAAATCATAAAGGTATGAGATTTTAAAGGGATAAAGTTGCAAAAATAATGACATTAGTTCTTTACTAGTCAGTAGAGGCCCTTTATGACATCAGGATGGCATTGCTATGTGTATTATGTCAGATTTTTATTATGTGTGGCAAATATGTTAATATTTTGCTCTCATCTACAGTCATGTAATCAAAACTTATTTGTATTTTTATCAAATCAATAAAAACACTGTCAAGATATCTGAAATCGGGCACTAGAACTGTCACAAGTAGAATCTGGCCATTAAGTAAAATAAGAAATAGTTTAATTAGGGATAATATTTTTTAAGCAGACTCTCAACAGTACCAATGGACACATTCCAAATACTTTGCAAATACTTTGCTACTACTGGCATTTGGACAGGATCATTTTTGTTGGGGGAGGGAAGAATCCTATGTATTACAAAATTCTGTATATTTTAAGATGTTTGCATTTAGCAGCATCCCTGGCCTCTACACACTACATGCTAGTGTGTAGCATGTAGCACAGTGTCACACCATTGTCTACTGTGACAACTACAAATGTCTTCTGGTATTGCCAATTGCAGAGTTGCCCTCAATTAAGAACCACTGCTCTATGTTTGAAGACCACTTTTTAAAATAATGTGAAATCATTTAAATTAAGTGACATTTGCAGATCTAGCAATGAGTGGACAGTAGTCAGACCACTTTGAAATTTCTATAAGGTTGCATTTAGCCAATTTTTCAGGAAAATCACTTTAATTCATCCAGAAGATAGATAAAATATAATCCATTTTCCCTTGAAATTATTTTTAAGATTCTATGTCCCAAGCACTATATGCTATTGCAATTATACACTGAAAACAAAATTATTTATCTAAAAAATCGTGAACAATATGCTGTTAAAAGTAGCCAAAGTAGAATATGATGCCTTTCTGTGCTTCTTAGCAGGTACAAGATGTGTCAAAACTGTGCCTCATTGCTCAATAATGCAATATGACATACAGTTCTTTTCTAATTCTCTGCTTGCCTTGGTTGAGTGTGTTGGCTTTTTTCCTAAAGCCTTGTCAAAAGATGGCTGTTGCATCAGGTCCCTATTCAAAGAAGGCAGAAAGAAGTAAGAGGCCACAGGCTATGCATCTATTTCAGCCATATCTGCCCCTTTTTGCAAGGTAATTAAATGCCCTCTCAGAAATCTCATCAGAAAACTTTTGCTTAGAGCTTACTGGCCTAACTTAGGTCCTTTGGCTGCACTGGTTGCAAGTAATGCAGGTAAATTAAGAGTGACATGTCTAGCAAGAAGTTGCTATAGCTGAGGTCACAGAGGTTGCTGCCTGTGTTCTCCTCTAGGATTTTGATGTATTCCTGTCTTACACTTAGGGTTTCATCCATTTGGAGTTTATCTTTGTGTATGGTGTAAGAGAATGGTCTAGTGTCATTCCTGTGCATGTTGCAGTCCAATTTTCCCAACACCATTTATTGAAGAGACTGCCTTTTATTCTCCACTGGATGTTCTTCCTGCTTTGTTGAAGATTAGTTGACATAGAGCTGAGGGTCTATTTCTGGGTCCATATTCTGTTCCATTGATTTATGTGTTTTTGTGCCAGTACTGTGCTGCCTTGTTAAAAATAGAGCTACCCTATGACCCAGGAATTGCACTACTGGGTATTTACCCCAAAGATTCAGATGTAGTGAAATGATAGGACACCTGCACCCCAATGTTCAGCAATATTCACAACAGCCAAACTGGAAGGAACAGAGGTGTCCTTCAACAGATGAATGGATAAAGAATGATGCTATATATATATATATATATATATATATATATATTACTGCACCATCAAAAAAGATGAATACCTACCATTCACATCGACATGAATGGAACTGGAGGGTATTATGCTGAGTGAAATAAGTCAGTCAGAGAAAGACAATTATCATATGGTTTCATTCATTTATGGAATATAAGAAATAGTGCAAGGGACCATAGGGGAGGAGAGGAAACTGAACGGGGAAAAATCAGAGAGGAAGACAAACCATACGAGACTCTTAACTCTGAGAAACAAACCAAGGGTTGTAGAAGGGGAGGTAGGTGGAGAGATGGGGTAGCTGGGTGATGGGCTTTAAGGAGGGCATGTGATGTGATGAGCACTATATGTTGGCAAATTGAATTTAAATAAAGGGAAAAAAACCCCTGAGAAACAGGATCATTATTACTGCCTCAGACTAACCACCACCCATGACCTGAGGTGAAAATATCACCACTTTGATTCTAAATCCAACTTCTGCTAGCCAGGAAGAGGGGGAAATTTTGTGGCAATTAACTACAAACAGCAACAACAACAAGAGCACCAAAAATAACAGCTGCCATATTAGAAGGTGTTTGTTGAACATTTTCAGTATGACAGACATTCCTCTAACAAAAATTTAAATTAGATTCTATTATTCTATTATTCCCTTCCTTTTACAAAAGAGGGCAGAGCCCATAGTTGAGTAGCTTGCCAGAGGTTATACAACTGGTCTGTTTAGAATTCTTTCACTGTCTACTTAGCAAAGGTTACTTTTATGAAGAACTAGCTTTGGTGCTTCATCACTCATTACTAACTGCTAAGAAACTGCTAAGTAACATTTACATAACTGAGAGCATTTTTTTACTTTTTCAATTAGTAAAAATGTATGAAAATACCAGAAAAAGAGATGTAGAGACTATATATGTAAGCAGCCAGCAGCCAATACCCAGTTACAATGTAAAGGCATATACATATCTTATTAATATTACTGGAAATAATTTTGTAGTTTTTTATTAAATGGACTACAACAGGAAAACCATATTAGTTCTCCTTAAAGATTAGCATCTAAGGCTGATGCACCCAGCTGGAAAACTGCTGAATTATATTTCATGTATATAATTAGTTGGTGATTGTATATGAGACAAAGTAATAGCCACCGTGTGTCACTGGAGTAATCCAAAAGTTATGAAGAAAATCCTTCTCAATCTTAGGGGAAAAAAATAAGTAACTCTTGCAGGAGGAAACACTAAATTGAAGTAAAAGATCTTTCTGAAGAGAAGACAGACACCTTGCCAAAATGAAAAGGCCTAGCTCAGGTTCAATTCTATTTTGATAACAGTTTTAATAGAAAATCAATTTTGACAATGGGAAATGTAACATGATTGAATTTAAAGGAATTAAGTGCAACATCCTATACTTAGGTAGAAAGAAAAATCAAACAATGCTACCTGCAAAAAATTGAACATGTGGTATCAGAATGGGAGACTGGACTGAGACCAATGGGAAAGTAATTCATATGAAAGCCAAGAAAGACTTTCTTCTAAGCTTTATACTAGCCAAGAGTGAAGATAGATAAGAAAAGCGAATGACATTCAGGAGTGGTTGTATAATTTGGAAGACCCAGTGCAAAATGGAAATGAGAGACTTCTTGTTCAAAACCTGGGGAAAAAAAAAAGTGACCAAAAAATGACATAAAAGGGTGTTTTTTTGTTTTGTTTTGTTTTATTTAGTTTTTTTTTTCTTTTTCCTGTATTCTCTCTTACAACTTGTCATGGTGTTTCATTGTTTTTTAAATTTGTTCTTTGATGTCATTCTAAGTAAAGAAAAACTAGAAATTTTCATTATTAGTATGAATTTTACACCTCATCTTTAATTGTGCAATGAATGCCAGTTGTAAATGCAAATATAAAACCGCTGATCTCATAAGCAGAATCACTGAAATTTCACAACTTGTATATCAGTCTCTACAGGTGTATGAATTTTGCTCTTATCAGACAAAGGAAATGCAACATAGAAGTAACTCAACTGTTTTTATTTCAGTTCTTGATGTGCATATATTCTAACACCATCTACTTCAGGCTTGCTGGTGGGTAAGGAAAGAGTGAAAGGAAAAGTGACTATGGATTGCCCTTTCTTTCACTTTTCTTTATATGTTTTTTATCATAGGTGGGTGACTAATTTAGGAAAGTAAAAAGCATATGAAAGGATAAGGCAGCTTTTTATTAGTATTAGTGTTTTTTAGAATGCCACTGGCTTCTTTCTGCATCTGAAGCAGACATAAAGGGTGGCTTCCCCAGACTGCTCTTACTTAGTCATTGATTTCAGTCTTCCCTGTACTTGCTTTGAGTCTCTCTGCATTTCTATGTACACTAAAACAGCAAGAATTCTGTGCCCATGGGGCATCACAAACATACTTTTTGAATAGAGCAAACAAAGAATGGTGAACACCCATTTTGCCAGAAATGTATGCCCTCCATGGACACATGTTCCCTGTTGTCCCACTGGATCTCACTTAACAAAACACACATTCAAAGATACAGTTAGGAATTTCAAGACATTCTCAGCAGACCAATAAACCAAGTGTGGGGTGCTTTTGAGCATGGCACTGAGCCATTTCTACAGCCCAGGCCACATGCCCATGAAGGCTGCCAGCTTTGATGACATTTTAGCTTCAAGAACTTTTTTTTTATAGTGTTCAGCTCAAGTAACAAGACAGAAAAAAACCTAAACTTTTTTTTGGATAGTAATACTTTTATTTTAGAAATGTTCACACCTTTTGAATGTTAGTAGTAAAGGTTTCTTAATCGGAGGTCTTAACCTGAAACCCTCCCCACTTTTTTTCCCCTTAAAGTCACTTTATAAAGCTCTGCTTTCCTCTACTATATGCAGAGTAATTTAAGTTCTCAGAAAGAATTATTATTCCCAGAAAATGGTGAGTAGGGACAGGGAGTGGTGTTTGAATTGCACCTTACACCATATAATCTTCTAATTTTTTTATAAGGCTTTCTACTTCTTCAATTCTCTTTTCAGTGTTATGTCTTTTTATCTTTAAAAACCATTTGCCATAAGAAATTCCTGAAATGCACATGGAATCAGTGCTCAAAGCACATGGAAGAGTCAGGACTAGAACTCAAAACTCCAGTTTCCTTTATGCCTCTTGCCACTGAAACTGGCTGTAAATAAAAATCTATAACTATAACAATAATGATATAGGCATTCTGAATCATTTATGAAGAGTAGTGGTTATGCTGCCTTTGAAAAGAATATGAGTCAACTGATTGGTTTCCATTTAACTAATTTAGTAATTTAAAAATTATCTTCCTGTTGTCTGTTCCTGGTACAGCAGCATTAATCAATAGAATACCCATATAGTCAATTTTTCCCTCATTGTCACCACTTCCTCCCTGGGGAGGCACTAATTAGAGAGAATGACTAAAATTTTTAAGGATCATTACCCACAGTGTTTCAGAGAATATAAAAGATTTTGCCTACTTCTGAAAGTTGCCATGAGATGAAAGTCATAAGGGAAGAAAAGCCTCCATGGCTTTTATTCAGGGATGGTTGTGAATCTTTTACTCTACAAATAAAACACTAAATTAAAAAGAAGTCATGTAGATATTGGAACATTGAATGCTTGTCCTTTAAAACTCAGTGAATATAAGCAGTCTATGAATGCAAAAGACATGAAAACTTACTTGTTTCTATACCTAAACATAGCTAAAGTCATTCTTTGATAAGTATTACAAATAGAACATGAAAACATAATATAGTTAGCATACGAAAAAGGATTGTATTTTCTATGGAGAGTTATATCCAATTGGAGGACATGAGACAGGCCACATGATACAAGTAATGAGAAAATTCAGATATTAAAAAAAAACGTAGGAACTACTGTCAGTATAAATTAATTCCATATCTTTTCAATCTTTGGGTCCCATGACCATCCTTTGCTTGGAATAGGTAGAGTAGCCCCTCCTGCCTCACCCCCTCTCCCTCCTACTTAGAGAGAAAATCCTTAGGACTAGACAGATAAAGCAAAACTAAAAGCCAACTGTATGGGTCAAGGTTCACCAGAAAAACAGAACCAAGGGGTGAAGGTATGATTTCTTGTAAGAAACTGGCTCACATAATTGTAAGAGCTGGCAAGTTCAAAATCTAGAGCAGACCAGCAGGCTAGAAACACAGGCAAAAACTGCTGCTGTCTTGAGTCAGAAATTTGTAGGGCAGGTCAGCAGGCTGGAAGTGAGGCAGGATCTCTGTTACCATTTTGAGGCATAATCCCTTCTTTTCCAAGAAAACTCGGTTTTGCTCTTAAACCTGAGCAGATTGGATGAGGATGACATATATTATCAAAGGTAGTCTGATTCATTTAAAGTCAACTGATCATAGATGTTAACCACATCTATAAAATACCTTCACAACAACACTTAGATTCTTGTTGGATTTAATCGCTACTAAAAGGACACATTAATTAAATTAAATTAAATTAAATTAAATTAAAATTAAACATCACACCAACTTAAAAGAAAGAAAGTCCCCACTACACCTAGTTCCTTTACACATTTAAAGTGGTCTTTCAAAGATGTGGTTTATGTATACAATGGAATATTACTCAACCATTAGAAACGACAAATACCCACCATTTGCTTCAACGTGGATGGAACTGGAGGGTATTATGCTGAGTGAAGTAAGTCAATCGGAGAAGGACAAACAGTGTATGTTCTCATTCATTTGGGGAATATGAATAATAGTGAAAGGGAATATAAGGGAAGGGAGGAGAAATGTGTGGGAAATATCAGAAAGGGAGACAGAGGATAAAGACTTCTAACTCTGGGAAATGAACTAGGGGTGGTGGAGGGGGAGGAGGGCGGGGGGTGGGGGTGAATGGGTGACGGGCACTGAGGGGGACACTTGACGGGATGAGCACTGGGTGTTATTCTGTATGTTGGTAAACTGAACACCAATAAAAATTAATTTATTAAAAAATAAAATAAAAATAAAGTGGTCTTTCAAAATGAAACAATGAATATCAAATCCTTAGGACATTGCCTGGAATTTAGTAAATGCACAAAAGACAAGGATCAGTAGTTGGCCATTTTACCATTTTGTATACCTGTTTTTAAAAATTGAGATGTAATTTATAATTATATTGTTGCAGGTATACAACATAATGACTTGTATACATTGCAAAATGATCACCGCAATAAGTCTAGCTAACATCTGTCACCATGCTAGTTACAGATTTTTTTTTCTTGTGATGAGTACTTTAGGTTTTACTCTCTTATCAATTTTCAGATATGCAGCACAGTATTATTAACTTAACTATAGCCTTCATGCTGTACATGACATCCCCATGACTTACTTATTTTGTAACTGAAAGTTGATACCTTTTGACTCCCTTTACCTGTTTTACCCACCCTCAACCTGTCCCTGTCTCTGGCAACCAACAATCTGTTCTCTGCAACTATGACATTGTTTTGTTGTTACTGTTTTCATTTTTTTTTTATTTCACATGTAATTGAGATCATGTGGTATTTGCCTTTCTTTGTCTCTGCCTTATTTCACTTAGCATAATAACCTTCAAGGACCATCCATGCTGTCACAAATGGCAAGATTTCATTCTATCTTTATGATTGAACAATATCCCATTGTGTGTGTATACACGCGCACACACATATGTTTTCTTTATCCATTCACCTAGCAGTGAATGCTTAAGTTATCTCCACATCTTGGCTTTCGTAAATAATGCTGCAATTAACAAGGTTGTGTTTTCATTTTCTTTAGACAAAAACCCAGAAGTAAATTGTCAAATCATATGGTATTTCTATTTTTAATTGTTTGAGGAACCTCCATACTGCTTTGCATATTGGCTGCACCAATTTACACTCCCACTAACAGTGCTCAAGGGTTCCCTTTCACCCACATCCTTGCCAACACGTTATTTCTTGTTTCATTGTTCTTTTGATTTGCATTTCCTTAATGATTAGTGATGTTGAACATCTTTTCATGTATGTCTGTATATCTGTATGTCTTCTCTGGAAAAATGTCCATTCATATCCTCTGCTCATTTTTTAATCAGATTGTTTGGGTTTTGGAATTGAGTATATGAATTCTTTATATATTTTAGATATTAGCTGCTTATCAGATATTTGATTTGCAAATATTTTCTCCCATTCAGTAGGTTGTTTCCTTTTTGTTGATGGCTTCCTTTGCTGTGCAGAAGCTTTTTAATTTGATACAGTACTACTTGTTTCTTTTTGCTTTCCTTGCCTGTGCTTTGAGTATCAAATCCAAAAAATCATGGCCAACACCAATGTCAAGGAGCTTACCATCTACATTTTCTTCTAGGAGTTTTATAGTTTTAGGTCTTACATTCAAATCTTTAATCCATTTTGAGTTACTTTTTGTGTATGGTGTAAGATGGTGATCCAGCTTCACTCTTATAGCATTTTGCTATTCAGGTTTCCCAACACCGTTTATTGAAGAGACTGTTCTTTCCCTACTGCATATTCTTGGCTCCTTTATTGTAAATTATTGACACTATACATGTAGGTTTATTTCTGGGCTCTCTATTCTGTTCCATTAATCTATGTGTATTTTTTAATAGAAGGTGGCCAATTTAAATTCAGGTCAACCTTTGAGTAGCCAGGCTTGATATATGCAGTTTGATATATGGCTCTAGAACTTGTACCAAGATGTTAAGTCAGATCGGCTTCCTCCAAAATTTGGACTGCATAATATAGGATATGGAAAGGATAATTTTGTTATAATGAAGGAATAATGGAGCCAAACTACATACCAAAGCAGAGATGACATTATCTGGGCTAGAGATAGAGAATGGAGTATATAAACAAAGGGTAGAATTGAGGAGCTATTAGGAAGACTTCATAATGCTCACCTCTACATTCTTCCCACTCCTAGTATTCATTAGCTCAATGACTGGGGCCCTACTTCCAACAAATCTGTCTTTCTATCCCCTCTGCCATTACTGGAATAATTTTTCCAAGATTAAAATATACCCATGTCATTCTCTGGTTTAAAACCTATCAATAACAATCCATAATTACCTTCCAAACTTCATGACATGTGAAGCCCATGACTGCCAGACCCCTGCCTACTTATACGGCAATTTTAATTTTCAGGCATTTCTCTCACCTTTTGCATTCTATTTTTAATACATATTTAACATACTTCCATTTCTGCAAATATGCCGTATCTCCTTTGCTTCTGGTCCTTTCAACGTCCTTCTATTTCCTCCTGACTATTCTAATGCCCCAATAAAACTACACTGCTTAATAGCAGAAACAATCTCCTATTCTCCTCTGTATCTCTGGCACCTAGCATAGCACAAGGCACATATAAGCACATAATAATACTTGCCCTCGCTTTCAAAGATGCCAAATTCTTTAAGCAGCATCAGAAACTATATCTATTCCATCTTTACACTTCTTGCAGTGTTGTTAGCAAAGTGTTTTATTCTTAGTTTCCTCAATAAATTCATGCTGAATTCAGTGAAAGTAGTGACACAACTATAAACCCCTATACTTATTTAAAATAAGTAAATTATATTCCAAAATATAATGTTACAAAATGGGTATAAATGAACCACATATGTTAATTATATATGGTGACTGAATATGCTATAAAGTGCACATATGGTAGCAAGAACACAACTCTACTGTATAACTCAATGTGAGTCATGTAAACCTAATATGTAGCAATAAGTGCTAATTAAACATTTAATTAACAATTTTCTTATCCTTTTGCAACTTAAAATGATTTGAAGGGAATTATTGGGGTCTCTTAAAAGCACTTTCTTGGTCATTTTACATATGTATTTTTTCCTCTCCATTAATTTCTTTAAAGAGTACAGAGGCCAGCAAAATTGTCCTATTAACCTCAGAGTTTGGCTCTTTCACTTCAAGAAGAGGCTTTGCATAGTTTTAAGAGGTGCCCACATAAAATCTGCAGTGCTTTCTTTCTAAAGGCTTTGTTTGGGTCCTTTGTTCGTTAGCCAAAATTCTGGATGTATTCTCTATCTTCTAATATAGTAAAATGCACACAAACACACAATTCCAAAGCTACTATGATGCAGACAATAGTCATTCCAGTGCACTTGTATTGAGATTATTTTAGGTCTACTTTTCCTAAAAATTTAAAAAACATGTTTTGTGGGGCACCTGGGTAACTCAGCTGGTTTTTTGGCTCAGGTCATGATTTCAGCATTGTGAAATGAGCCCTGAGTTGGGCTCCATGCTCAGTGGAGAGTCAGCTTGTCCCTCTCCTTTCCCCTCTGTACCTCCCCCTACTCACCCACATGCACGCACTCTCTTTCTCTTTCAAATGAATAAATAAGTTTTTAAAACAAAACAAATCAAAAGAACATGTCTTGGGGTACTGGAACTGTCCAGATCACCAAACAGCTCCTCAGCACTCCATAGAGCCTTTGTGTAGAAAAGTCTATATAGACTTTATGGGGTCAGGAATTACCTAACTTGTTCATTGTTCTTTCTAACACCTGGTACTAAATATGGTACATGGTAGGTGCTTAATTGACATCTTTTCACTGGGAAAAGGTAGCATGGGTTTATAGGACTGAGAGCATACATACTTTGAAGAATAAAGGTTATGGTACCTAGTCACAAATAAGCAATTAAAACAAAAACTAATTTGTTTATACTAATCCTGCAGTAGTTACGAATTATCCTTGGAAAAAAGAGAGATCCAAATAACATTCACTAAATGATAACAGAGCCCAGTATAGATATGGTACCTAACTTTAATTGCAGTATAATGAATAGGAAATAAAAAATTGTATAGTGATATATACTTCATTGCATCATTTCTAAGATACATAGTTTCCCATAATTTAACATCTCTAAAATAAGAAATCATTTTAAAATTAATTATTCTTGTTGAAATCACCAGGATCTAAAGAGATGAAAGTCAGTTCCTTATTAGCTGAGTACAGCAAGAAAAAAAGCCTCTGAAGAACTGCTTCAAAGTCATTATACACGGAATTAATTTTATATGGGGGACAGAGCTCCTCAGACAAGAAATGACAAAAATTCTGAGAATGGCAAGCAGTCTCAAGCACTCTAATATGTGAGTTTCCATAAAATAGAATGGTATCTGTGGGCAAGAAACAAAGGAGCTGTACTACTTCTCTTGAGAAAGACACCACTGGGCTTCCTCAGTAACTCAGTTTTAACTCAGTTATGTGACATTTTCCATTAGCATGAATAAAGCCTGGGGAAAGTGCTAGAAGAACGGGAGATTCAACCTAAGATTTGTATAGAACAACAAACAAAAGACCCCAAATAACCAAAGCAATCTTAAGCAAAAAGAACAAAGCTAGAGGTATCACAATCCCAGATTTCAAGATATAATACAAAGCAATAGTAATCAAAACAGTATAGTCCTACCACAAAAACAGATACATAGATCAATAGAATAGACTAGACTAGACTAGATAGCCAGAAATAAGCCTACAATTATATGGTCAATTAATCTATGGCAAAGGAGACAAGAATATATAATGGGGAGAATATATTCTCTTCTTTTCGGTTGGGAAAATTGGACAGCTACATGCAAAAGAGTGAAACTGGACCACTTTTTCACAATATACACAAAGTCAAATGGATTAAAGACCTAAATGTGAGGCCTGAAACCATAAAACTCCTAAAAAGAAACACAGACAGTAATCTCTTTGACATTGGCCTTAGCAACATATATATGGATATGTCTCCTCAAGCAAGAGAAACAAAAACAGAAATAAACTATTGGAACTACACCAAAATAAAAGCTTTTGCACAGGGAAGAGAACCATCAATAAAAGGAAAGAGCAACCTACTAAATGGGGGAAGTTATTTTCAAGCAACACATCTGATAAAGAGTTAATATCCAAAATACATAAAGAGCTTATACCACTCAACAGCAAAAAAACAAAAACAACAACAACTACAAGCCCAAACAATCCAATTAAAAAATGGGCAGAGGACCTGAATAGACAGACATCTTTCTAAAGAAGGCATAGAGATGGCCAACAGACACATGAAAAGGTCCTCAACATCACTAATCATCAGGCAAATCAAATCTACAATGAGATACCGCCTCATGTTAATCAGAATGGCTAGTCAAAAAAGCAAGAAATAACAAATGTTAAGGATATAGAGAAAAGGGAATACTTGCGCAACAGTGGTAAGAATGTAAATTGGTATAACCACAATGGAAAACAATGTAGAGGATCCTCAAAAAATTAAAAACAAATAACATATGATCCAGTAATTTCACTTCTGGGCATTTACCCAGAAAAAACAAAAACAATAATTCAAAAGATATATGTACCCTTATGTTGACTGCAGCATTATTTATAATAGCCAAGATAGGGAAGCAGCCTAAGTGTCCATCAATAGATGAGTGGTAAAGAAGATGTGGTACACACATATTGTGGAATATTCGCCATAAAAAGTTCTCGCTATTTCCAACAATAAGAATGGCCCCGGAGTGTACATATTATGCTAAGTGTAGTAAATCAGAGAATGATAAGAACCATGTGATTTCACTTATTGTAGAACCTAAAAAAAAACACACACAAAAAAAAATGAACAAATAGAAAAAGATTCTTAAATAAAGGGAACAAAATGTGGTTACCAGAAGGAAGGAGAGTTGGAGAATGAGTGAAATAGGTCAAGGGAATCAAGAGGTACAGATTTCCAGTTATAAAATAAAGAAGTTACAAGGATGAAAAGTAACATAGTCAATAATACTGTAATAACATTGTATGGTGAGAGTGGCAGCTACACTTACCATGGTTAGCACTGACTTATGCACTTGACTTTGACCAAGCTTTATAAATTGGATTGTTTTTGCTTCTACTGGAAGTCACAAAATTATTGAATCAATGTGTTATATACCTGAAACTAATATAACCTTGTATGTCAACTATAGTTCAATAATAAAATTTTTAAATAACATAAAATTGAAAAAAAAAACCCAGGGGATTTATTTTTCAGGAAAACATAGTTTTTCACACTTTACTGTCATTCTCAACCAGGCAGCAGTGATGATACATTGCCATTGCCTGCACATAAGTAAATATGGTCATGGTTTTTCATATTGTCATTTTAACTAAATTATGTTAGTACTATAGGTGCTACTTTTAATTACCATTTAAAATGTCTTTAAGAATTACATTATAATTCTGCACTGAAATAAAAAGTTGTGTGTTCAAAAAGACATAGAAGCCATGTGGCAAGATATATATTTAATAGTCCAGAAGGAAATTTCCATCTTTAAAGTAATGAATTCTATTATTTTTTCTTTTGGACATCAAAACCAAAGTGATTTATTGGCACTAAAGGAGAAAGGCCCCACAAGAAGATAAAGATGTGTTATCTTTTGTTTCGATGGACTGTCACATGCCAAAAAAGAAAGTACCAGCAACAAATTTTGCAGAACAGAGGTCAGTAGGTGATGAGGAAATCCCAGAGATTACAGTGGAGTACTCTTTAAAGAAATGCTGCATTGGTAATGCTCTTGATGGCACAGAAGGCCATAGCTTGTGACAAAAAAGGGATAGGTATCAATAACTCTGGGTTTAAAAGAGATGCAGAAAATTTCACATTTGAAATTGAATTTCATGTGAAATTTCAATTTCACATTTACCCTCTAAATGTGAAATTGTTTTAAAAATATGTCAAGCAATTTATTTCACCATTTTAAAAATATGCAAAGTATGATATATGGTAAAACATCTGTAACAAAAAATAATTAAGTTATTTCAGTAAGCATAAGATAAAAATTCTAAGAGATAAAATACTGTCACAGTTTCATGGGAAGCATGGGTTTTTCTTCCTTTGTTAGTCAAAATGGTGTCTTCTATTAATAAGCTTACATTCTTTTCTATTTTAATGTTGGCTGGATCCTGAAGTATCTGGAAAATCTTGAGAGTGATATGAGAGAGGTAAGTGTTTAGCATAAATACAGACTCTAACTTTGGTGGTAAGAAGGAGAAAGACGGATGAATTAGAAAAGACTAAAAGACATGGAAAAAATATTGCACGTGATTAAAAACAGCAAACTGTTAATGAGTTAAATATAACAGTACAAGTTGGTTCCCAAAGCACTTCTAAGTTTATGTTCAGTCTTGGAGGTATTGACTGAGAAACAGCCTGTTTTAGAGTCTATCCTCTTCAGTGGAGTTTCAGAGGAAAGAGGGGAGAAGTTAAGTATCTACTTAGGGCAGCTGGATTACCTAAATCAGCTCTATTACCTCTTAGATTTGTACAAGTTGCAGCCACATTGTGATTTCCCCCCATATTTTAACGGCACCCACTGCAGTCCCTGCTAGCACTCAGCCCAGAAATACTGGATTTAGGGGAGAGCTGACTCCATCTGACACTGATGATGGTAGGTATGTGGCTGGGTAAACTATTCATTTTAAAGTAACAAAATACGTCCTGTTTCAATACCTAGAACAGCATTTCATTATGCTCCAGAATTAACGTAGATGGACTTTCATGACTCTACGTTTTTCATTTCTTTCGGAGTTGCCACACCCTCTGGGAATCAGTCTAGCTATAAATGATTCAGGCAATGAGGCTTCCATTTCTTCCCCTGGAAAACTAATGTACAGTCTAATAGACTGTTAGGAAATTGTTTCTGATATTCAGCCTACATTTTCTTTTCCCTAATTGCATCCCATTACTACATTCTAAACAATTTTTCTTTCTCCTTTATACCCTACAGATTCTTGTCTAGGACCATTTCAATTTGGCCAAGCTTTATAAATTGGATTGTTTTTGCTTCTACTGGAAGTCAAACTTTCTTGTTTCTAGTTTACTCGCTTGATATTCTGCAAATTTCCTTGCTGCTGGCTGTTACCATGATAGTCACAAGACTGTCATTTACTAAGAATTGTTCTGACCAGACAACCATTTAGGAAATAGTACTGCCCCTCTTATTTTGAATGCAAAAATTCAGAAATATCATGATGGTTGTATATTACGTTACCTACATCTTTTCCATCTACTTATAGGTTAAACAATTGACATTATTCGATCTCTTCCCAGAAATTACATTTTGATTTCTCTTTTCCAATTTTTGTTTTGTGTCCCGCACGTCTTCTAACAGATCACAACTTGCCAGTAAACATCAAATAGGTAGATAATTCTGTCCAATTTTATGACATAAACAGCTTCTAAATGACAAAAATGCACCGTAAAATAGATATCACTAATCTCAAAGCTCCTTATTGCTAAATGCTGCTTCCTCCCAACACCAATTATTTTCCCTTTTTTTTTCTTTATAATTTAAGGGCCCTCCCTCCACGCCCGGAGCACCCCTTCCCCGCAGCTCCAGCTCCAAGGCCGGCGGGGGCGCGGCAGCGGCGACCTAGACCGTACAGGTGAGCGCCCAGCTGCGGAGCCCAGGTGCTAGGGCCCTTGGGACAGGTGCCCCGCGCTGCCTGGCGCAGTCTCGCCTCACAAATAGGAAGAAGCTTTACCTCTTTTTGTTTGTTTTGGTAATAAATATATTTTAAAAATTATATATTCTTTTTAATGGGTATACTTTCACATCTAGTACCTACGTTAACCCAGATCTTAAGTCGGTGATTGATTTCCAGGATTTCTTTGAGCTCCAAGAGTGGATATGCTGACATTCTCTCTCTCTCTCTCCCCCTCTTCCTCTCGCCCTCTCTCTCTCTCACGCGGCGACAAATAAAATGTTCTATTCTCTATATCTCGCCTTCTAATAATACATGAACTATTTATGGCAGACTAATCTTAAATTCTGGGCATTATAAATAATGGGATATAGTAAAGACTTCTAGACTTCAGTCATCCTCTGAAAATGAAAAGACAAAACAAAAGAAAAAAACAAACTACTCTAATGAAAAAGACTCCTACACTGCAGGGAGAAAAAAATGCCCAAGGGAAGGGTTTTGTTACTGTTGTTGTTGTTGTTGTTGTTGTTGTTGTTTGGGGTGTGTGTGTGTGTGTGTGTGTGTGTGTGTGTGTTTTGTTCTTAATGGAACCACAGTTTCTAAGAGAATCTTATTAGGAAGAGAGAGAACGGTTTTGAAAAATCTGCTACCTGGGATCCCTGGGTGGCGCAGTCGTTTGGCGCCTGCCTTTGGCCCAGGGCGCGATCCTGGGGACCCGGGATCGAATCCCACGTCAGGCTCCCGGTGCATGGAGCCTGCTTCTCCCTCTGCCTGTGTCTCTGCCTCTCTCTCTCTCTGTGACTATCATAAAAAAAAAAAAAAAAGAAAAATCTGCCACCTGCTACATAATATTGTAAGATGTCAAAGATAAATGAGTATTGGTTACTGAAGGGTGATAATCTGACTTAACTTTAGAAAAAGTGTCATATAATGAGTATTTTTCTGTCTGAGTATAACTTTACTTGAAATAATGACTGCAGCATTCGTAGTACAAGCCTTCCCACCACGAATTACCTTTCTTGCAGAGAAATGGGAAAAAAAAAAAAAAAAAAAAAAAAACATTAGAAGCAAGATTCTGTGGGCCAATTCCCCAGAATGGTTTGGGAGCGCTAAAGTAGCACCTTGCAACCTGGTAAGTATCAGGGTCCTTTACAGAAGAGCTTTCATCATCCTGCTTTCTTGGGAGGACAGTAAATAGGGGAAGGGGAAGCTTCCTCAAAGGGACTCAGGCATTCCGTTTTAAAAACTCATTTTTATCTCCCTCTGTTTCTCTGGATGCTGTTATAATACATCCCAAGACCGACTGACTTTGTCTCAGTCCTGTTTGGAAAACTATGAAGATTTTGTATGAAAATTTTAAAGTATTCTATTACTATTTTTGTTGCTCTTTGACATTTTAAATTAAATGAATGCACACTGCAAAATCTATTCTTGGGTATGAAAACTGATAAATAAAATGTGTAATGATGGCATTTAACTTAATACAAATTCAACTGTGTGAATCACAGAGAAGACCCAATGGAAAAGAGAAAAAAAAAATAGTGTTGCTAACCTCTCTGCTCACCACATCAGAACATGGAGACCTGGACATACTTTCCTCAGAGCATTGTCTCAATGAACAATATCTAATGCCTCTGATCACAAGAGCATCTTGCTGTACCAAATATTATAAAACTTTATACCGTTCGACTTTATCTGGGCAATCAGTTATGGCTCCAATTGCAGTAAAATTCTTTAGAAGAATGGTGTATACACACTATTTTCAATTCCTTTCCTAAAATTATCTTTTCTAATACTGTACTTTGAATTAATTACAGGTTTACCCACAGAATATATACAAGAACAGTACAAAGAGGTCCAATATAGCCTTTGCCCAAATTCTCTACCACCTTTATCATTTGTGCTATCATTTCTCTTACTCTCAAATACAATATTATGTCTTTTTTGGAACTATTTGAAATATCCCTGAACAACTGAATATTTCAGTGTATACTTCCAAAAATAAGGTTAGTCTGTCACATAACTACAGTTCAATTACCAAAATCAAAAAAATCAATATTGATATAACACTATTATATAATTGATTGACTTTATTCTTCCTTTACCACTTGTTTTTAAAAAGTGACTTTTAGGGATCCCTAGGTGGCGCAGCGGTTTAGCACCTGCCTTTAGCCCAGGGCGCGATCCTGGAGACCCGGGATTGAATCCCATGTCTCCCAGTGCATGGAGCCTGCTTCTCCCTCTGTCTGTGTCTCTGCCTCTCTCTCTCAGTGTGTGACTATCATAAAAAAATTTAAAAAAAAGATTTAAAAAAAGTGACTTTTAGAGCAAATACTAGTTCTAATAATTGTGGTCATGAGTCCAACCAGGGTGATTTCTTTTTGTAATTTCAGTTTCCAGGTGTTTATTGTTAGTATATAGAAAAGTAATTGGTTTTTGTATCATGATCTTTCCTTCTGCGATCATCCTAAACTCACTTATATATTAGTTCTAATTTTTTTTTGAGACTCTACCATACTTTTAGATGATCATTTTGTCTTGGAATAAAAAGTTTTGCATATTTTTTTCCAAACCGGCTGTTTTTTTATTTCTTTTTCTTGCCTTATTGCACCGACTAGAACCTTTAGTACAATCATGAATAAAAGTATTGAGAGTGCACATCCTTGTCTTGTTCTAGTTCCTAGCTGAAAAGCATTCAGTCTCTCACCATTAAATATGATGTTATTTATAGCTTTCTATAGACATCCTTTTTCAGGATATGGAAAGTCCCCTCTGTAATGGATGGAATGGTGGCCTCTTAAAAGATATGTTCGTGTTCAAATCCTTGGACCTGTGAATGTTATTCTATTTGGAAAAAAAAAAAAAGTCTTTGCAGATACAATTAAGTTAGGGACCTTGAGATAAGAATATTATGAATTACTCAAGTGGGCCCTAAATTCAATGACAAGTGTTTTACAAGAGAAAAGAAGACACAGACACACAGAGGAGAAGGTGACATGGAAGAGGGAAGTCGTAGGAGATGAACCAAGAAATACTAACAGCCATCAGACACTGGAAAAGGCCCAGAAGGATTGAGCCTCCATAGGAAATGGAGCCCTTGCTGGCACCTCAATTTTAGACTTCTGACCTCCAGAACTGTGTGATAATAAATTTTTGTCGTTTTAGCCAATCAGTTTGTGACAATTTGTTACAGCAGTCACAGGAAACTAATACACTTTTTACACCTATTTGCTGAGAGTGTTTTTGTTTCTTTTAAAACCAGGAATGGAAACTGAATTTACTAAAAGACTTTTTCTCCATCTGCCTATCTTCCCCCATGTTTGTTACATGGTACATTGCTTTGAATGATTTTCAAATGTTAAACCGACCTTTTATTTCTAGGATAAAGCCCACTTCATTATGTTATCTGTCCCTTTTCCTGTACTACTGAATTCAATTTGCTAAAATTTGGTTCAGCATTTTTGCATTTATGTTTATGAGGGGTATTCGTCTGCAGTTTTCTTGTATGGTATTTGGTTTTGGAATCTGAATAATGCTGAATGATTCTGAAATATTCCCTCCTTTTAAATATCTGAAAGACTATGTATACATTTGATACTCTTTATTCCTTAAACTGTTGGTAGAATTCACCAGTAAATTCACATCTGGGGTTTGCAATTTCTCTGTGAGAAGGCTTTAAATTAAAATTTTAATTTTAAAAATAGATATAGGGCTATTCACCTTAGCTATTTCTTCTTGAGTGAGCTTTGACAGTTTTCATCTTTCAATAAGTATTTATATTTCATCAGAATTGTTGACTTTATTGCTATAAAGCAGTTCATAATATCCCTTTATTATCTGTTTAATACATGCACAATCTGGAATAACACTACCCCTCTCATTCTCTTTTTGCTTGATCAATCTGGCTAAAAGTTTATCAGTTTTATTGATATTATAAAAAAACACATATTGATTCCATTGATATTTTCTCTATTATTTTTCTGTTTTCCATTTCATTCATTTCTACTCTGATCTTTATCACTTGTTCTCTTTTACATATTTCAGATATAAGTTGCCTTTATTTTCTGGTTTCTTTGGGTAGAAGATGAGATCATTAAAACTTAAGATTTTTATTCTTTCCAAATATAGGTATTTAGTGCTATAACTTCTCCCTAAGTACTTCTTTTTAAAAATATTTTATTTATTCATGGGAGACACAGAGACAGAGAGAGGCAGAGACACAGGCAGAGGGAGAAGCAGGCTCCATGCAGGGAGCCCAAGGTGGGACTCAACCCCAGGTCTCCAGGATCACACCCTAGGCTGCAGGCACGCTAAACCGCTGCACCACCAGGGCTGCCCACATACCACAAATCCTTGTGCTGCTAGTCATTGATGCTGTACGTGAGAGTCAGAAGTACGACGACGTGACAGAGAAGGTGAACCTGCAGAATAATCCTGGGGCTGTGGAACATTTCCACATGAAGCTTTTCCGTGCCCAGAGGAATCTCTATATTGCTGGCTTTTCCTTGCTGCTGTCCTTCCTGCTTAGACGCCTGGTGACCCTCATCTCCCAGCAGGCCACGCTGCTGGCGTCCAATGAAGGCTTTAAAAAGCAGGCAGAGAGTGCCAGTGAGGCGGCCAAGAAGTACATGGAAGAGAATGACCAGCTGAAGAAGGAAGCTGCTGCTGGCGGGGTCAAGTCAGTTAGGTGTCTGTCTTTGGCTCACGTCATGGTCTCAGTGTCCTGGGATCAAGCCCACTTTGTGCCAGGCTCCCTGATCAGTGGGGAGTCTGTCTCTCCCTCTGCTTCCTTCCTTTCCGCCCCCAACCTGCTCATGCTTCTCTCAAATAAATAAATAAAATCTTTTTTTTAAAAAAAAAAACTGATAGAATTGAAAAGATGAATGCAACAATTCACAATATTAGAGATTTCAATATCAAACCCTCTAAAAAGTGATAGGACAAATAGACAATCAGTAAGAATACAGAATATTTGAATTACACTATCAACCAACTTGACCCAATTGACATTTATAAAACACTCTATCCAACAAAAGTATAATATACATTCTTTTTTAGCCGACATGGAACATTTGCAAAGATTGACAATATTTTGGGCCATGAAACAAATCACAGTAAATAAAATGATTCAAGACACACATAATAAATTCTATAATAAGAATAAATTCTCTCTAAGCATAATAAAATTAAATGAGAAATAGGTAATAGGAAGATCTCTGGAAAATCCCCCAAATATTTGGAAATTAAAGGACACATTTCTAAATAATCCATGTGTCAAAGAAGAAATCAAATGGAAATTTAGGAAGTATTTTGAACTGAATGAAAATAAAAACATATCAAAATTTGTGGTATAGCTGACAGTAGTTTTTCTCTTCTTTGTGGCTCCATTTTTCTGGTATGTTCACACCTGTTGGAACATTGTTTAGCTTATTTCCAATTTATTTATAAATTGCAATTTTTATATTGGGTTGGATTGTAAATAATTTTTTTCTGTATTTGAATGAAGTTGGGTTTTTGTTTTTAACAATTAGTTAAACTAGGAGAAGTTTACATAGGAAGCAGAGAAAAGTCATAGTTTTGCAAATTCGTGGCTCAGGAGCTCCTTTTTCTGCTGTTACTATGATATATTCAGAAATTTAGTGGGACATCTGGGGGGCTCAGTGGTTAAGTGTCTGCCTTTGGCTCAGGTCATGATCTTGGGGTCCTGGGACTGAGTCCCACACTGGCTTCCTTGCAGGGAGCCTGCTTCTCCCTCTGTCTATGTCTCTGGCTCTCTCTCTCTCTCTCTCTCTGTGTGTCTCTCATGAATAAATAAGTAAAATCTTAAAAAAAAAAGAAAAGAAATTTAGCTACTTTTTGTTTCCATTTCGTGTCTGGAGACTAAGCTTGATTCAGAAAGTTGTCTAATCACTTTGCACAGTGACAGATGGTTGCTACACCTGGAGCTCAGAATAGCCTTTAGTGTCATTGAAGCACTCTGTTGTGCACCTGAAACTAATGTCACATTGCATGTCAATTATAATTAAATTAAAAGAATAAATGTAACTTCTCCTGAATGAAGGAAAAAGAGAAAAAGAAAGAAAGAAAGAAAGAAAGAAAGGAAGGAAGGAAGGAAGGAAGGAAGGAAGGAAGGAAGGAAGGAAGGAAGAAAGAAGAAAGAAAGAAAGAAAGAAAGAAAGAAAGAAAGAAAGAAAGAAAAAGAAAGGGAGGGAGGGAGGGAGAAAGAAAGGAAGAAGAAGAAGAAGAAGAAGAAGAAGAAGAAGAAGAAGAAGAAGAAGAAGAAGAGAAGGAGGGAAAGAGGGAAGGGGGAAGAGATGGAGGGAGGAAGAAAGGAAGGAGCAAGGAAAGAAAGAAAAAGGGAAGAGGATTGGAGGGAGGGAAAGAGGAAGGAAAGAAGGAAGATAGGTAGAGAGATGGATATCTTGACTCTACCTCTGATAGGTCCAGAATTTCACATACTTTCACATCAATGTTCTCATGTTCAAAAATTATATTTTGTGGTTATGGTATATCCTGAGATATTTATCTACTGGCCTCTTCTCTAGGGTTCCAATTTGTTCAATTTAGGTTCTGTTCTCAATAAACTGTTTCTTCTGTTTCTTCTCTATCATTCTAAAAATGTGCATTTGTTGAATACATTTGAGATTCTTCAGGGCTTAGGCTGCTTCCCTAAAGTATGAGAATCTAAGAAAGCTTTCTGTGATTTCTTATAGCTTTTCCTCTTTGTCTGCAATTTAGAGTCTATGTGAATTTTTCTGTTTCACTGATTCTCCTTTATTTGCCTAGCTTCCTGTATTGAATTTTAGCTAAATCCCTCTGTATTCTGAGGATTGTGGGAATCCCAATCATCTAATTTTGTTGAAAACAAAATCTGTTTGTATAAAAGAATTTTTTAAAATGTCACAACTGTCATATTCTTTCTGTTAAAAAAGAATGCTTTTTAATTTAAATTATGTGGTTGGTCCATAAAAGATAAAGTATAATGTCTAAGAATTTGATGATGAAGTAAGGAAAACTTACTTTCTGAAATGGAAATTAATAAAAATAAATTCATAATATTCAAGATTCGTTGTTTAATTCAATAAAAGTATAATCTGGGGCAGCCCAGTAGTGCAGTGGTTTGGCGCCGCCTGCAGCCGGGGTGTGATCCTGGAGACCCGGGATCAAGTCCCACATCAGGCTCCCTGCATGGAGCCTGCTTCTCCCTCTGCCTGTGACTCTGCCTCTCTCTCTCTCTGAATAAATAAAAATAAATAAATAAATAAAAGTATAATCTGTTTGTTAATGCATTTAGGTATCTATATACAGGATAAGAGTTAATAATCAATAAAATTTGTAACCCAGGGGTTCCTGGATGGCTCAGTCATTTAAGCATCTGACCCTTGATTTTAGCTCAGGTCATGATTAAGGGTGATGAGACTAAGCCCCATGTAGGGCTCCACACTCAGCAGGGAGTCTGCTTGAGATTATTTCACAGTCCCTCTGCCCTTCCCCCAGCTCTTGGGTGTGCATGTGTGCATGTGTTCTCTCTCTCTTTGTCTCAAAAATTAATCAATCAATCTTTTAATAATTTTCATAAGCCATAGTCTCACTTTTCAAGTTGCTTATATTTTTGAGGGGCTGGTAATAATAACAATACAAAAATAACTACTAGGTAGGGTATGATAGGCTATTAAAGATATTTCTTAATATCTTATGTAGGAGAGAACTATTCTGACCAAAGGAAAAAAGACTTCATGGAATAAGTATCATTTCAATATAACCTAGAAAATGAATGGAATGCCCAAATTTCTGTTTTTGAGGATGTAAGACATTAAAGTAGAAATCATTAGACTGAGCAAAGGCAAAAGAGAGAGAGAGAGAGAGAGAGAGAGAGAGAGAGAAAATATTAAGATGCTTGGAATTCTTTAGTAGCTAGATTTAGATATAAACTTGCTCAGAGAGAGAACTCTTGAAAGTGTTACCCCAGGTAGTTGAGACCAAAATAGACTTCAAAAGATGATACCCTCTTCATTTATATTATAGGAGAATGGGGGTTTATCCAAGTCCTATTTGATTGAACAACCCTCAGCAGGGGTGTAAATGTGTAATAAGATACTGAAAAAGACTGTTAAAAAATAATGGAGATTTGTTTTTCCTAGAGATGAGAAAAAGAAATCATTGTGAATTTTAGATCTGTCATTACCTCTTTTTCTGTATCTCTTTTGGAGAAGTAAACAGATCAATTAACAAAAGTACCCTCAATTTTATTTTTTTATTTTTTTCCTCAATTTTATATATCATTTATTTACTAAATATTTATTGAACATTTACTATTTTTAAGCCACTTGTGTGGCTTATATTTTTCCTCAAAAAGAGAAGTCTGCAAACTTGCCCCTTTCAAACTCTTAAATCAGTGGTTCTTAACCTTAGCTACACATTAGAACAAGCAAGGATCTTTAAAACTAATGCTGATACCCAGGACTCTTCTCTACCAACTAAGTTAGAACCTTTAGGGGTGGGGGGTCTAGGTTTGAATATTTTATAAACTTGCCCAAATGATACTCATGGGAAGTCAGGGTTGAGAGCTACTATCTTGAGTACAGAGAGAAGGAAGAGGGAGTGTTTTACTCTATGTAGATAACTAATTGTGGGTTGCTTTTATCAGTATTGGTGTTTGTGCTAATTTCCTTTAAATATAACTCTTCTTCAAACAATAATGGCACATATTTCTGAATAGTTTCAGAAATGTAGGAGTGTAGTCCACAGTCATGGAACAGGATCAAGAGCATTGCCTCCACTCTTGGCCTCATTAGCCAAAAAATGACTGAGTAACAAAACTGAATAAAACCCAGATTTAGAACACAAGGCTAATAAGGCCATGGGCACAATCTCTACACAGGACTATTGACTTAATTCTACCTCATGTCCTCAGAATGCTCCCTCCTGGTCATAAAAAAAGTCTAGGTAATGAGCAGGAATAGACAACAGCAAATCTATCACTTCTAATGAAAGCATGCTCATATATTAGTCAAGAATATCATGTTCATCTATGAAGAACAATACAAACTGAAAGGATGCTAATCAGATAAGGTGCAATCAGGTCCAAAGAGATTCATTCTTAGAAAGAATCAAGTACAGGATGCCTGGGTGGCTCAGTGGTTGAGCAACTTCTTTTGGTACAGGATGTGATCCCAGGGTCCTGGAATGGTGTCCCACATCAGGATCCCTGCAGGGTGCCTGCTGCTCCCTATGCCTATGTCTCTGCCTCTCTTTTCTGTGTCTGTCATGAATAAATAAATAAAATCTTAAAAAAAAAGAAAGAATGGAGTACAGTCTGTAAGTCAGCCTAAGTACTTAGGAAATACAATTCCTCTGTACCTTCCTATTCAGTGTCATGCTCTAATCAGCAATATTAACTTTACCTGAAAGTTGGTTAGAAATGCAAACTCTCAGATCTCATTCCCGACTTACTGAGCTAGAATCTGATGGTAGCAGGATGCCCTGGTGATTTGTATGCACACTTAAGTTTAAGCAGCACTAGACAAGACCCATACATTTGTAACATCAACTCTTGCATCAATAATATAATCTCTGAAGTCATTATTTTGCTTTATTTTTTTAACTTTTTTAAATTTTGCTTTAATAAGAGAAAATATCTTCCTGAAACAACACAATCACCATTCCTCACTCCTATCATATTCCTATAAGAATATGGTAGCATCCGTGAAACATAAATACAAATTAAAATGAATTACTGGGGATCCCTGGGTGGCGCAGTGGTTTGGCGCCTGCCTTTGGCTCAGGGCGCGATTCTGGAGACCCGGGATCAAATCCCACTTCGGACTTCCAGTGCATGGAGCCTGCTTCTCCCTCTGCCTGTGTCTCTGCCTCTCTCTCTCTCTGTGACTATCATAAATAAATAAAAATTAAAAAAAATAAAATGAATTACTATTTTTTTATTCATTACACACTTTCTGTTAGTCCTGTTTTCTCTTGCGTTATGGATCTGTGCCCCCAATTCTATTTATGCATCTTTCTTCCTTTGGCTCTATGTTTAAGTCAAAGAATTTTTATTTTAATCTCAATTCTATTTTCTCCTAATATAAGACTTAAGAAAACAATTGTCAAATGGTTTAGTTTAATCTATTACTTAATTCCTTGAAGCATCTGTATAGACTACAGAGCCATTCCTATATATTATGTAACTATATATTACTATATATTACTTAATATGCAGAGCTATCTAATGAGCTTCTGCATGATGATTCCTTTATTGGAGAGGCCCCAATTACTTCCTTTTTAATTCACTCATACTAGTCTTCTTATTAAAAACTACTTTAAAAAGGCAACACTGTATCTCAAATATTTTTCCTAATTCAGAAAGGTTATATACTGCACTTTCAGAAACTATGTTCTAGTATATTTGTGTAAGCAAAATAAAATAACATCTTACAAAGTGATAGCAACAGCCTGTTTCCTTGGTATAGCAAAAAAAGATTTTTGAAAATTGATTGATTCTCGTTTATCATCAGATTATCTGATGATGCAAAGAGAGCATAGCTCTGTTTTTACACTCTTCTGTGTTTTAGTTTAAGCTCTACCATTAGCAAGCTCAAAATATCAGTGATATCTTCTCTCACATGGCTTATTAGTAGGCATGTGTAGCCTGGAGCTCACCCTTACAACATAATAGTATCTGTCAATACTATCATATAGCTTAGACCTCTGTCTAGAACTCCTCTACCTCATTTCATTGTTTTAATGTTTGTATATACTTATATAACAATCGATTACATGTTCTCATTCTCTCCCTCTTCCTCCCTATCCCTTTCCTCTCTCAAATTGTTTTTGTTTGCTTTGTTTTGGGATAACTGTTTTTGTACCATAGGGATTTATGGCTTGGTAGTAACCAGCTAGATGTAAAGGTGAGAAAAGGGTATTTCAGGAAAGATGTTACCAATGTTCTTATTCTAAAATCTTTTAGTTAATTTTCAGTTCTCATTTTATTCAGTGTCTCAGCAGGATTCAATACATCTTATAACTTCGCTCTTCCTGAAAAATCTTCCTTTTCATGATGTCTTGTCTTGGGACTCTTCTTTCCTCTCTTATTTTTTCTGGCACCATAACTAACTTCTCCTTAGATTCCCTACCTTGACATTTTGGAGTGCACTAAGCACTTAGTCCTCTCAATCTACTCCCTTCTCTATTAGCATTTATTCTATAGGTGAGCTCATCCTTCCCATGCTTTAAATGCTATTTATATGCAGAAGACTCCCAATATTATATTTTCTGTCCTCACTACACCCATCTCTAAGCCCGTATATTCAATTGTCAACTTGACCTCTCAACTTTTATGTCTGATAGCTCTCAAAATTAATACATCCAAAACCAAACTTAATTTGCCCTCCCCCCCAACACACATACTTGTCCCTCCTCTCAATGCTCCTCTCAATGTTCCTTGGTTCAGTAAGTATAAACTCCATGCTTACAAAAATCTTAGAGATACTCTTGATTCTTCTTGATTACAAGCAACATCCAATCTGTTGACGAATCCTGTTAGATCTATTTTTGAAATTAATCAAGAAAATGCATCACTTTTCTGACTTAACAGTTGCCCCTCTGACTCAGCCTACCACTATATCCTACCAGGTCTATTGCTAGAGATTTCTAAACGTTCTCCCTGCTTCTAAATTGACTTCCTGGGCAGCCCCGGTGGCGCAGCGGTTTAGCGCCATCTTCAGCCCAGGGAGTGATCCTGGGGACATGGAATCGAGTCCCACATCGGGCTCCTTGTATGGAGCCTGCTTCTCCCTCTGCCTGTGTCTCTGCCTCTCTCTCTCTCTGTGTGTCTCTCATGAATAAATAAATAAATAAAATTTAAAAAAAGAAAGCTTAAATTGACTTCCTAAGTACTAATCTCAACACAACAGATATCTTCTTTTACAGCACAAGTTGGAGCTTCTCATTCCTTTTTCAGATCTCACATAGAGAAGTTCCAAAGTTTTTAGGATAGTCTACAAGTCCTTCTCCCATAAAGCCCTTACTACCTTTGCAACTTCATATCGTATCACTATAATTTCAACCAGGCCCATGGGCTCCTTGATGTTCCTCAGACATGCCACGTATGCTCCAGCCTCAGCATCTGTACTTGCTGCTTTCTCTGCTCAAATGTTCTTATTTTTGTCCTTCATTCAGGTCTCAGTTCAAGCATTTTTCTTTCTTTTCAGAAAGAATTACTTTGACCAACTCCTCTCTTACTACCAACCCCTCTGCATCTTTTTACTCTGGTTTGTTTTTCTTTTTATCCCTTATGATTGCTGATATTTTATATCTAGGTTAGCTTACCAACCATTTCTCCAAAAGAATGCAAAAATAGAGGCTTCACGTGCCTTGTTCACTTCTGTATCCCTGGTACCTAGAATCTTAGAATTGTAGGTACTCAAAAAATGTAGTACGAAGGAAAAACCTGAATAGATAAATGTAGAAAGTGCATGTAAAGGCCCTTTCTGAGGGACATAATTGTTTGTGAGGTATGTGAATAGTACAAAGTTGATTATGACTTGTGGGCTACTATAAATATGAGTTGTAGTCATTGGGCTTCTCTGAAAATGCAATTCAAAAAATTACATTTTTTAAATTTATAAACATTGACATCTGTAGGCAGGCTAAAATAACTTTAGAAACCACTGATTACACAAACACCTGTAAAGTCTCTTTGTGTCAAGCACTAATGTTAAGCACTATCACTACAATCAGGGAAGCTGACAGCATCTGACAACAAATCTGGGGGGGTACATAAGTTAAGGGCTACCTAGGATAATGTAAAGAGTTATATGTAGCTGTACTACATAATTCTTCTCCTAGCCTGATTAAATCCTACATTGATTTATCCCCACAAGTAATGAGAGTTGAGTAATAGGAGGGTGGTAAAGAGGTCACAGCTGGATGCAAGGCTGGAGTCATAAAGAAGTGCTACCTGCAGCCTAAAAATGAAATCTCTGCAACATTTTTAGAGCAAAAGACAGTCTCCAAAGTTTGACAGCACTTGCTATCAGTATCATTTGTTTAACAATACAATAGACCCTCTGCCATTGCTGTCTTTTTATATATCAGTGTCCTGTCCCATTGTATTGCATACTCTTGGAGGAGGGGTGTCAAGCATGGTAACTATATAACCTAGCACTCAATGTATTCTTGTTGTTTGATTGAATTAGGAACTGGGCGAAGTAACACAATAAGCTAGTAGAGCCATAAACAACATTCTGGATTAATTTAAATCATCATCAAACATAAAATTCCCTCCTATTATTCAGAAATTCATAATCTCCTTTTCCCCATGGGAGTGAAAATCTTTATATATTTGAAAAGCCATAGAAGACCAAGCTAGAGTTCCTAATATTTTTTCAATCCAAGTATTAAAATAAGCCAAGAACATGCATCTATCAAAATGACAGGTTGGATATGGACTTCAAATAATACTGTGTTCTAATTTTTTTCCCCTAACATCATCCTCCCACCTCAGACTTTCAGTGAACCAAAGTCTGGGATGCAAAGTAGCTCATTCATATTTTAATTCAGCTAAAGAGAATATGAACTTAGTCCAAAACTTTCCATATAGTTGTGTTATGAATTTATAACAGCAGCTCCATAATTTATAGGTTGATAGAACATATTTCCAAAACAACCTGGTATGACTAATGAAACAGTGTGTCACAGTTCAGCAACTGAATAGATAATATAGTTACTGAGCTTGATTTCTAAATCACTAAACTCACCATGAGGATAGGAGAGCTGCATCTCTCTGTGATGAAAATAAAGAAGAAGGAACACATGTGACATGAACTCCAGTGGCATTACAGTTGAATTCTATGCACCAGATATGCATTAAGTTTGAAAAGTGATATAAGAACCCATTTCTAAATTTTCGTATTTGGTAAATATCATCAGGGGTCAGATTCCTCAATTCAAATAAAAATAACAATGATAATAATACTGTCTGTTATTTATTGAGCATTTACTAGGTGCCAGGCACTATTAGGAGGATTAACAAAAACATCCTGTGATACTCAAAAACCTATCAGCAAGATATGACTAACTCCTAGCTCCATTTTCGACATACATAAACTTCTCGCTTTTCATCCAACTTATTGCCTAGTTTAAGAGTTCCTCTTCCATTTACACACACTCTGATGTGTTTATCTTTGACCTTGCTCTTATAATTAGATCCGTAAGTTTTTTTCTAACCTTACAAGATTTTCTTGTTCCTACTTTACCTCTTCTCTCCTCACAGCTTTATTACCTCCCAAGATCTATTAGGATAATAAGTATATAATATTTGAGTGTCTACCATTAACTTAATCTTACAATAGAGAATTCTCAAGCTAATTTCAGTTGGAAGGATAATAATTTTTTCATCTAAAATGAGGCGACACATAAACTAAAAAGCCTTTCCCAAAAATACGTGACCCCAAGTTTACTGCAGTACTATTCAATAGCCAAAATACAGAAGCAAACTAAGTGTACATCAATAAATGAATGAATAAGGAAGATATATCTACAATAGATTATTACATAGCCATAAAAAGCTGAGACTATGCTATTTGTGACAGCATGGAACTACTCTAGAAAGTATTATGCTAAGTGAAATAAGCCAGATAGAGAAAGATAAAGATTTTTTTATGATAAGTCATAAAAAAAATATGATTTCACACATATATGGAATCTAAAAACAAAACGAATGAATACACAAACAAAAAAGCAAAATCAGACCTATAAATACAGAGACCAAACTGATGGTTGCCAGAAGGGTGCGTAATAGGGGGATGGGCAGGATGGGTAAAGGAAGTGGGAGATCCAGGCTTCCAACCATGAAATGAATAAGTCACAGAAATAAAAGGCTGAGCAAGGGAACATAATCGATGATACTGTAATAGCATGTATAGTAATAGATGTTAGCTACACTTGTGGGGGCCTGTAACTAATGTAAAATTGTATGTCAACTATACCAAAATTAAAAAAAAATTAAAGAAGTTTTTTCCAGTTAAGGCATATTTCACAACACATAAAATTCAGTATATGCTCTCTGCTCCATAATCCAACCCTCATTCTCAGGCCAGAATCCATGTAAACAGGCCTAACAAGCAAACCCTGTGAAGAGCACGGAAGAGATGAATATATGTTAGAATTTTTTTGTGATCCCATTTAGATCATAGGTAGGACAGATCACTTAATCAATAAGGGTAAAATCTGTCATTATATAAATCAAATAATTCAACCTGTTTTGACAGAGGCCCTATAATGCCTATACCAAGAGTAAAATTTTAATATTTCAAGTTCCTTAACTTTGTGTTGGTCAGCATCTCAGGATGCTAGTAAAGAGAATTTGCAAACCAGATTCTTTTAGAGCTCCATGCTGTAACTGGGTGGAAAAGAACAGCTATTTAATCAATGAGAGAATAGTGTTTATTTATGTCCTTTAAAGTTCTGTGCTATAACTGGGCATAAAGGAATAGCTATTTAATCAATGACAGAATAAGTATTTCTTATAAAGTATGTCCTCTTGTTTATACATAGAAAATAATTGTTCATTTGAAAAGCAATCTTTAAAAAGTTCCCTTTCCTGGAGTGTTAACCTTGGATTAGAAATCAACTATGTATTGTTAGGGGCACCTGGGTGGCTCAGATGGTTGAGTATCTTCCTTCAGCTCAGGTCATGATCCGAGGGTCCTGGGATCCAGTCCCACATCAAGCATCCTGCTCGGTGAGGAGTCTGCTTCTCCCTCTGCCCCTCCCCTGCCCGTGTTCTTTCTCTCTCTCTCTTTCTCAAATAAGTAAATAAAATCTTTCTGTAAAAAGCAAGTATGTATTATTATGTAAAGGAATAACAAATCCTAAAATCCTTTTTTATTAATAATGATTCTCGAGCACCTGGGTGGTACAGTGGTTGAGCATCTGCCTTTGGCTTAGGTTGTGATCCTGGAGTCCTGGGATCGAGTCCTGCCTCAGACTCCCTGCAGCTTCTCCCTTTGTCTATGTCTCTGCCTCTTTCTCTGTGTCTACCATGAATAAATACATAAAATCTTTAAAAAAATTATTCCCATTCAGTTACTTCGCCCTAGACCTCCAAATGCAAAGTCATTAAGCCAAATCAACAGAAACAGAGTTCATCAAGCAAACTATGTATCTAGAGAAGAAAAATTAAAGATCTATAAATCTCAAAACAGCAGAAAAAAGAGATTCAAATGGGGGTACTAAGCTAAAAAATAGATTTTAGTTATTAGCTATCCTATGTCTGTCTGTTTTCTACAACCAGTTAACAGCTTTGTAAGCCAGTGGATAGTTTAAAAGACTCAATACAAATAGGTGTTTCATAATAAATTCAGCCTTGAATAATAAAGGAGAAAATAAAAAGGAAAATTGAAATGTTTGTCTTTCAGATTTTGTGGCCATGATTCAAAATATATTCTTGAAAATAAAAAGCTCTAGATTTACAGGACTATAAAGGATTCTTCTAAAAGAAATAACAGTAACAATAAAATCACATGTGGTTGGCACTATGCTTGACTCTTTCCATTCATCATCTCCTAACAATGGGCACACAGACTGAAGAAGCATATTTATGTTCATCACAGAGATGGAATAATAGAGACTTGCTGAGGTTAACTAATTTGCCTTCAGTCAGACCTTCAAGTCAAACTTCAAGTCCATATAATCTGACTCTTGAGATTTGACTCAAGCATAATTATTCCAACTCAAAAGAGTTCAAGAAATAGTTTGATGGCAATAGACAAATATTTTTAAAAGATACTTAGGATTTCTTCCCCTATAGTGCTCAAGCTAAATACTTCTAGTACTACAACATATTTGGAAATTTGTTTAAATACATAGCTTTTTTGTGAACAATATACATAAGAGTCATTATTAATTAAATACTTACCACATACCTGGTGCTCTTCTTTTCTTTCTTGAAATTTTGTTTTTTAATCTGCTACTCTTTTAAAGTTTTAAAGACTTTACATAGATGAGTCATTTAAGCCTCACACAACTCTATAACATGGGTGCAATTATCACTCTCTTTTTACACATAAGAAAAAGATTGAGGTCTCAATTACATGGACATATTTCAAGAGCTCAGGAGTTATGTTTGGCCAGTGGTCACCATATTAGAAAGCACAGCTCTATATGGTCTCTTAAAGTTTAGCCTTCTCTTCTATAATCCAAGATTTAAACTGTTATCAAGAAAATAATCCAAACTCCACTTTTATAGCAACATTCCTGTAATCAGTAATCTCTAGTAGTTTTCAAGTGAAATTACTGTATCAAATTCAGAATCCAAGCATGCTACATAGTCTAACAAAGAATGTCCCTGTATTTCCTGAACTCAAATGTCATTGTTCTCTGCTTCCCTAAGTCTTGGATCCTCTAGTCAAACTAATCTGCACATCCCATCTCTATCCTTCAGATGTGCTTTTCCGCCTTGTATTGGCTCCATCTCATTCTCTTTAATACTGTTGGTGATCCACATTGAAGGTTATAGTAACAAGAAGTACCATTGATGAACCCTATGGCATGATGATCATTCTTTTATGGTACAATCATCACTCCAATGTCCCTTTAGTGCAGCAGGAATAATGCACTTAATTTTTCTTTAATAAATTAATTTTTATTGGTGTTCAATTTACCAACATACAGAATAACACCCAGTGCTCATCCCGTCAAGTGTCCGCCTCAGTGCCCGTCACCCATTCACCCCCACCTCCCGCCCTCCTCCCCCTCCACCACCCCTAGTTCATTTCCCAGAGTTAGAAGTCTTTATGTTCTGTCTCCCTTTCTGATATTTCCCACACATTTCTTCTCCCTTCCCTTATATTCCCTTTCACTATTATTCATATTCCCCAAATGAATGAGAACATACACTGTTTGTCCTTCTCCGATTGAGTTACTTCACTCAGCATAATACCCTCCAGTTCCATCCACCTTGAAGCAAATGGTGGGTATTTGTCGTTTCTAATGGCTGAGTAATATTCCATTGTATACATAAACCACATCTTCTTTATCCATTCATCTTTCGATGGGCACCGAGGCTCATTCCACAGTTTGGCTATTGTGGACATGGCTGCTAGAAACATCGGGGTGCAGGTGTCCCGGCATTTCATTGCATCTGAATCGTTGGGGTAAATCCCTAACAGTGCAATTGCTGGGTCGTAGGGCAGGTCTATTTTTAACTCTTGGAGGAACCTCCACACAGTTTTCCAGAGTGGCTGCACCAGTTCACATTCCCACCAACAGTGTAAGAGGGTTCCCTTTTCTCCGTATCCTCTCCAACATTTGCTGTTTCCTGCCTTGTTAATTTTCCCCATTCTCACTGGTGTGAGGTGGTATCTCATTGTGGTTTTGATTTGTAGTTCCCTGATGGTAAGTGATGAAGAGCATTTTCTCATGTGCATGTTGGCCATGTCTATGTCTTCCTCTGGGAGATTTCTCTTCGTGTCTTTTGCCCATTTCATGATTGGATTGTTTGTTTCTTTGCTGTTGAGTTTAATAAGTTCTTTATAGATTTTGGAAACTAGCCCTTTATCTGATATGTTATTTGCAAATATCTTCTCCCATTCTGTAGGTTGTCTTTGAGTTTTGTTGACTGTATCCTTTGCTGTGCAAAAGCTTCTTATCTTGATGAAGACCCAATAGTTCATTTTTGCTTTTGTTTCTTTTGCTTTCATGGATGTATCGTGCTAGAAGTTACTGTGGCCAAGTTCAAAAAGGGTGTTGCCTGTGTTCTCCTCCAGGATTCTGATGGAATCTTGTCTCACATTTAGATCTTTCATCCATTTTGAGTTTATCTTTGTGTATGGTGCAAGAGAGTGGTCCAGTTTCATTCTTCTGCATGTGGATGTCCAATTTTCCCAGCACCATTTATTGAAGAGACTGTCTTTCTTCCAGTGGATCGTCTTTCCTCCTTTATCGAATATTAGTTGACCATAAAGTTCAGGGTCCACTTCTGGGTTCTCTATTCTGTTCCATTGATCTATGTGTCTGTTTTTGTGCCAGTACCACACTGTCTTGATGACCACAGCTTTGTAGTACAACCTGAAATCTGGCACTGTGATGCCCCCAGATATGGTTTTCTTTTTTAAAATTCCCCTGGCTATTCGGGGTCTTTTCTGATTCCACACAAATCTTAAAATAATTTGTTCTAACTCTCTGAAGAAAGTCCATGGTATTTTGATAGGGATTGCATTAAACGTGTAAATTGCCCTGGGTAACATTGACATTTTCACAATATTAATTCTGCCAATCCATGAGCATGGAATATTTTTCCATCTCTTTGTGTCTTCCTCAATTTCTTTCAGAAGTGTTCTATAGTTTTTAGGGTATAGATCCTTTACCTCTTTGGTTAGGTTTATTCCTAGGTATCTTATGCTTTTGGGTGCAATTGTAAATGGGATTGACTCCTTAATTTCTCTTTCTTCAGTCTCATTGTTAGTGAATAGGAATGCCACTGACTTCTGGGCATTGATTTTGTATCCTGCCACACTGCCAAATTGCTGTATGAGTTCTAGCAATCTTGGGGTGGAGGCTTTTGGTTTTTCTATGTAGAGTATCATGTCATCGGCGAAGAGGGAGAGTTTGACTTCTTCTTTGCCAATTTGAATGCCTTTAATGTCTTTTTGTTGTCTGATTGCTGAGGCTAGGACTTCCAATACTATGTTGAATAGCAGTGGTGAGAGTGGACATCCCTGTCTTGTTCCTGATCTTAGGGGAACGGCTCCCAGTGCTTCCCCATTGAGAATGATATTTGCTGTGGGCTTTTCGTAGATGGCTTTTAAGATGTCGAGGAAAGTTCCCTCTATCCCTACACTCTGAAGAGTTTTGATCAGGAATGGATGCTGTATTTTGTCAAATGCTTTCTCTGCATCTAATGAGAGGATCATATGGTTCTTGGTTTTTCTCTTGCTGATATGATGAATCACATTGATTGTTTTACGAGTGTTGAACCAGCCTTGTGTCCCGGGGATAAATCCTACTTGGTCATGGTGAATAATTTTCTTAATGTGTTGTTGGATCCTATTGGCTAGTATCTTGTTGAGAATTTTTGCATCCATGTTCATCAGGGATATTGGTCTGTAATTCTCCTTTTTGGTAGGGTCTTTGTCTGGTTTTGGAATTAAGGTGATGCTGGCCTCATAGAATGAATTTGGAAGTACTCCATCTCTTTCTATCTTTCCAAACAGCTTTAGTAGAATAGGTATGATTACTTCTTTAAACGTTTGATAGAATTCCCCTGGGAAGCCATCTGGCCCTGGACTCTTGTGTCTTGGGAGGTTTTTGATGACTTCTTCAATTTCCTCCCTGGTTATTGGCCTGTTCAGGTTTTCTATTTCTTCCTGTTCCAGTTTTGGTAGTTTGTGGCTTTCCAGGAATGCGTCCATTTCTTCTAGATTGCCTAATTTATTGGCGTAGAGCTGTTCATAATATGTTTTTAAAATCGTTTGTATTTCCTTGGTGTTGGTAGTGATCTCTCCTTTCTCATTCATGATTTTATTAATTTGAGTCTTCTCTCTCTTCTTTTTAATAAGGTTGGCTAATGGTTTATCTATCTTATTAATTCTTTCAAAGAACCAACTCCTGGTTCTATTGATCTGTTCCACAGTTTTTCTGGTCTCAATTTCGTTGAGTTCTGCTCGAATTTTAATTAACTCTCTTCTTCTGCTGGGCGTCGGGTCCATTTCCTGTTTTTTCTTTAGCTCCTTTATGTGTAAGGTTAGCTTTTGTATTTGAGTTCTTTCCAGTTTTTGAATGGATGCTTGTATTGTGATGTATTTCCCCCTCAGGACTGCTTTTGCTGCATCCCAAAGATTTTGAACAGTTGAATCTTCATTCTCATTAGTTTCCATGAATCTTTTTAATTCTTCCTTAATTTCCTGGTTGACCCTTTTATCTTTTAGCAGGATGGTCCTTAACCTCCACGTGTTTGATGTCCTTCCAAAGTTCTTGTTGTCATTTAGTTCTAATTTCAAGGCGTTATGGTCTGAGAATATGCAGGGGACGATCCCAATCTTTTGGTATCGGTTCAGATCCGATTTGTGACCCAGTATGTGGTCTATTCTGGAGAAAGTTCCATGTGCACTTGAGAAGAATGTGTATTCAGTTGAGTTTGGATGTAAAGTTCTGTAGATATCTGTGAAATCTATCTGGTCTAGTGTATCATTTAAAGCTCTCGTTTCTTTGGAGATGTTGTGCTTAGAAGACCTATCGAGGGTAGAAAGAGCTAGATTGAAGTCACCAAGTATAAGTGTATTATTATCTAAGTATTTCTTCACTTTGGTTAATAATTCGTTTAAGTATTTGGCAGCTCCCACATTCGGGGCATATATATTGAGGATTGTTAAGTCCTCTTGCTGGATAGATCCTTTAAGTATGATATAGTGTCCCTCTTCATCTCTCACTACTGTCTTCGGGGTAAATTTTAGTTTATCTGATATAAGGATGGCTACCCCTGCTTTCTTTTGAGAACCATTTGAATGGTAAATGGTTCTCCAACCTTTTATTTTCAGGTTGTAGGTGTCCTTCTGTCTAAAATGAGTCTCTTGTAGACAGCAAATAGATGGGTCCTGCTTTTTTATCCAGTCTGAAACCCTGCGCCTTTTGATGGGGTCATTAAGCCCGTTCACGTTCAGAGTTACTATTGACAGATATGAGTTTAGTTTCATCATGATATCTATTTAGTCCTTGTTTTTGTGGATTGTTCCACTGAACTTCTTCTTAAAGGGGAATTTTAAGAGTCCCCCTTAAAATTTCTTGCAGAGCTGGTTTGGAGGTCACATATTCTTTCAGTTCCTGCCTGTCTTGGAAGCTCTTTATCTCTCCTTCCATTTTGAATGAGAGCCTTGCTGGATAAAGTATTCTTGGTTGCATGTTCTTCTTTTAGGACCCTGAATATATCCTGCCAGCCCTTTTTGGCCTGCCACGTCTCTGTGGAGAGGTCTGCTGTTACCCTAATCTTCTTCCCCATGAAAGTCAGGGACTTCTTGTCTCTTGCTGCTTTAAGGATCTTCTCTTTATCTTTGGAATTTGCAAGCTTCACTATTAAATGTCGAGGTGTTGAACGGTTTTTATTGATTTTAGGGGGGGATCTCTCTATTTCCTGGATCTGAATGCCTGTTTCCCTTCCCAGATTGGGAAAGTTTTCAGCTAAGATTTGTTCAAATACATATTCTGGCCCTCTGTCCCTTTTGGCGCCGTCAGGAACCCCAATTACACGTAGGTTTTTCTTCCTTAGGCTGTCATTTATTTCCCTTAATCTGTCTTCATGGTCCTTTAATTGTCTCTTTTTTCCTCAGTTTCCCTCTTTGCCATTAACTTGTCTTCTATGTCACTCATTCGTTCTTCCACCTCATTCACCCTCGTCGTTAGGACTTCTAGTTTGGATTGCATCTCATTCAATTGATTTTTAATTTCTGCCTGATTGGATCTAAATTCTGCAGTCATGAAGTCTCATGAGTCCTTAATGCTCTTTTCTAGAGCCACCAGTAGCTGTATAATAGTGCTTCTGAATTGGCTTTCTGACATTGAATTGTAATCCAGATTTTGTAACTCTGTGGGAGAGAGGGCTGTTTCTGATTCTTTCTTTTGAGGTGAGGTTTTCCTTCTAGTCATTTTGCTCAGTGCAGAGTGGCCAAAAACAAGTTGTATTTGGAAAAGGAGAGAAAGAGAGAGAAGAAAAGGAAAGAGAAAAAGAAAAAAGAAAAAGAAAAGAAAAGGAAAAAAAGAGAAGAAAAAGAGAAAGAAAAATTAAGAAACGTGAAAAAAAGGGGGGGTGGGGGAAGCAATCAGAAATCAAAAAGAAAAGAAAAAAGAAAAAACAAACAAACAACAACAAAAAAAAAAACACGGGGGAGTATCTTCTGAATCTGTAGACTTTAAATCCCTTGACTTCCCCTGGAACTGGTCCGTCCAGCTGGTCTTCTGGGGGAGGGGCCTGCTGTGCTGATTTTCAGGTGTTAGCACTTGGGGGAGCTGCTCTGCCCCTGCCTGCTGCAGGGCTCAGCGGGGGTTGTTTACCCTGTGAGGCCCCAGGAGGAACAGCCGCAGTGGCGGGGCCAGCTCTGGAGCCCTGGAGTCAGCTCCCGCAGGAACTACGGGGCTCTCCGTCTGCAGGGCCTGGAGGCTCCGGGGCGGGGCCGCTGATCTGCTCAGCTCCGGGCAGGAGCGTCCTCGCTGTCCTGGGCCCTCCCGGCCTCTGCCTGTCCCGGGGGAGGCCGGATCCTGGGCTGTGTCCCGGCGCCCTGTGCTCCGGGGCCTGCGCTGGTGGATTCGCGCTCCCGCCCCGCAGCCCCCTCCGCGGAGCCGCCGCCCGAGCCCCTCCGAGCTGCTCCGGCCCAGCCGTGCGCGCTGCAGCCCTTAGGGAGCTCGGCGCACTCTCCCGGGGCGCAGGTGTCTGTTAGTGTCCCCGGGAGCCCGAGGGCATCCCCGCCCTCCTGGGTCCTGCTCCAACTCCCTGCGAGCCCCTTTCCGCCCGCCCGGGAAGGTTGGTGCAGCTCCTGCTCCTCCGGGACGGGGCTCTCCTGTCCTGGGGACACTCGCCCCGGCCTCAGCCCGGCTCCTCGCGGGGCCCCTCCCCCTCGGAGGCCTTTTGTTTCTTTATTTCTTTTTCCCCGTCTTCCTACCTTGATAGAAGCGTGAACTCTTCTCACTGTAGCGTTCCAGCTGGTCTCTCTTTAAATCTCAGGCCGAATTCGTAGATTGTCAGGATGATTTGAAGGTTATCTAGGTAATTTGTTGGGGACAGGTGATTTGGGGCCCCTACTCTTCCGCCATCTTGCCCCTCCTCTCTCCATAATGCACTTAATTTACAATATATTCCAATTTATGCAATGATTTAAACGTTTTTCCTTTTTTTAGATGTTTTTCCAATGTTAAAACAATTTGTGTTTATAGTAGACCAGATTTCAGACATTCTGACGATGACCCACATCCCACATTAACAAATGTTTAATCATGTGAACCAATATACAGCTTTGTGGGTATGTGTGAGTATTAAAAAGCAACATATACATATATATATATTTGTTGCCAAAGTTTGAAAAAACACTGCTCTAGACCACAGTAGTGCCAAGCCATAGGCATTACTAGATAGTAGATAAAAATCAAGGAATAGGAAACAGGTTAATTAGGGCACAGCTAGGCATTATGAGTGTTAACCTAGACAATGATCCTGAAAACCTAAAGTTCACATGTAGTAGAACTGATGTATAAAGTTGAAAACAGGAGGAAAAAAGACAACCACACTCACAGAAATAATAAGGGCCAATATATGTGATAGAGGTAGCAAGTAAATACTCAAAATTTGGTTAACCAAAGTGCTCAACTAACAAATCCTTTAGGTAATAGGAAATAGAAATGCCAGATTTCATAGGTTAAGAGAAATTAGATATTTAGATGGCCAAAGCAAAGAATATCAGAAAATTGAGGTGTGGGGAACTAAAAATATAGGAATATTTGCTTCTGCCTCGTAAGGGCAGGTTTCATGGTTCATGAGCAGTGTAGTTAGCCAGAGCTCTGTGTTCACAGCTGTACTTGATTAAATGCTTTGCTAACAATGTCTTGAAAATCTCAATATTTTTCTTTCTTAGAGAGAGTGCATGTGTGCGAGTGGCAGGGGAGGGACAGAGAGAGAGAGAGAGAATCTTAAGCAGGTTCCATACTCAGCACAGAGCCTGATGTGAGGCTTAATCTCATGACCCTGAGATCATGACCTGCGCCTAAATCAAGAGCTGGACATTTAATTAGCTGAGCCACTCAGACACCCCTTCAATAAATTTACTTTTGAACTTTAGTAAGTGAATCCAATGGAACTGTGGAGTATGCATGTGAATAGAAAGTATTGGTGGGAATGTGAACTGGTGCAGCCACTCTGGAAAACTGTGTGGAGGTTCCTCAAAGAATTAAAAATAGACCTGCCCTATGACCCAGCAATTGCACTGTTAGGGATTTACCCCGAAGATTCAGATGCAATGAAACGCCGGGGCACCTGCACCCCGATGTTTCTAGCAGCCATGTCCACAATAGCCAAACTGTGGAAGGAGCCTCGGTGCCCATCGAAAGATGAATGGATAAAGAAGATGTGGTTTATGTATACAATGGAATATTACTCAGCCATTAGAAACAACAAATACCCACCATTTGCTTCAACGTGGATGGAACTGGAGGGTATTATGCTGAGTGAAGTAAGTCAATCGGAGAAGGACAAACAGTGTATGTTCTCACTCATTTGGGGAATATGAATAATAGTGAAGGGGAATATAAGGGAAGGGAGAAGAAATGTGTGGGAGATATCAGAAAGGGAAACAGAACATAAAGACTTCTAACTCTGGGAAATGAACTAGGGGTGGTGGAAGAGGAGGAGGGCGGGGGGTGGGGGTGAATGGGTGACGGGCACGGAGGGGGACACTTGACGGGATGAGCACTGGGTGTTATTCTGTATGTTGGTAAGTTGAACACCAATAAAAATTAATTTATAAAAAAAAAAAAAAGAAAGTATACATATGAACACTATGCCTATCCATCATGCACACATAATACTTGTGGACCCACTAGGCATAAGAGTTCAGCAGTACTCAAAGCAAGTGCAAGTTAAGCATGTTACATATATAACTGAATAAGCAGGGGTACAGACAGTTCTAAGAGACCAGCTATTCCGTTTTAACCAGAACTTGCTTCAAAAGCAGAAAGTAAGCAATGGAGTTCTAAGAACACACATGACTAAGAAATATAATCATATCCATTCTTATGCATGTTACTTCCTTGTATCAGCCAACTAAATATGCTAAAAATAGCATATAAGAATACAGAAAGATAGAACAAACCATAGTTAACTCCTTTTTCAGTCTTCCCTTACGAATAAGCTGAAGACAGAATGTTAATAGAATGCATGTGTTCAAGAAGTGAATAAAAATAGTTCATTTAGTTTTGTGTAGCATTTCCACTGTTCTGGTAAGAACAAAATCCATATCATACACAAATTATGCACTTTTAGTGATTCTGCATATGAGTTAAATGCTCACACAGCCGCATTAAAACTGGCAGGAATATAAAAATGAATGGCAAGATTTGTAAGTTTTCCCTATAGAATAACAATTAGCAAATTAAAAAAAATCACCATGACAAGCTAAAATAGCAGAAAAAATTAAAAAGCCTTGTAGTTTAGTACTTTTAATGTCTTCTTTCCTGTTTTTCAAATAAGGGGCCTCGCATTTTTATATTTTGTCCTGGACAAAATGTACAAGCTATGTAGCTAGGAATGTCCACAGAATTTTGAAAACCCTAAAATGTAGCAACAACTCCAGGTAAGAAAAAAATGAGTGCCCTTGGCTGAAAAGTATTGCTTGCTGTCTGAGTCATCTCTTCAGCCTACCCCTTCCTCCACACATCTATAACCAGATCAATTTTTCAGTTTTGAAGATAAAGTGGCTAACAGGGACTGTTATTCACTTATTCAATAAATCAATTAATAAAGCAAAAAATTACATAGCTGAAACTAGAACAGTTTCTGGAACTGTTAACTCTCTGGGGCAGTTAATAGCATAATCTGGGAATGCAAACTCTGGAGGAAGTTCAAAATTCATGGCAAAAGAGAGGGAGGTATGAATACCAAGTAGTAGTGGCCAGAGATCAAACAAGTGTTGCAGAAGATTCTTATTATTTCAAAGGAAGGACTTTTCCCCCCTGCTTTTCTTGGATTGGACAGACAAATGACATCTACTTTTACTGAGAATTCTCAAATACATCATTAAATATAGTCATAAAGGCCTGGATTTCCACTTTTGGGAAAACAGAATAGACATTTTTCCCCTATCCCTCCCAGAAAAACTCTGATCATTATACATAAACAAACATAAGAAGACCGTAAAGGTAGTGAGAAGAATAGACAGGCTAGGGACCTCAGGACACCTGTGGTACATGGTGGTGAGTTCCTTGGATTTTCTTCTTGCCTCATATATAGCAGCCTTGAAAATAAAGAAGCTGGCAACCCAGAAACACCAATGAATGAAGACAAAGACAAACAGACAACAAAACCTGCTTTTTCTAGCCAAAGAACTAGGAAAGGACAAACTAACAAGACTATAAACTTTTAGACACTAATTTCCCTAAACTATATCAAAAATCATGGGGAAAAAAACTATAGACCCATTTCTATCCATGCCAACAAAGTCTGACTTTAACCTTTGCCAGGCAGTGATGAGAAACCACAGCCCTCCATCCAGATTGGTGGCATGGGAGACCAGGAGGAAAGTTGAGACATTCATTTCTATCAGACACTAACAAGAAATGGAGACCAGGTGGGGAGCCTTCACCCTCATCTGACAGTTACAAGATATCTTACCCTATTTTCACTTGGGTTATATCAAAGTAGGCCTAATGAAGAATAAGGACTTCACCACCACCCAATACTAGCAAAGCTACCCTTCATTCTCCCCCAACAACAGACTAGTGGAGAGCTGGGACTTCACCTTCAGTCAGCAATAATGAGGAATCCCCCTCCCAACAGAGGACAAATGTGGAATGTGGACTTCTGTCTTCACCTAGCAATAACAAAAGCAGTACATTCTTTTCCCCTTTTAGAAGAAGGTTATGGAAGCCAGCTAAAGTGGAAAGTTTAAGGAAGAACTACCATCTCATAAAAGCAATACCAAAAAGAAATTTCCAGTCAAAATCAAAATGTGTTATGCAAAAAAACAGAAAGATTTCATGTTGAAATGAAAAATACAATCATAGGTGTCAATACAAGATAATTGAGATGTTAGAATTATTTGGCAAAGAAAAGCATCCATCACAAAAATCCTTCAATAAGCAATTATGAATATACTTGAAATAATGAAAAGAAATTGAAAGTCTCAAAAAAGAAGCAGAAAGTCTCAGTGAATAAAAGACATAACAAAGAATCAAATGGAAATTTTAGAACTGAAAAATATATAACTGCAATAAAAAACTTAAGGAATGGGTCCAGAAGCAGAAGTGGGGGCATAGGGCAGGACAAAGGAAACAATCAATAAACTTGAAGACCGAGAAATCAGCCAATTTGGAGGGCCAAGAGAAAACAGACTGGAAGGGGAAAGAAAGTATAGCATCAGGGACCTGTGCTATTGAAGTTCCAAAAAGAGAGGAAAAAGATGACAGGGCAGAAAATTTATTGAAAGCATAATAGGTGAAAATCTTTCAAATTTGGCAAAAGACATAAACCTAGAGAAGCTGAACAAACCCTATACATGAAAAACTCAAAGAAATTCATGCCAAGACAAATCACAATCAAAATTCTGAAAGCTAAAGACAAAGAAAACATTTGAAAACCATGAGAGAACATCTTATGTCTATAGTGGAAAACAATCTGAATGACAGGGAATTTCTCATCAGAAACCATGGAGGTCAGGAAATGTAGAGTAATATTTTATAAGACTGAAAAGGAAACGAATCTTAAGTACTATATCCAGTCACCACCTTCAGGAATGAAGAGAAAATCAAAACATGCTCAGCTGTCCTGAAAGGAAGGAAAACTGAAAGGGTCTGGCATCAGCATACTTTCTTTAAAAAATAAAAAGGAAAAAAAAAATAAAAAGGAAACAGAAAGGAAAACAATAAAATAATGAGTGTCGGAGGATCAGAAAGGAAAAACAGAGTAAGTAAAAATATAGGTAGCTTAAACAGACTTTCTTCTGCTCTTGAGAATTGTCCTGTGATTCCAGATGTATGTAGAAGAAATGTTTAAGGCAATTATATTATAAACAGAGAAGGGTAACAGGATGCAAATAGAAGTTTCTGCACTTAACTTGAATTAATAAAACGACAACAACAGGTCATCAAGATAAAGGCCATCAAAAACAAGGGAAGTCTGAAAAACTGTCACAGCCAAGAAAAGTTTGAGGAGATACGCAAGTTAGATAGAATATGGTGTCTTAAATGGTATTCCAGAACAGAAAAAGGTCAGTATGTCAAAACTAATGAAATCAGAATAAACTATTGACTTAGTTAATAATAATGTACAATACTGGTTCACTAATTTTAACAAATGTAGCACATTAATGTAAATATTAATAACAGGTAAAAATGTATGTTGAGGGAGTATATGGGAACTCTCTGCATTACTTGGTCAATTTTTATATTAATCTAAAACTGTTTTTTTAAAAAGCATATTAATAAAACGAGTAACAATACTAATGCTGGAGAGATTGTAAAGAAACTGGATCACTCATACATTGCTGATGTAATATAGTACAACCACTCTAAAAAACAGTTTGGCAGTTTCTTAAAAAATGAAACAAGCAACCATCATACAACCCAGCAACTGAACTTATTTCTCTTGTCCCAAAGAAATAAAAATCTGTGTTCACACAAAAACCTGCACACAAAGATTTACATCAGCTTTATTCATAATAGCCCCAAACTGTTAACAACCAAATATCCTTCAGTGGGTGGAATGTTAAACACTGTGACATATGCATACCATGGAATACTACTCAGCAATAAAAAGGAATGCACTATTGATATAGGCAACAACGAGGATGAAACCAGAAAATCATGCTGAGTGATAAAATACAACCCCCAAAAGTTAAATATTAAAATTTTATTTATGTGGCATTCTTGAAATGAAAATCATAGAAATAAAGAACAGATTCAGAGTTGCCAAGGGTTAAGGTGGAAGTGAAGGTGGAAGGCAGTATGGGTAGCTATTACTGTGCAACAGGTAGTGATGAAAATGTCCTATATCTGCGGATATATTACTGTCAAATCCTGGTTGTGATGTTGTACCACAATATTGGAAGATGTTACTATCAGGGTAAACTGGTTAAAGGTACACAGGATCTCTCTGCACTATTTCTTACAACTGTATATGAATCTACAATTATCTCTAAGTAAAAAGTATAATTTGAAAAAAATGTGGAAGAGTCTCCTATCTTTCCATTAAACCTTAAGCTTGTATGAACACAAAAAATTTTAGAAAACGTTTCAGAAAGTATATGTGGTAGTGTTTAGAAAGCGATAATTAATACTATTTTTAAAAATAATTTATGAAACAGGCTATATTATAGAATATTATATACTTTACAGCTAAATATCAAAATTACAGCAGGTCATGAACACCACTCCTCACTCTACATGCTGGGTTTGTACTCTTTGACTCCTGATTTTCCAAATGACCAACCCTCAGAACACACATAAAGGTTAAAATTGGAAGAGATCTAAAAGGTCATATTGATAAAATTTCTCATATAAGAGATAAGAAAACAAAAACCAAGAGGGCACAGATGAGATGGCCAAGGTCCCATGACTAATTTGAAGCAACACTGTGCCTGGGGCCCCAGTATTTTGGTTCCTAGACCATTGCTCTCACACGTTATTTTAAAATTTTTATGTCTCATATGAAAGATGGTCCCTATTTGCACCATAAAAGCAACTGTGTTTTGTGAAACCTGCTTTCCTGCTGGTTTCTTTAACTACGGAAATCCGTAAAAATTCATTAATAATTTAAGGGAAAAGGACTGTGAAATTCTTTCTTTAAATGTGCCTGCTCTTTGCTGAAAGAACATAAAATTATTAGGATAAAGTTGGGCTAATGGTGATATTCATTATAAACTTCCATATAATTATATGGAACACGGCAATGGGCCAACGTGTGGAACATGGCAAGGGGACTTCAAAATTTTAAGATTGATTTTAAATTATCTTAAAATATTGGATGGAGCCAAGTAAATAAAAATAACACTAGAGGGTATGTAATTTATTAGTCTTCAAAAATTGTTCCAAGTTTTCTATACACCATTAAGTTAGGGGTATTTTTTTTCAAATTGAATATTCTATTAACATGGTAGTTGTCTCTATAACATGTGCACACACTCGCGTACTCAGAACGATCTGCCTGGGGGGAGAAAAGACTAAGTATGCCTAAGGGGAAAATGAAAAATAAAAAAATTCCTGTAAGTTTTCATTATTGTAGGCAATTGTGTCCATATCACTTACAAAGCTATTGCCAAATCTGTCCAAGGAAGCAGAGTTTGGGAGGGGGAGGAAAAAAATCTGGGGGAAAATTCAACAGTGGCATAGCAGAGCTCTCAATATGAGAAAGCTGACATAATGTGGACTTTTGCTGTGGATTTTTGTCTTTGCAAAATATGGGGAGAGGTTTGTCAATGGGCAGAAAATAAGAGAAGGCGATGTGAAGTAGGCTTTTGCAGTCAATTTTCCTCACATTATTGTGCAGGGTCATCAAGAAAATGCTTAGTCTTTCTCTGGAACCAGTTTCAGAACTTTCCAAATTGCAATGGTTTTACCCTCGTCTCTTAAGGTAAAGCGCCCGCCCCATCTGAGGGAAGTTTTTAAAGGTCTCAAGGCAGATGTTCCTGCTTTAAAGATGGTTCTTACGTTTTTCTCCTGATTTTTTGTCTACAAAGCAGATTAAGGTTGTAATGTAACTCAAATGTAACTTGGCTCTTTCTGCCACTTCCGGGGCCAGTTACATACATTGCCACATTCCAACGCCAAAAAAATCCAACTCCAAAAGCAATTATTTGCAGAAATCTTAGAGAAACCAAAGATTCAGAAAACTCTTAAGAGAAACAGAAGGAAGTTACAGAGCGCCTAACATTTCACATTTTCTAACTTGTCTCTGCTATCACTCTTTCTGAGGTTTTTTAACCCTTCAGAGCTGCCAATCAAATCTGTTTCTGATGTTCAGTGTCTGTTTTCTGTCTCTCTCTCACTAAGTAACTCTTTCTGTTCCCCTCTCTCTTTCTGCCTCTCTCCCTTTCATTGTGTAATTTTTCTCTCTCCCTTATTCTCCCCTCCTCCACTTCCTCCTTCTTTCTCTCTCTATCATCAATCACCTTCCCAAAGCCCACCACCTACCTACTCATCTGCTAGTTTTCTGCTCTTACCACTTTTCTTACAGAGTACATACTTCTGGAAAACATAATTTTCCACCTTGTAACATAAGAAACTTCAAAACCCAATCATTCCTTATCAATACTTAGTTGGTTGAAATAAAAGCGTAACTACAGGATAACAAAAGTGTAAACTGGCTTTGCTTTTTAGCTCACTGTATTTCTTTTAATTAGAAATTAGATAATGACTTCCTGGATATTTATGCAGTGAAATGTGATGTACAAGGCTAACAAAAGCATACATCTTGGTCTAGCAAACATAATAATGGCCACTGAGTCACAACCTGAGCACCCTCAACACAGAAAATGCCTTTGGTTCTTGTTTTTAATATTTTTTCTTACTATAATATTTAGTAAAACTTCCACACTCCAAAAAGTATTATATTAAGAAAAGTGCCCCCTCCAACCCAATACACACAATTATATCAGAATCTCAGGATAATGGGTATTTCCAATCACAGGAGTTGCACACCATCTGTGATTTGACGCACAGTGATTTGGTTTAAAACATAGCAAAGAAGTATTTCCATAAAAATAAAACAATAAACAGCTACCAAAATCAGGTCAACCCTGGGTGGCGCAGCGGTTTGGCGCCTGCCTTTGGCCCAGGGCGCGATCCTGGAGACCCGGGATCGAATCCCACGTCGGGCTCCCGGTGCATGGAGCCTGCTTCTCCCTCTGCCTGTGTCTCTGCCTCTCTCTCTCTCTGTGACTATCATAAATAAATAAAATAAAATAAAATAAAATAAAATAAAATAAAATAAAATAAAATAAAATAAAATAAAATAAAATAAAATAAAATAAAATAAATTATAAAAAAATAAACGGAATAAATACAATTGTGTGCTAGCTGAAGTGAGCTTTACATATGGGTAGGAATGGGTCCCACTTGATCCCATTTCTGTCTTGCCAGTCCCTTCTCAAACTAATTTTCCTCCTCAGTGGAAAGCAGTTAGAGAGCACTGGGTCTCTCCTCATTTTACTGATGATTAGGAAAAGAACAGAGCACTATAGAGCTTTGGGGAATAGTGCAGTGAGGACTTGTTAACTGAGGTGTAGAATAAAGGGATAGTAGTTGTAATCAGGTACTTCTTTTCATTCATTCATTCATTCATTCATTCATTCAATGTTTGAAATTAACTAAAAAGTTATAAACCCACACCTGATGCTGAGGGGCAGGGTGTCAGAACAGAAGCCCTAAAATCAGGTTCTTGAGATTCCCCTCTTGCTGCTCAGTCCTTGCTCCCTTTAGTTTTCCTCCAGCATCTTCTGTTTCATCTTCTTACTCTATGTTGTAGGAACACACCTGTTACCTTATTTATTTTATTATTGCCTCAGAAACCTTTCCCATCCCATAGTTACATATCCATAAAGATTTCTGATCTTGATAACTCAGTTTGCTTAACAGAAGGTTAGAAAAAAATATTAATCAGCCTAATTTGCAATATTTTGAAAATATTTGTTGGCCTTTAAGTTTCATCTCCAACAACAGAATAACTTAAATCAGTGTTTCTCAACCTCAGCACTATTGATATTTTGGGCTTGCTAATTGTGTGGGGGACTGTACTGTGTATTGTAGGAATTTTACCATTAGAATCCTGCACTCTAACATACTAGATGCCAGTAGCTTCTCCTAAGTCATGACAACCAAAATTATCTCTAGGTACCACCAAATGTCCCCTGGGAGGCAAAAAAAACCCCACAAGAATCACTGGTATGAATGATAATGATGACAAAGACTTTTTCACGTGCCAGAAACTATTCTATGTAATCTAAGCACACATTAGCTAATTCTAATTCCTCTCTCCAACACATGATTTTTAACTTTTCGGGAGAAAATGTATATATTTATTCAGTTTAGAGACCCAAGAGCTAAATTTCATTTTGATCTAATGTATTTAGATGGAGTCAGAAGTCTTTTGCTGTCATTATGAAAACTATATAAGATGTCATCATTGTTTAAATACTTTTCCTTTAAAAGAAGTATTAACATTATTTTTGCATGTTCATGTGTGTGTGTATATAAGTATTTTTCTACTGTCTTCTCATCAGAAAAAAATATTATTTCTTGAAAATAAGAAAGGAAATTTGAAGAATTATTCCTTCTCTATAGATGTTAAAGTCTGGAGAAGTAAAAGATGTAACTGTGCCTCATTTATCCAATGCACTGAAAATATTGTAGATTAGTAGAAAATAATCATGCTTAATGGACTTCTTCAAAATACAAAACTATTAACCAATGAGAATTGATACCAGATACACTTTGGGTTGTTAAATAATGACAATTGTTGGGGTCAGTGGTTTTTCAATAATGTTGTGTTTCCTTTAGCCACATATTGATTTCAATATTCTGGTATATAGGGAAATTTCTCATCAAGGAGTACAATAAATAATCACCCAATGATGGCACTATCTATTTCCCCAGCTTACTAAAGTGTTTGAATAAATCCTAGCTATAAAACTTTAATAATTATACCTATCATGTAGTTAAGAGGAAGTATTCTTAAATAGTAATAAAGTTTTAGTATAGAAAATAGCCTAACACTAGAGCTTCTATTCTTTCACCAAAATTTCTTGGAGAATGTTGAGATTAATTTATCCAAGTGACATTTCCTTATATTGAGTTTGGAGTGTTTTTTGATTTTGATTGTTTTTTTCATTCTTGGAATACAAATACATCCAAGAGGCCTTAAAGAAACTGAATGAGGGCAGCCCTGGTGGTGTTAATTTTTGTATATGATGTAAGGTAAGGACCAGCTTCATTGTTTTGTATGTATAGATACCCAGTTTTCCCAGCACTATTTGTTGAAAAGATCCCTACCCCCTCATGGTCTTAATGCCTTATCAAAAATTATTTGAACAAAAATGTGAAAGTTTATTTCTGCATTGTGTTTTCTATGCCATTCATCCATATTTATTTCTTTATACCAGTACTACACTGTTTGGATTGATGTAGCTCTTTAATAAGTTTTGAAGCCAGGAAGTGTGAGACCTCCAACTTTGTTTTTCTTTTTCAAGATTGTAACAATCTCTTAAGATTTAGTATAAATTTTGGATGGAATTTTTTATTTCTGCAAAACAGTGTTGGGATTTTGATAGGGAGTGCACTGAATCTGCAGATTGCTTTGGGTAGTACTGACATCTTAACATTATTAAATCTCCAACACACAAACATGGGATATCATTCCATTTATTTACGTCTTCTTTAATTTTTTTTTCAAAAATGCTTTGTAAGTTTTGGTGTACAAGTCTTTTGCCTTCTTGGTTAAGTTTATCCCTAAGGATTTTATACGTTCTGATGTAATTGTAAATAGAGTTGTTAATTTCCTTTTCAGATTATTATTAGTGTACAGAAATACAACTGATTTTTGCATGTTGACTGTATCCTAGTATGTTACTAATTTGTTTATTAGTTCTAACTATTTTGTGGGATCTTTAGGGTTTTCTACATATAAGAATATGTTGTGTAAGAACAGATCTTTTTTATGATTTTATTTATTTATTCATGAGAGACACACAGAGAGAGAGAGAGAGGCAGAGACACAGGCCGAGGGAGAAGCAGGCTCCCTGCAAGGAGCCTGATGTGGGACTCGATCCTGGATCCCGGGATCACGTCCTGGGCCAAAGGCAGACGCTCAACCGCAGAGCCACCCAGGCATCCCAAGAACAGATCATTTTACTTCTTCCTTCCAATTTGGATGACTTGTCTTTTTCTTGCCTAATTCCAGAATATGTTGATAGAAATGGCAAAAGTGGACATTCTTGTCTTGTTCCTTTCTTACTGGAAAAACTTTCAGCCTTTCATTACTGAATATGATGTTAGTTGTAGGTTTTTCATATATGTCTTTCTTATGTTAAGTAGCTTCCTATTAACTCCTAGTTTGTTAAGAATTTTTATAATGAAAGGGTGCTGAATTTTGTCAAAAGCTTTTCCTGAATGAATCAATTGAGATGATCATATAGTTTTTTTCTCCTTAATTCTATTTATGTAGTGTATTACATTAATCAATTTTCAAATGTTGAACCATTCTTGCATTCCAGGAATAAATTCCACATGGTCATGGTGTATAATCCTTTCAACATGCTGTTGAATTCTATTTGCTAATATCTTGTTGAGGATTTTTGCATCAATATTCATCAGGGATATTGGTCTGTAGTTTTCTTAAAGTGTCTTGATTCTAGTATCAGAGTAACACTGGATTCAAGAAATGAGTTTGGAACTATGCCTTCTCTTCAATTTTATGAAACAGTTTCAGGATGATTGGACTTCCTTACTAACACCACTTTTGCTACATCCCATACATTTCACTATGCTCTTTTTCACTTCTACTTGTCTCAAGATATTTTCTAACTTCCTTGTGAATTTTTCGTTGACCCACTGATTATTTAAGAGTATAGTTTAATATCCCCATATTCACAGATTTTTCTATTTTCCTTCTGTAATTGATTTCTAGCTTTATTCCTTTGTGATCAGAAAATACACTCTGTATGATTTTAATATTTTAAAATTTACTAGTACTTATTTTGTGGCCTAACATATGATTTGTTCTAGAAAATGTTCCATGTACATTTGAAAAAAATGTATATTCTGCTGTTGTTGGATGGAGCATTCTGCATATGTCTGTTAGGTCCCATTGTTCTATAGTCTTGTTCAATTCCTCTATTTTCTTATTGATCTTCTATCTGGTTGTTCTTTCTATTGTTGAAGATAATAGAAGTGTATCCAAGTCTCCTAGTATTATTGTATAGCTGCCGAGGTCTCTCTTCTTTATTTTTTTTTCTCTTCAATTCTTTAAATGGCTGCTCATACTATTACGTATTTTTTTTTAAAAGAGAGGGATGTATTTATCCTATTAAACATGTGAAGCAGGTTCTGTGGCAGTCATTCAGGTGTATCATTCAGCCGTCCCTTCAAGAGAACCTACCAATAAGGAACATAGCAGACTGACAGCCCCAGCTGCTATACATTTAGATCCACCATTGTGTTCAGTCAGAGAACACACCTCCTATGGGCTGTTCCCAGCCAATAACTGAATATGGAGAATGGAGAGTTCTGGAGCCAAGCTACTCCTGTCCAATGTGAGACTCCTTCAGTGGGCAGTCTTTGCTTGGGAACTCCCCACTGGTTTGGCTGAGGCTTTCTCAGAAATACACTACAGTCTGGAGCCCTTCCTACCCAATTCTCCTTCCATCCATTTCTCCCCCCACAGGTGTCATTGCCGCATCACTATCAGAACTCTTCCCCTCCCTGTTCCCTTTCTCTTTATCCTTACATGTGTTCTATTCGCTAAATCTCCTATACTGGAATCTGGTCTTAGATTTTTTGTCTCAAAAGCCTTGAAATGACATAGCACCTCACTTGGAAGTAGGAAAAAAAAATAATAAGCTTTCCAGAACTGATATAATCTTCTTTACAAGTCCTTGACTCTCACTTTCCACCATACTGGGAGGAGGGTGACTTAAACTTAGAAGTCTCTTTTCTTCTGAATATTCATTCTATTTAAAGTTTAAGTCCTCGTTTGGGCTTGTTTAAATACTATCTTAAAGCAAGACAGAATTCCATACCATCTCTCTTCTCCCAAATGATATTGCCTATACGTGTGAAAACTCTTTGCTTGTTCTCGGGGAGATAATGAAAATGATGACAGCAGTACACAAAGTAGTAATTGTGCAGTATAGTAGCTAACATTTATTTGAAGATTTCTGTGATCCAGGAACTATTATGACTGAATTAATCTTTATAATTCTCCTATAACGTATATCCCCCCCATAAGCTGGCCTGTTCAGTGCCTTTTCGTGAATCAGTAAAAGGTGGTCCTTCCTCAAAACACTTTATTTCCATTTGTCAGAAATTTATATTGATTTCCTCAGAATAAGACATTTGACTGCCATCTGCTGGGAAGTTTTTGTTAAAATAAATATGCAAACTATGTTGTCTATAATGTGAATGGAGCCTTGCTAAATGTGGCATACTTATGCAGTATACAACCTGTATAAACTGTATGTGGCAGCCCCGAGCAACAGACTATCACCTCTGAACAAAGTGTTTGCTTTCCCCCATTACAGTGACTATTCCAATGGCAGTAGAGTGCTGGGGAATGCGATTTATAAAGACAAGAAATGAAAACCATATAATTGCAGTGATTTAAAATATTAAGCTAATTATGTATACTTAATTTATTGGTTACGATTCTGGGTATGGCTACATAAAGTAGCTTCTTATTTATTAGCTATTCTACATACTAGAAAAGTTTTAGATTAAATGAATGCTTGCATTATAGCACATTCAAATAGCTCATAAGTCAGATTTGTTTCCAAAGTGAAAACATGACGAATTTGATTTTCTCAAAATTAATAAGAAGTGAAATGGGGTGGTCAACTTTTATCTATGCTAGTTATCAAATATTATCATATGCCCTATATATGAATTACCAGTTTAAAAAGCAAGTTAATACAAGAACTATACTGAACACAATTTGATTCATGCTTCAGAAGGTACTTTAGTAACCTATACTGCCTAAAGTCACACTTAAATACATATAGTATAATTAGACAGAACTATGTTAAAAACACTATGTTTCAGTTTTATGGCTGCTATGGACTGAACTATGTCCCTCAAAATTCATATATGGAAGCCTTTTTTAAAAAATGTTTAATTTATTTATTCATGAGAGACAGAGAGAGAAAGAGAGACATATGCAGAGGGAGAAGCAGGCTCTCTGCAGGAACCTGATGTAGGACTGGATCTGGGACCCTGGGATCACACCCTGAGCCAAAGGCAGACAGACACTCAAGCGCTGAGCCACCCAGGGCGTCCCCATATATGAAAGCCTTAATCCTCAATAGGATTATACTTGGAAATAGAGTCTTTAGGAGGTAATTAAAATTAAATGAGGTCATAAAAGTAGGGCCCTAATCCTATAGAATTGGTTGCCTTATAAAAAGAGGAAGAAGTAAATATCTGTGAATGTGAGAAATTATGTGAGTACACAGTGAGAGTAGCCATCTGCTACCCAAAGTGAGAGCTCTTACCAGACACTAACTGCTGGTACCCTGTTCTTGAACTTCCGGTCTCAAGAACTGTGAGAAAATAAATTTCTATTTTTTAACCCACCTAGTCTATTATCTTTTGTTATGGTAGCCAAAGAAGACTTACAATGGCTAATTAGACCTTAAATCAACAATACTTTATCATTCACTGCAACAAGCAAAAATTTCAAAAATTTCAGTGTATATCTGATTTAGGTAGTTAGATATGCAAGGTGGCTCAAATTCACACTTAAAGGGATTTTCAGTTTCAATAAATCCTTTTGAATTACTTTCCAGGCAAATATGTGGCCTAAGTGGAAATACATAGATTCCCTTTTTTGTCAGCTAATTTTTCTAAGACTGTATCAAATATATCTTATGTTACAACCCAAATTTGCAGATAAGATATTCCTATAGGACAAATCTGGGTTTTCTCCCAAGACCTGATCTTCTAACAGAAAGAAACAAACAAACTCAGATAGTCTTAATTACTTAGTCTGAAATAATTTTAGCATAGTTCCCCACATGCACCCCAATCATCTTCCCTCTCTCTCCAGCTCCTCTTCCTAAGATGTCATTCAGGTACATGGTGGGAGAAGACTGTGGCATGCATGTCTACATGGTGTGGATACAAGGGGGTCTGCAGCCTTGCATGATTCTTCAGGGTATGCTGGCTGGCATGCATGGGTCACTGAGGCAATGCCCCCTGAATGCCAAGGGACTGGATGCCCTGTTTTCCTTTTCTGCTAAAGTCTTTAGCTGACTTCTCATTCTTCTTTTGACTCAGGCAACTCCTGGTGGCTGTCTGTTGAACATAACCTTATCTTAAATTTTGTCATCTATTTTTGACTTCCATTCACTCTCAGCTCAAGGAGTCTCCTCTGTGCCACACTCCAGGGTAATTCTAGACCAACACAGTTTCCTCCTCTCTCAAGTTTTCCTAGCCAGATCCTCAGTTACTTTGGGTTCTTTCAGTACCACTCAGAAGCCCCCAGGAGAAAGGAGAGAAAATGAGTGGGAAATATCAGTGAGGGTGACAGAACATAAGAGACTCCTAACTCTGGGAAATGAACAAGGGTTAGTGGAAGGGGAGGTGGGCAGGGGGTGGGGGTGACTGGATGACGGGCACTGAGGGGGGCACTTGATGGGATGAGCACTGGCTGTTACGATATATGTTGGCAAACTGAACTCCAATAAAAAAAATATGCAAAAACAAAAACAAAAACAAAAAGAAGCCCCAAGGAATTGGGAAAGCTTCACTTTTGGATCTCCACCTTTCCAGTCTTTCTGGGATGCCAATTTCATTTGATATAACCATAGTCCAAATTGTTAATTGCAAAGTGGCCTCTTTTCAGAGTACCAAACAGGAAGTAGGAAGACAATAACACTCTTCCTCTGAGGAACAAAGCTTGGAGAAAAAAAAAAAAAAAGCTCATTTGGCACTTCTGATTCCCTCTCTTTCTTTTGCTTATAATTCTCTAAGTCAGAGAAGAAGAATTTCCCTTTCTCCTGATGTGTAACAATTTTATGTAAAACTCTAATTTGTCATGTGCCAAGTCTGTCCCTCAATTAGTTAAATGGGAGTTAAAGAAATTTAGACAATCCTTCCTCAAAAGAGAAGTCTTGTATAGAATCTATTATCTTATTGAGAAGTCATATTTTTGAGTGCAGAAACTGACAATTAATTTTTAAAAATTGAACTCTTTCTGTAATTCATTCTTATCTCTCCCTAGGCCAGGGGATGCCTCATAGAGTCTAGAATGGAAACCATGTACTTCAAAAGCAAAATAAGCAATTCCCCCCAAAAAATTTGTTCAGTTTTCTTCAAGCATAATTGCCAAGAAATAGCTTAGCAATATGCGTGTGAGTCAACGAGTGTTTGTGTGTGTAGGTGCCATTTGTCCAGAGTGGGATGCAAATATTACATTTATTTTGAAGTTAATTCTGTTGCAAAGTTAGGGTGGAGAATCTTAGCTATATGTATGCATAATGTATGTATATATGTAATATAATATTGTTGCTTAAAAGGTAATAAATCATAACTTCTGAAGAGCAGCGGGTCTTTAAGGGCCTTCCAAGCTTATATTTAAGATATTTTCATCTATCTCACTTAATTTCATTCACATTAATAAATGGTGACTACACCAAATGCCTCTATCTAAATATTATCCAAACCCAGCATCAGATTTAATAATAGAGACAGCCTTATCCTATGTGGCTAAGATGCGAAGGGCTTTCCCAAATTTCATGAAGATATTAAAGGCACATGATTCAAAATAGAATCCAAATGCCTAGTAAAACATTTACTTCTAAATACCGTTAGTCTGAAGTTCTCTTGTTTCTTCATCATTGCATATTATTAGTCTCTATAGTGATTCCAGAAACTTTACTGTTATTGACAAAGTATGCTTAATATTACACTCAGAATATTCAACTATATGAATTAAGATTTTGTATTGCAAATAGTCACGTGTGAAGACCACAGAAAATGATGGAAAAGTGAACATTACATAGCAGTATAGTAAGGCCAAGCACTAAAACACTGAACAAACCCACTGTCAATCTCTGTCCAGACATGGCTTGAAAACACAGGCAAAGCAATAACACCAGCACTGCCTATACTGACTTCCCCAACCCATCACTCTTTAAACAAAAACTCACAGGCATATGGGAACTGTGGGAACTAGCCGTCACCCCAGAGTTTGGTTCTTTTATTCCCTAAGGAACCCAATGCAAAATTTTCCCAGAATGACCTTTAAGCTTCCAAGTCACTTTAACTTGTTCTCAAAAGTGAAAGAGTAACCATCGGGCTGGAAAAGAAAAGGCTAAGAAACAGGAAATTCTTCTCACAAAAGATTTTCACAGGCCTCACTGGAATTAATTACTGCAAAGTTGCACATGCAGTAATTAATTTTATGCAATTCAGCACCATCTGCAGATACATTATTTTCATTCCAAACTAGTATAATTTGATGTGAAATTGAAATTGTTGGGAATTTTAGGAAAGTTAAACCTTTGCATCTTTGTTTATATTAATCAATTACATAATGAAATTACATCTTATAGAAAATGGTTCAAACAGTACCAACAAGATTACCTTTTGGATGTTCAAATCCCAACTTTGCCTCAGAAGCTATTTAATCTAACTAAAATTACTAGACCATAATGATGCATACCTGCTATAATAAGAGCATACAGAGTTTTCCAAAACTCTATAGATTCACAAAGTTTTATACAACTTGCAAAGTTTGTATTATTCCCATTCACATTAACAATCCCCAACTACTGCTCCCATAATGCTGTCTGTAGAGAACAAGCATCTTCTCATTGTAAATATACTCCAGATTTTGCTCCCCAGAGCCTGATAAAAAACTAATCATCAAAAGAGTATGAAGGGGCAATAAAATATTACCCTTTTCTGTAGACTCCCTGCCTGGTCCTCATTAGTTTTGCTGTCTCACCCTTTTGTGGGACTCTCCTCATTTATTTTAGGCCTTAGGCAGGTTAAGTCAGTGCTTTGCTATTCATGACTGGATTGAATATGCAGATAAACCCTGCCAGAGCAGAGCCCACTATGCCAAGATCTGAATGTATCAATCAGAGTGTGGATGAGAAGATTTTCTGATTTACAAAAGCTGAGACTACCAAAAGCAGTATAAGATCAAGGTTACTACATGATATTTATAAACCCAGAAGGACTGTGAGCTATCAATGAGAGATCTAGGAACAGTTCTTCCAGAGGACATAAAACATCTGTCATATTCATGCTATCTAGTTTACTCCATGGCAAAAAAGTTGGGATGTTGTGGGACAAGGTCTGGGGTCTATCTAGATGTGTTCTCTCCCATTCCTGGTATAAGGAGCACACATGCAAATGTACTTGAAGAATGAAGATAGATATTTAAAGCCTCAATCACAAAAGGAGTTTTCTTTATATTAAATTGGCAGTATTCACTATTCTGACAGGAATCAAAAACAATTTGTGGACAGAGATACACATTTTTATAGGTACAAAATATATACCCTAAGAACTCACCTTTAGAAGTACAAATGTAGGATTTGGTTTTAAATCATTTTAAATGTGTGGGGTTTTTCCATTCCTATATGTATTTCTTTTCTAGTATGATATATCTGCCTTCATATTCTATGGAATGAATAGCCAGAGAGGCAACAATACGTGGCTAGCTACTACCTCTTTCTTTTTCTTTCTTCTTCTTTTTTTTAAACACTGCTTTAAATCTCATCACAGAAAATTATATAAACCATTTCTTCTTGGAAGGGAGAAAAGTAATGAAACAAAATTAAATGATTGGTTCTGGAAATAAAATTTTTGTAGGAGACTGTTTATAACTTCCTTACTGTTTAATTGGCTAATGCCTCCGTGAGCCTTTTCCAATCATTTTAATTAAATAAATCTCACTCCTAAAAGTATAAAGGTGATAGGAGAACAAATTCTAGGGCTCTGTCTATAATTTAGTCCCACAGGCAAAGTAATTCATAGCAGTTCTAATGCCATTCTTAGTAAAAAAAAAAAAAGGAAGAAGAAAAAGAAAGAAAGAAAGAAAGAAAGAAAGAAAGAAAGAAAGAGAAAGAAAGAAGGAAGGAAGGAAGGAAGGAAGGAAGGAAGGAAGGAAGGAAGGAAGGAAGGAAGATAGGGAGAAAGAAAAGTCACGTTGTTTCAGACATTTATTTAACTGACATTTATGGTAGGAAATTTCACCTAGAAATCTTAGGAATGTGAAAACATGGTAAGTCATCCATTTCTCTTTCTTGTACAGGTAATTTGATCTTTATCTCATTCTTTCACACTCCAATACTGGAATGAAGTCTTTGTACTTTCTAAACTAAGTGATAAGACTGAAAGAAACAAAATCAAGAGGCTCATGAGGCCAATTCTCAACGAGAACTAGATAAAATCATCCAAGACTAAATGCTGTTACTGAACTAACGTGGCACAATTTAGCACTGATTTTGACATCAGGAGACTAAAGTTCATGAAACATTTTATCCTTTAAAGAAGAAATCTACAATCTTTGCTGAAAAACAGTTTGACTTTATTTTTTAACCAATGCCTTATTGATCCATATTTTCTTAAAATCATGAACTATGCCAAAAGACGTCAGTTACAGACATCCATTATTATGCTTGTACTTATGGCCTTTTATTTCAATACCTGAAGATAAACCAGCAGGTTATCAGCAGGTTATGAATAAAAATGTTCATATATTCATTGTTTAAAATATTTCTTAACTAGAACAACTCAAACACAATTGGAAAATATACTGAGATATTTGAGGAGATTCTTTATCTCCCTTTTTGTGCTCTAAAATGTAAGACTGGAGAATTATAAGTGTAAAAATAGACTTTCCATTAAATGTAGCAAACTTATCCGTCTTTCTCTCCCTGAGTTCCATGGCATGTAAATTCTCATGAATGAGAGAACAGGAAACAGCAAGAAAATTTTGAAAGATGGAAAACTAAGACACAACTGCAAGAGCACAGCAAAGGAAGCTGAAAATATTTTTAGAGATGAAATCCTTCAAACATTTACCTATCATGCACCCTTACAATGGAAGATACTAGATAACACCCCCCTTCAAATCTAGAGTATAAAACCAAGAAAGAAAAATAATGGAGTCTAGGAACTCGGGATTCAATAGAAAAGAAAGTTAAAGGAATTCCTCAGGTCATGGAAAGAAAAACAGAGCTGTAAAATGGGTCTAGAGAATAACTGGTATACATTAGCCCAGGAAGCAGGAGGAATCCAGGAGCAAGACCTCTCTGAAAATGAACAAATCTCATCAATTACCCAACCTGATAGATTATATGACAGACTCAACTCTACAGAAAATTATATTTAAAAAGTTGTTGAATTGTGTGCAAAAACTCAAAATGGAGTGCACAAAAAAATTTGTGAGTGCAAAAAATTAGGGGCAAATGCTCAGAAAAAAATTATAAAAAAAGAAAATTTAATAAAAATGTATTGTTTGGCTTAGCAATTAACAGTATTCATGTAGGCCTGATAAATTGCAAAAAATTCAATTAAAAATTCAAGTATTATGGAAAGGTTACAATACAGAGGAACAGAATCCTTACGTACCAGACTGAGAGACAGCAAATAAGGTATAAAATGGAGATATTAGAACTATTAATCATTACTATATTATTTAGAAGTATGAATATTAAAAGCCTCTGGTATATATATTCGGAAAGACACAATTTCATTCCCCAAGGATAAGTGAATCAGATTCAAATGGTCTTGATTATAAACTTTTTAGTATTATTTGACACTTCTAAAAATGTTCATGCAATGCTGTTATAAAAACAACTATTATTTAGAAATAAGTATAATTCCAACTGTGCCTGTTTTACTGTAAGGAAAATATAACCCAATTTGCAAGCAATACTAGTGAAATTACCAATGTTACTGAGAAAATTCCTTTGTAAAGAGTATGAGTGAAAATCTATGAATATATTCAACTATACTCCACAATCAGGCAGTAAATCTACCATTTTTGTTAAAAGTATATCTGAAAAAACTGTAAGTCATATTTTCAGTTATATTATCCTGTTTAGAAGAAGAAACATTTACAATTAATTATGAAGTTAAATATATATGTCATCAAAAGAAGTTTGAATTCAGCTCTGATGCTTCCAAAATAAGAAATAATGTACTTTAAAAATTACAAAAATGGGCTATTTTGGTATAACTCCTTAACATCATTATGCTTGCTAAAGAAGAGAAACAGGTAGAAAGTAATCAAAAGAGAAATCTTCTCACTTAACATTTCTCAGATTCAGGAAGAAAATGAACACTGTTTTTCTGGTTTTGATCATTCTTTCACACAGTAGATTATCTCCCAAATGAACACTGTTTTTCTGGTTTTGATAACTTTTTCATGATGGTAGATTCTCTCTCCAAATGCTCTTCTTGTAAAGTCACCTTCATGACTAAAAAAAAAAAAAAGTCTAAATAGGTAATGAAAGCAGAAATGTTCATGGATTCCATTCATTCTCATATACAGTAACCCTCAGAATAAAAAAGAAAATGAGAGAGAATGCCATAAGCCTCAAACACATCTACTTTTAGACATATTACAAAGAAAATAAGATAAAATAACCCACATTCCATCTCATGAATACTCAGCAAATCTTTGGATCTTTTTAGAGACCCTGAATATGTTTACTGGAATAAACTCCCATTGGCCTGGTAGCACTGATATTATTCCAATTTTACTGATGAGAAATCTGAACTCATATATTAAAGGACTTGCCCAAAGTCATGCAGCTAGTAAGGCAGCAGAATGAAGACTCAAATCCTGGTCATCCAATACCGTAATCTAATACTCTTTCCACCATTTTCTCTGAAAATTTGAATTTGGGTACTTACTCCCAATTTAATAGTCATATAATTAGTATTTCTTAGTGGATGTCTTTTCTACCCATTAGCTAATATTCCCCACCCAATTGTATTAAAACCATTTTACATATTATACAAATATAGGCCTCTGGCACCTTAGAGTGCTCTGTACCTTCCTCCAAAATTAAAGTCTAAATATGAAAGAAACAATGTCAGATATCCCCTCTTTCAACCAAAGTTATCACCTTTCATGGTTTCTGTCATTTAGTGGCAAGTTTACAAACATATGCATATAAACATTTCCCATCATCTGATGCATACATTGTACAGGAAATAAAAGGATAGTTGAGTTTCTTCTGGTTTGTCTATTTGATAAAGGTCTTGTTCCATTAAGACAATAGGAAGCAAAATAAATGTTAGCTAATATGCTACATGTCATAATCAGTATAATGATGGATAGTTTTGCTAGCTGAATTAGATTTCAAACTGTAATTAAAAATATATAACTATTGTTGATCTAAACCATTCATTGCCCTAAACCATTGTTTAAGTTGACCTAAATTGTCAAATGTATGCTACTAGTGTATGTTACTGGATGTTTTTAGTTGACTAGTTCAATTGATTCAAACACATTGTCAGTGGGCTTCAAGCAATACCTTTGATTCCCATATAGTTGAAATAACTCCATTCCATTCACCCTCTGGACTATTTCACTAATAGTGGCCGGCTATCCCACTATCATCATGTACCACTGGTGACAAGGTAGCAGTGTGAGAATAAATACAACTTAATGTTCCTTTTCTAAAGAAAGAAAAAAATAACATGCACTATATTTATATAGTTTATCTTCATACATGAAAGAGAACATACATAAATTATTTGTAAAATTTCCCCAGTATTAAAACTAAAACTTTGTCGACTTTAGTAATATTACCAATTATTTCATAGGACATTTTATCAATTAGGATCGAATCAGAAAAAAAAGACCCACTATCAGTATTTAAAACAGAAGGTATTTCATACCAGGATTGGTACACAGGTGACAGGATTGCTAAGAAGCCAAACGGAGACAGTAAAGCATCCAGAGATTAGCAATTGCAGGAAGATGGTACCATCTCTAAATTGGAGATGCAAAGGATGGATGGTGTTACCAGAGCCCAGGAACTAGGGTCACCTGGTAGAAGCTGAAACCTTAAAGGGCCTGTCAGAAGAAACTAGAGTCAAAGAGGAGATGTAGCTAGTATGAACGATGCCACTTCAGACAGACAAGGCAAGAAACACCCTAGCTTCTCCTTTTCTCCTTTCTTCAAATATCTCCCATTGTCCAAACATAGCTAGACCCCAGTGACAAGAAAGCCTGGGAAACATAGTTTACAGAGATCAGCACCATGATTTAGAACAGAAGAAGAAAGAAGAAAGTAATGGAGGGCAAATAGGCCAAGGGTTAGACAGACATTAAATTAAAGATCTTTTACAAAAATTTAGGTTGGTCTAGTATCTTTCTTCTGATGAATGAAGTCCCCAGTTTCTTTTTTCCTGAGGCTCTTAAAAATTTCAAAGAAGAAAATTTATTTTGAAAGACTATAATTCTCCTATTTTATGTAATAAAAAGCACAAATCAGAATTCTGGCATAAATCTTAACAGCTTATGTGTCAAGAAGAAATTTCTACATCAATTATCTTCCATACACAAAGAATGAAATTTTTCTATCTTGCAGTTTGGATATAAATAGACATATATAACCCCTAAATATATGTTTTACTTAATTTAGTCACTTTCTATGGGGGAAGTGCATATGTAGCCCAAGAGGCAAAAAGGAACAAAAATGCAGGTGGGAATACATAAGCAGCAATATAGAATAATGGTCAAGGGTTTGGATCTGAAATCAGATACATGTGATTCAGAGGAAGTTTCTAAACTCCATGAGCTTTGGGTTCCTCTCATTTAAAATGAGATAGTAATATTGGTCTTATAGGGCTGTTATAAGCACTAAGTTTGATAATGTATGTCTCACACTGAATAGAGTAGTTAGTCATCTTTTAGTTGTATTTTTTAAGTAGACTCTTTTTATTCAGTAATCTTTACTGCCCAGTTGTATTAAACATATTAAAATAACAGAGTGAGCCCTCAATAAATGTTAGCTATTATTATTATTACCATTTCAATAATGATTAAGACACAGATCTTTTTCCTAAGAATTTTAAAGAGAACAAGATTTATATACCCAATTTTCATGTTACCCAGAAAGTAGTGGGTGGATGTAAAGAGATACAAGTGTAGTTCTATTCTTACTTGTTAATGATTAAAGAATAGAAAGTTTGTTTCCAACTTGAAATACCAGAAGTGTCTACAGAGGACAAATTTGAGCCCAAGTTTGAAGGGACGTATAATATGGGTATATGTAGAGAGTTATAGAGGGAATCATGTGAACAGAGACTTAAATGTGAAAAGGTGGACATGCTAGGTATCAATGGCAAATGGTAAATACATTTGGGATAGAATATTCAGTGAGTGATTAGATGTAGTTGGAGTTAAATTTGGAAAGGTAAGGTAATTTCAGAACCTAAAAAATCATCAAGGCCTGGCTGGAGGGTTTAGGTTCTTAGAAGGCAAACAAGGTACTAATATCTAGAGCCAGCCTTTGAGACCATTATGGCATCATTTGGAAGTATGAATTAGAATGGAAAAAATAAAGGCAAGAATCAAAAAAAAAGTTAGGTAGTTTTTGCAAAAGTCAATGCTAGGAGCAATAATGAGGAGCTGAATTAATCAATTCTGTGCATCCACAGATTGGTATACAATCCATCTATCTGATTCAGTATCTCCTGATATTCCAAAATTACATCCTTCAGCCCTTACTTTTCTCAAATAGAAACAATCTGGCAATTCTGTCTTTGACATTATTGCTGTTGTGTTCTTAAATGTAATCCAGACTTGACTTTACAGAGCAACAGCCTACTCACAGGTCAATCCTTTAGCAGAATGTGGGTTATCACAAGCTTCCTTCAAATCTGATAAAATCCCCAAAACAACTAATTTCTTTAGGATGTACAATGATGACAAACTATTTCTGATTATGACTTAAAGCAATCTTCATCAGTGCTTAAGAGCATTAGAAGCCTGAACTTGGCTTTTCCTTTGTTTAATTGAAATATATGGCACATATGTATTCAGGTACTGGAATAAAAAGGTTCAAAACAAATAACTAAGGATATTTTTTTCATAAGATGCACTATAAATATTTTTCCTTTTATCATGAAAGTATCTAGTGGGCCTCATCTTTACATATAGCCAAGACAGCCATTGTCCCATAAGGAATCAAGACAAGTTGACTTATTTTTTAAGTGAAACATAAATCAAATCCTCTGACCCAATATATTACAATATTCATATGTATCTGACACAGCAGTCAACATATTGGTATTTAATTAATTTTGTCTGTATCTTTTTTCTAGATTTTGATCTTCTGAAAACTTGGAACTATAACATACCCTTTACTTTTATTTTCTGATCCAGTGCCTAATGAATACCTACCTAATAATGGGTATTATTAGATAATGTTTGATAAATAAATAAATGGAATATTAGGCTTGATTTAATTCTCCTATATTCCCTATACTTGTTTTTTCATTGACTTTTAAGTACAGATTTTAATTATCTTATTTAGATGTATCTTTTATTAAAAATTGACTCAAAGCTATATACATAAATGCTGATTCTCAAGGCAATTTCACATATGAAAGGAGTGAAAAATCTAGAATCTTTCTTACATTAAGGAGGTCAATTTTATAACCTATCAGCAATAGAAATGCCATATTGAAGATTACCAAAAGGAGAACTCAGTTAATCTAGATGGGAAAAGTTGGTGCCAATTTATTCATTTGTGGTGGGTTTTTTTTTTTTAACTGACCCCATTTTTATAATCTTAATGCTACCTGTAGAGAAGAAAATTTCTACTTAAAAAAATATATATTCCTTTACGACATCTGAGGTGAATCTGATAAAGCTCTAGGGATCCTACTTCTCAAGAAATTAATTTACTAAAAAATCAGAAGATAATAGTCACAACAATCATTTTATGCTAGAATGAGATATGAGAGGAATAAAAGGAAATCTCCAAATATTCTAAGAAGTAAATAAGATATAATAAAGTTACAGGTAGAAATACATATTAAGCAAAAATGCTGTGTTACTTCTGGAAAAGATTCTGAATCTCTGAGGAAAAACATAAGGACCTGGGAATCATTTGATTGATAAAATAATAAAATTGGAAGTAAAGGAAAGATACAAAGGAGAAGGGTCATATCAAGATAATTGTGAGAAGGAGGGGAACAAGACTGATGGTTACTTGTGAAGGAAAGGAGGATAACTATCATGACCAAGATAAATTCAAAGGTAATCCACTGTTAAGTATGAGGACGCAGAAAAGGAGACATTGGAAAGCTTATTTATATGATTAATAGAGGAAGGTCAGGATCAATGACAAAAAGGACTATGGGTAATAAATATACTATTCAGGAAATGTCACTTCTTTTTTCACCAAATGACTGGGAAATCTTAGCCTTTGTTAGATTTGACAAAATGACAATTTTCATGCATATTACAAAGCAAGAAATAAAATAAGATCAATTTAAAAATCTCATTTTGGAAATAATTAGACAAATTTTCTGTGCATTCAAATGTATGGTATGCTCTGTCCTTTAACCCAGACACTCATAGACTATATACAAAATAGTTTATCTTACAGCTAAGATTTCAAAAAGTAGCTAGATTATAAACATATCATATAGAAGTGATTACTTCTGTTTTGTTTGTTTTTGCACTTCCCGTGTATCCAGGATACCTTTGAAAATCCTGCATTTGGGGGATCCCTGGGTGGCTCAGTGGTTTGGCGCCCGCCTTTGGCCCAGGGCTCGATCCTGGAGTCCCAGGATCGAGTCCCGCATTGGGCTCCCTGCATGGAGCCTGCTTCTCCCTCTGCCTGTGTCTCTGCCTTTCGCTTGCTCGCTCTCATAAATAAATAAATAAAAATAAAATCTTTAAAAAAAACAAAAAAGAAAGAAAGAAAATCCTGTACTTGTAGACAAAGGGAATGCAGTGGCCATTTGCCACGTGGTCATTCTTCCTTCATCTGTGAGGTAAGCTTCCACTAAAATTCATACAGTGTGATAGCATAAGGCCTTTGATGCTTAATTCCAAAAACATTTACTTCAAGTTTCAACAAAATAAATGAAGGTATGACAGGTTCTAAAAAATTCTTGTATCTTTATCTGAAAAATTACTCATGACTTCAACTTAGTAATATGTCCATTGGGAAATACAGGAAGCTGACCTACTAGTTCCCCAAAGGAGAAAAGAAATGTTGGATTTCCCTGTTACACTTTCATCACCTTAGTTACAAAGACAGAATCAGTTCACCTTGCCCCTTGGAAGCAGTGACCAGGTCATTTCTAAAACTTTGATCTCTAACTGCACTTCCTAAAACAGCAGGGTAAAGAGGGTTGGTGTCCACTGGAATAATTTTTATACAAGATATTAACTTTACTAGTAGAAGACTGAGACACCACTGAAGGCAATAAAGTATAGGATTTTTACTCATCATTTTGAGAAGAGCATAGATTAATGTAGAATCTCAGGCCTGCCCCACATCTACTGCATCAAAGTGTTCACTATAGCAAGATAACCAGGTAATTACTATGCACATTAAAGCCTGAGAAACATTGTTTTAATTTCTCTCTTTGAATTCTGAATCACTGCCTAGCCAAGTGAACAAAATCACTGATTTTGGTAGGAAAAGGTACTTTCTCTTAACCTCTGATTAAAATTTTCACCAAGTACAACACCAGCATGCCAAGACAGACAGTAGATGCTCAATAAACACAAATCAATGCAACAGACCTTAAATTACCACCTACCCCAAGTCCTGATCTCACCCAGGGTTACTGAAGCTATTTACCAAAGAAAGGAATGATTCTTAAGAAATTTCTGTTTACAAAATATTCATCTACCCTGCCTGTCCACCCTTAGATTATACATAGATATTCACAGAAATTCTTTATGATGCTGTCAAAGAACAATAAAAAACACCCATTTGAAAAAAATAAAAACACCCATTTGTTTAAGCTGTCTTATATCTAGACTTCACTGTAGGTACTTATGTTTTAGGAGACATGATCTGAGCTGCATTTATATCTGATTCTGTAAAACAGCATTTTAATGAGGTTGTGTCTTTATGAAAAGTACAGAGGAAGACATATACAAACAATGGGCAAGACAGTGTGATTATATAACTGAAACACCAGATGAATAAAAATAGAAGTTAAAAAATATTGTGATTCATACCAGCATCTTTAGACATGCAAATCAAAGAAATTTCATATATATTGTATAAATCATAGTTGGAATTAACTTGTCCATCTATTACTGTTTATAAAATTGGACATTTTGATTACTAAAAAATTGTTTTTATCTGATAATTTAAAATTTATTTAGATTTTTTCATGATAGAAATTTATTTAAAGATTTTATTTTATGGTATACTGTTATACAAAAACTGTACCTTTTCCTTTAAAAATGAGATAGTTATATTTACCCATTTATTTTTAAATGAAATAATTTATCTCATATTCTGGCTTTTTCAAAAGCAGGCAATATTAAAATTTCCTTGGTATCATCATTCTAATTATGACGCTGTCAATCTAAATAATTATATACATAAAATTCTAGGAAGAAATAATTAACTACAAATAATCACGCAAAAGTCAGCAACATTAAACTTGTAAATGCTTAGAAAACTAAAAGCCTCTAATATAAATCAATTGAAAAGGTGATTGCAACCTAATAGATTAATTGCTAACCCAAAGCACTGACTCATTGAGCATGGCCACAGAATTGGAAGTTACAAAATGTTATTTATTTCATTAAAGGATTTATGCTAACTTTAAAAAATAAAATTCAGTTTGGATCAGATCCAAGAAGAATCCATATTTCAGTTAGGCAGAAGATTCTGTCTCAAGCAAGAACTTCCAGTCCTCAAATTCCCCACTCTCACCCCTTGAATTTTCTCTCCTGAAAAATCCATGGCAATATAGTTTTACTATGAGATTTTCAGAAATAAGTGATGATCTTATTGAAAAGTTAGGAAGCCAGAGAATTTCTTTAGAGAATTACTTTGTCCTCCAGAGAATTCTTGCAGTGTACACATATCCTTTGGGTGCTCAATATACATTTGTTAGAAGTTAGTATTATTGACTTCTTCTTAATAAGACTGAACACTACTAAATAACAGCTTAGAATTTAACAAGGACAACTCCATTTTCTTAGTCAGGTAGTTGCAATGTTATTGATTTTTTTGGTTTTCCTTGAGAAGATACATTGCCGAAAATATTCTTTATATATAAACAATGTTAAATTGAAAACATTATACTAGAGGCACTCCCAGGGATTTATAAGCAAGTATTTATACAAGGGTTTTCTCTGCATCTGGTTAAGGTCAATTAATATTAATAGTGAACTCTGAAAAAAAAACAGTGATCAAATATTTTTTAAAAAATGATAATTCAGATGCATTAGAAATTGCCATACACACATAATTCTTTTTTTTAATTTTTTTTTATTTATGATAGTCACAGAGAGAGAGAGAGAGAGAGAGAGGCAGAGACAGAAGCAGGCTCCATGCACCGGGAGCCCGATGTGGGACTCAATCCCGGGTCTCCAGGATCGCGCCCTGGGCCAAAGGCAGGCGCCAAACCGCTGCGCCACCCAGGGATCCCACATAATCCTTAAAAATTTTTGAAAGATAAGGGGAATGAGACTGTTTCTACTAGTTTGCCAGTTTAAAAGTCATCACAAGGAGAGAAAATTTAACATTTAAAAAGAACTACAGTCATTAAAACCATAAGTTTGGCAGGAATAAATACAGAGTAAGTAGAACAGACTAGAAAAGTAAGGTATAGGACTAAAAGTATATGAGAACTGAGTATATCCTAAGATGTCATTCAAGTTAATTACTTAATAAATGATCTTGTCTATCCATTTATGCAAGTAAATGTACACTACAAAATACTGGCAGATTAAAGATAAAATTTATGAAACAAAGCTATCAAAGTATAAAAATTATAATTCATTAAATATTAAATAGCTTTAAAAACTAGTCTTGTGATGGGAACAGGTTCCTAAACCAGGAATGATGCCCAAAAGCCATTAAATATTTTAACAAATTTGACTTTCTAAAATTTAAACCTAACACCTGGTAAAAAATAAAATAAAAAAAATTTAAAGCTCTGCACTGACAAAATATCTGCCATATATTTAACACGTAGTTAATATTCCAAAAAAAAAACAAAAAAAAACTCCCATTTACAAAGAAAATTAGTACAATAGAAAAAAAATGACAAGAACAAATGACTCACAGTCAAAATAACCAGTAGACTTTTAAATAATTGTTTGCCTTTGCATCTAATTAAGGAAATGAAAATTAAATACTATATAAGATTTATTTTAAGTAAAATACTAATAACTATTAATAAAGTTTCAAAAGGTACATGATTATTGACAGTTTAAATTGGAGCAATCTTTTTGGAGAATAACTTAGTAAGACCTATTAATATTTCTTAATGTGATGCTCAGTAAATATATTTTTAATATTTAGCCTAAAAATAAGAGCAATACTAGTATAAGATATTGAATGCATTGTTCTCAATATAAAAAAACTGGGGGTGCCTGGGTGACTCACTGAGTTAAGCATCTCACTCTTGGTTTTAGCTCAGGTCTTGAGCTCAGGGTCGAGGGACAGATGCCTATGTAGGGCTCTTGCTCAGCAGGGAGTCAGCTTCCTGGCTACCTCTGCCCCTCCCCTTACTTGTCCAGGCTCTCTCTCTAAAAATAAAATAAATAAATTTTTAAATAAACGTGTAAATATATAAATATGCAGTGAAAAGGAGAATGGTTAAGTAAATTGTTTATATTCATATGATCAAAATATCATACAGCCATCACAAATAATTACTGGTTCATAAAGAAATTCAATAATGAGTTAATAATTGAAAAAAAGTACATTAATTCCTAAAAATAAGTACTTTTCTCAAATGAGTACATTAACTGTTCAATTATTATCTTAATATGAATGTGTCTACCTATATAAGCATCAAAAAATTTGGTCTTGTTAGCAGTAGTTCCTTCCTTAAGAGAGAATTAGAAGAAAAGAATGAGGAAGAAGGATTAACTGCATTTTGTTTCTAAGTGGTAAGATTATGAGATTTTAAATTTTTTGCTAATTTTCACAATCTGGAAATTAAATATATATATACATATATGTGTATATATATATATATATATATGAATCTCTAGCAGCAAAATTTGTTTTCTTTAAAAACAATATATTATATCAAACAATATATGCCTTCTTAGTATGACCAGAACTACTTTTCAAGAAAGTTACTTGATTTGGCTTGGAAAGAAACATTAAATCCAAGTATCCTTGAAATAAAAAAAAAAAAAATTCTTTTCCAGAAAAAGTATGTAAAAGCTAATTAGCTGAGGTGCCTGGGTGGCTCAGTTGGTTAAATGACTGACTCTTGATTTTGGCTCACGTCATAATCTCAGGGTCCTGAGATGGAGCCAAGTACTCTGTGCTCAGTGGGGAGTCTGCTTGAGATTCTCTCTCTCTCCCTTTGTTCTTTCTCCAGCTCTTGTGCTTGCCCTCTCTCTCTCTTCCCCTGCCCTCAGATAAATACATTAAAATAAATAAAATAAAATAAAATAATAAAATAAAAATAAAATAAAATAAAATAAAATAATAAAATGCTAATATGCTTTGTTGATTCTTTTGCTAGTGGTATTGGAAGCTAACTTCTTAAAACTTCACACCAGCATGTGTCACCTAAAGGTGTATTAATAAAAGTATTAATGTAATGGAAAGCAAAAACAAAACCTAAAAATCACTTTTCTTGAACACAAGAGACTGTCATAAAAAATAGACACCCCATTTTATGAGTAAGAATTGAAGGCCCTATACTTCTAATAATGCAATTAGCTCATATAAACAGATCTATGATTTAAATTTTCAGCATTCCGAATTAATGTTCCTTTTTCCTTCTTTGGACTGCCTGTGTGTTATGGCATGTGTTTCTTGACGTATTTCTTAAATATGGTTGAATGGCAAGCAGTATCTTTTTCCAGGTGTTTCTAGTTTGCCTTATTATAGTGGTTCTCAAATTTGAGCGTGCGTGAGTACCACCTGGAAGGCTTATTAAAACACAGCCTGCTGGACCACATCCCCAGAGTTTGTAATTCAGCAGGTAAAGGGTTGGTCCAAAATTTGCATTTTTCACAAGTTCCAAGGGAAAGCTAATGCTACTGTTTTGAGGATCACGCTTTGAGAACCACTGTCTTACTGTGTTCCAGAGACTGGGAAGTAAAAATTATGTTTTCCAGATTCCCTAGCAGCTAAGGATCTGAATGTGAATCAGATTCCATCAATTAGATGCCATCTCCTGGGATTTGGAGAATGACTAAAAGGTAGAAGCTTAATTTCATGTTCATTCTGGCTGTTTCTGCCAACAAGCAAATGTACAGAGAACTAGGATTTTTCTATAATAACATTCTTGTGTCCAGCTTCAAGCAGAGGTGGTAGCTAGGTACTGAGAGGCCTTTGTAAGAACAGTGAAAGCAGCAACAGCCACAAAAGTGGCCCCATTTCAGCTTATTATTCCCTAGAACACAGCATCAGCACTGAGATTCTCACTGGCCTCCTGCATCCTCAATTTTCAACTTGGCAGCGATGGTAGCTCACCTGATGGGTGGGGTATTTGGGAGTCATCCTTAAAGGCCTAGCACAATCCTTGTTTTTTCCAGCCCTTTCAGTGACTTCAAAAGCACATAATTATCTTCCTACTTAAAATTCCTAGGGTGATTTCTGTTCCCTTTAGTGAATTCTGACTCAATAGAAACATAAAGATGTTAAGATAAGATTCAAAGACAAGAAATTTCATCTGTGATTCAATCCAGCATAACCATGAGCAAATTACACAGTTTTTATAAACAGGTCTCAAACTAAAAATAGTTTGCCATACTACCTAACAGAAATGCCAAGATATTTAGAATAATAAGGGAAATTTCCCCAAACCTATCTATAGTTTGGAAGCTATGTATTATAGAACACATGTTAGTCCTCAAATGATAATACAACAGAACTAGAAGGGACCCTAGAGATTATCTATTCTCATTGTTCTTGCAGATACTCCTGCCCTTGTACAACAAAAAAGGACACTTAAATTCAGAAAATTTAAATGACAGCCTATGCCCAAGCCCAGGACTTCAAATCTAATTCCTAACAGTTAATAGTTTAGGTGCGTTATTTGATTTACTATTAGAAATAGTTACCACCTTATATACCACAATGTGTACGTAATCTCTTTATACTAATTGGTTTCCCATACCTTAGTTATTCTGTATTATAGTGTAAGGCAAAGTATGTTTTATCAGGTGATGAGACGAGATTGCATGGATAGTTATAATTATATGCACTTTATAGTTTGTGGTATTTTTAATGTCTTATCTCACAAACGATTATTTTTTTTCCCTTGCAGTGATCCTTTCCACAATCCTGTGGACATTAGTTACCATTTAGGGGCACCAGAATAAAATTCAATATTCATACTAAATCTACCTTGTAATCTAGGTCCCAAATGAATGTGACCCATATCAAAAATGCTGTTGAGCCTCTTGAAAGAAAGGTATCCTACAAGATAGTTATAGTGATGCAAATTTATTTTTACACTATTTTATATATTTACCAAAAAAAAAAAACTATCCTAAATCTTTAGAATCTACCTAGAAAAAAACTCAGAAATACAAAATTGTCTGAGTCCATTGAATCAGTGTAGTTAATGTCTATAAGATACCCGTGGGCTCAGAAATTATGTGCTCAGGAGAGAAAGCATACTTCTAGAAATCAGGGCTTTGTTCTCCAGGAAACAGTAAAGGCAGTAATCAAAATGAAATAAAGGCACCCAATGAAGATTCCCATAGGTAAAACTGCTTCCTAAGTGGATGTTTGATTGCTCTCAGCTTCTCCTTTTATGTTCATCTTTCTACCACAAAGCCCATTCTCTGTGGCACTTCATAAGGTTGCTAATGATTTACTGTTGGAAAATGCAGGTGTCTAGAGGGGAGATACACAGAAATAGTGCAATTTTTTTTAATGTAGGAGTGTTGGACAGAAATAGATTTTAAAATTCTTGTTCCATTACTTTCATTTAGAATAGAAGAGTGTATTTCCCCGATATTCTCTCTGGTTATCTTAAATCTATGTGTTTAATACCTGAGTATTATTAGCATATGGATTATTATAAGCAAACTGTAAACAATACAGTTTACCTTGGTGTGTTCTTATTTCACTTTCATCTTTTTCATAACCCGGAAGGCTCTCCTGCAGGGTCACTATCAGGGATGCTATTGTCATGGCCTTTATTCAAAAATTATGAATAATAGTGAAGGGGAATATAAGGGAAGGGAGAAGAAATGTGTGGGAGATATCAGAAAGGGACACAGAACATAAAGACTTCTAACTCTGGGAAATGAACTAGGGGTGGTGGAAGGGGAGGAGGGCGGGGGGTGGGGGTGAATGGGTGACGGGCACGGAGGGGGACACTTGACGGGATGAGCACTGGGTGTTATTCTGTATGTTGGTAAATTGAACACCAATAAAAATTAATTTATAAAAAAAAAAAAAAAACAAAAATTAATCTCCCTCTCTTTAGGGCTCTATTAATACTCTCAACTATTCATTGTGGCTCATTTTACCTACATGTTAGAAAACAGGTCAATAATAAACAATTCAGACTCAAGTATACAAGACTAATGCCTCCCTACATTTCCATTTTAAAAGAAGTCAGTTATTAACTAAATGAGTTTCTAAATTGTGAAATTTAATCTGATGGGAGAGACTGAAATTCTACTTCAAATGTAGTTTTCTTTCTAATCTGATAAGGGGGAAAATTACTCAACCATTAGTGTATACTGTATATTGTGTTTCTCAAAGGTTATTTTTTGTTCAAAATATATAAACAAGAAACTATATCAGTTTCAAATTATCACAACTGGCAACTAACCTGATTAGCAGTGTTAACAGCCTTTTTCATTGGTTGCCAGTCATGCGGGGCAAGGACTAAACATGATTTTAACAGATCAATTTTCAATTATGACCCTAAATAATTTCTTACATTCTATATCTTAAGTAAAGAAATAGTAAAATTAAAGGCTACTTATAATATTGTCCTTTGATGGAAAAATCAAAGTTAAGCCCAACTTCCCTCCACCTGGTTTGTGAGGCTGTGAATACTAACACACCTACCTTCCCAGATTTCTGGTACATAGGTTATGTGACTTTAGAGAAATGTGGCCCTTTAATCTCACAAAGTCATCGTCTATGAGGAAGATGGCTCGAGGTTTAACTATAGGGAGTATTTTCTTTCTCAAAATCAGAGCTCACTTTTTTTACAGAAGTCAGGGTACCACTAATGAACCCTTAGATAATATTCTTTGAGAATGTCGCGATGCTGTTGGTAACCTAAGCCTATCAGAGCACTTACATTAAATACATTCCATATATAACCTGGACATAGCTAAGGTACAACATATCCTGGAGGTATTGAATGCACTTTAACATTCAAATGAAATGTGTGTAAACCACAAAAGAGAATGTTTTCACTGGCTTTTCAACCTTGCTAGCTCTCTTCTGCTCTACCCAGCTAGATCCTCTCTTTATCCAAGACTGCTGCCCCTCTCTGAGTCTTCCCAATCCTGAAAAGCACCCATATATATTCATTCCCTAAGTGGGTGTGTCCCTGCTCAGACTGCCATTGAAGTTTCAGACATTAAGTGTGGGTGGGGCAACCAAGAGCTTGTTACAAGAAATCAGACATTCATGTGTATAAAGCATCCTTCTGCCTGGCTTATTTGTCGTCACACTGCAGAGCATTCTGGCTTTCTTTGGGTTGTCAGTCTCCTTTCTCCACCTCCTTCCAGTTACACTCTCCATTCCCCCTGCTCCCTTCTTAACCTTCTGTAAGAAATTCAAAAAGTCTCATTTTATCATGAAGAACAATTTAATGCTTGCTTGTCTTTTCTCTCAGCCCTCCTAGCTAAGTTCCATTTTTCACAAGCAAATGGCTCATTTAAGCATTTTGCCAAATAAAAAATGTCAACTTGAGGAAAAATAGTCCATTTCTCTAAATTAAAGATGCAAATATATTATCTATATTTTCTCTTCAATATGTGTGTATATATATATATTTCTAAACACATTTATAGATACAAATATGTATATTCAAACTGTAATAATTAAATTTGGTTTAGGTTTAATTGTGGAAGGTATTGTCCACAAGCGAAATAATAATTAAACTTTTTTTACAAATTTACATACCTGCAGATTTGGCTGGTTCATTGCTGATGGAATCATCTTACGTTAATACAAAAATTATTAAGGATCTGTATTCCGAGCAGTATATCCATAGAAGTATATTAATAGATAACAATGTTTACTATGCCCTAAAATAGATTCTAATCTGAAAGAAAACTCAATAAATAACTTTGAACTATTAGTTTATGATTAAATGTCATACCTAATTAAGGGAGTTGTATTGAAGTAGGAGTCAAGGGCAGATTCTGAAAATACTGTCCTTGTATGTTCTCCCACACATAACTGACGGACTGCCACAGCAACATCCATTGCTTCTGCCTCTGTAGTGAATGGGAAAAAGTGCATATAAAGTTACTGAGGGTAAATATGAAAGTGTATATTTTACCAGAAAAAATTCTATACCATGAAACTTAAGGCCCCAAATTACAATGGAGATACTTAGACTCTTAATTATCCCTCCCGTCATTGATGATCACTTATCAATGCAAATAGCAAAGAAAAACTTATTTTAATTAATGTGCATATTAAAGGGGGGAAGAAACTATGCTTTCATGACTGATGCTCTCTATAAGAATAATTGCCTCATTAACTTTACGGTATCAACTCTGCCTCATCATGAAGGTCAAATAAATGGAATTATGTATATCTGAGTAGCAGGAAATTGTATACAAAGTATTGAAAGTGCTACTAATCTATTTGACACAGATATAATATTCAAAAGGCAATCTTAAAAATTAAATGAAATAGTCACAGAACCATAGTATATAATATATACAATTGCTATCCTTTACATTATCTGTTCAGAGAAAACAGGATGTCGATGTCTCACAATGACTTCTTTTTTAAAAGATTTATTTATTCATGAGAGACACAGACTGAGAGAGATTGGAAGAGACATAGGCAGAGGGAGGGAGCCTGATGCGGGACTTGATCCCGGATCCCCGGGATCACGACCTAAGCCGAAGGAAGGCGCCCAACCGCTGAGCCACCCAGGCATCCCTCACAATGGCTTTTAAAATAGACTCTTCAATAAACCAACATAAATTACATGCATTTGAGGAATAAAATACAATCAAAGTAGAAGTGTTTTCTCTATATAAAACTTTAAGGTACAAGTCCTAAAAAGGGAGTTTAGAATGTAAGATAAAATATAACCATTGTTCTGATTATATAAAAATTAAGTAGCATGCTATTTATAGGACATCACCTCAAGAAGTGTCAAGATTCCTGACCTATGTTAAATGACCATATCAAAATTGTTTCCCAAAAATTTTGGAAGTAATTATCCATTTCATTGATGTTAGCTCTCTCTACAACAAATTAAGAATGAACAAGAAATTTTTCCCTGTAACTGGATTACTATTTTCATAGAAATTACTAAAAGTTAAGGAACAGCTGATTTAGTTTTAAAAGGCTAAGATGCTAATTAACACCTGCATTTTCAAAGGTCTGGAAAAGCAACAAACTCAAATACTAATATTTATCGTAATCCAAAATTCTGTAACAGCCACAGTCATCACAGTAAAAGAGGACAAACATACACTTCTGTTTCCATCAAAGTTTTCTTGAATCTGAATGAAAAAGTACCTTTCTACAGTTAGATGATTTTTGTTATATTTAAATAAATTTTTAATTTAGAAGTTTTTATAGAAAAGTTGCAAGGGTAGTACAGAATTCTCATGTACCCCACTATTAACATCTTATATTAGTATGGTATATTTGTTAGTTTGTATAACTAACGAGCTGTTATTGATACATTATTGTTAACTAAAATCTACACTTCATTTGGATGTCATTACTTTCTCTGCAATGATCATTTTCTGTTCCACAATCCCACTTATGATACCACATTACACTTAGTTGTCATGTCTCCTTAGGCCTCTTCCAGCTGTGACATATTTCAGGCTTTCCTTGTGTTTGAAGCTCTTGGCAGTTTGGGAGAGTACTGGTTATATATTTTGTAGAATGTTCCTTGACTTGGGTTTGTCTGGTGCTTTTCTCATGGTTAAAGTGGGGTTATGGGGTTATAGGTTTGGAGGAGGAAGGCCACACAGGTAAAATGCCATTCTCAACACATCCAGGGTATATGTAACCAACATCAACATGTTGATGTTGACATAGATTACATGGTAATATTTGTTATCTTTCTCCACTGTCAAGCCTGAAAAATTTTTAGTAAATGTTAGTATGAGTTACAAGAATTGAGTTCGTTTTTGAAAAATAAGACATACACTCAGCTGTCTAAGGTTTAGAACTGTTTCTTCCTAGAAGCAAAAGTTGAAAGGTTTCAAATTCTTCTTCAGCTTTAAATTTCTCCAATTCTCCCTGAATCCTCTCTTCCTAGTAGAATAGAAGTGCAATCTCTGTGTTACAAAGAAATTGTTGGATGATCCTGAACATATGTCTTAAGGCCAAAGATTAATTGAGACTCCACAGTGACAGTGTTTGAATGATGTGAATTGTTTACTTTTTAAACTTGATTTTTGGAATGATTTCTGGATTTTGATAGAATTTTTAGGTTAAAAGTCGTATGACTCAGATAGAATGTCTAATTTACAAATTGTTGAGACATCTGCAAGCTCTAAACATCAATAAGAGAAAATAAAGCAATGGGTCAGGAGGAAACTTAAGAGAAAGAACTGTGGCAGGATGGGGAAGGTGATGATGTATGGAAGGGAAAGAGTTGTCAGAAATATATTTGCAGGGGCAGCCTGGGGGGGCTCAGCAGTTTAGCGCCGCCTTCAGCCCAGGGCATGATCCTGGAGACCCTGGATCGAGTCCCACATCAGGCTCCCTGCATGGAGCCTGCTTCTCCCTCTGCCTGTGTCTCTGCGTCTCTCTCTCTCTCTCTCTCTCTCTCTCTCTCTCTCTCTCTCCCTCTGTCTCCATGAATAAATAAATAAAATCTTTAAAAAATAAATATATTTGCAAATAGATCAAAGTTATAGTTTTAAAACATTAAAGCCCCAGTCTTTACTAAGTGAATTGAAGATTGCTTTTAACTTCTATTATTGCACTAGTTTAAAAGCTCCTTGTATTCAGAGGCTTAGAGTCTAATAAGAGGAACAAGGAAAGACTAAGTAAATGCAAGGATCACAGTAAGAACTATTACACTCATCTGACAGGAGGAAGTAGTTCCAGAAAGGTTCCATAAAGGTTCTAAGGCAAAATACATTTCAGAAAGAATGATATAGTGGATTAAAGGGGAATATAATAAATCTTTTGAAAGAATTAGTTACTCCAAAAACACCCTCTGATGTGTTATCATTCTAAGGTGACGTTCTTCACACACATACACATTATAATTTATACTCTTTATTAGTACACTTCATTGTGGTTTGTTGTGGAACTTGTGTGTATAAGGTGTATGTGTACTTCATTTGGAAAACATGTCCCACTATCTCTTAGCAGAAATAGAGGACAAATAAAACAGCTCACAGCACACAAGGGAAGGGGCAGCCTGATTTCTCCAATAACACAAAGCTAAAGTGAGTCAGAGGTGACCTTAACTGAGATGACCTTGTAGCTATCTGCTGTTTCCCAAACGAATCAATACAACAGGAAATAAGATTAAAAGGATAGAAAAAATATGAAAACTTTGTTTCTTTGGCCATTTACTGGTTGCAGGATCATCACGCAAAACCACAGAGACAAATAAAAGCTAAAACAGAAACCAACAGATCACGTGGTAGCATATAATCTAACCAACACAGTTTAAAGGTTAAGATCATAAACTCCTATAACAAAGTGTTAGGGTTCAGAACCAAGCTCTACCACTTCCTCGGTAGATTACCTTCCTGTTCCTCCACTTCATCATATATAGAATAAGGATAATGATAGAACCTATCCCATATCCAGAAGGCACTTGTAAGACTACTTTTAAATAGTTTAATATCTGGGGCAGCCCGGGTGGCTCAGCGGTTTAGCACTGCCTTCAGCCCAGGGTGTGATCCTGGAGACCCAGGATCGAGTCCCACGTCAGGTTCCCTGCATGGAGCCTGCTTCTCCCTCTGCCTGTGTCTCTGTCTCTGTCTCTCTCTCTCTCTCTGTCTTTCATGAATAAATAAATAAATAATCTTTAAAAAATTTTTAAAAAGAAATAGTTTAATATCTGTGATTTATTTAAGAACAACTCTGACATGTAGTAACAATCATACAAGTGTTAACTGTCATTATTATTTCTTGTAGCAGCTAAAGGTAGTACTCTACCACTGTTCTATATAAGTACTCTAGAATTAAATAAACTAAATTTGAGTTCTTACCAACTATGTGTGATCCTAGGGAAATCATTTATGCTGTTTTCTCAACTTTAAAATAACCCTTTTGAGGAGTAAATGAAACCATATATATACATGGTTTAAGATATCTTAAGATATCAGCATACACTTTAAAGAGAACCAGTAAGAGTGTTTGTTGTGATTATTAACGTGCCATTAGCACTAGCCAAATAAAAAGTAGCAGAAAACCAAGTAAAGAGAAGCCGCTTTAATGGAAATTGATAAACCTTAGCATAGGCTATAAATGACTTTGAAGAGTCCCCAAACCTATGAAGAGAGGGTAGTGTACTGCTATTTTTGAGGCCACAGCAAACACTGCTTATTGTTGTTATTTTAAAAATATTTTATGAGTTAATATTTTGTTTTTAAAGTGGAGCACTAGATTGTCTAGCAGAATGACTTTCCTAGACTTATGGGATATGAACTGATGCACTAGAAAAATAAACCTAAACATTTTTGAGCAATAGTTGAGTACTAATTATCACATACATGCAAAAAAATTAAATAAGTCCAAGAAAAGAAATATGCAAGCTGATTAGAGGTAACAATGCCTGGTGCTTATACAGGCCTGGAATCACATTTGTTTCCAATAGTTAGATGAAATAAACTACATAGTTCATGGACTACTGTGCAGAATACAGAGAAGGAACTAAAGTCAGAAGTAGGAAATACTGGGCCTAGACAGAGAATTTCTCCAGACCCATCTTACAAATCATAAAAATAAGAGATAAAATGATAAAATAGGTTCCAAATAATTTCATCCTAGAACAAAGCTCAAGAACATTTAGTGGGGTACAAATACATTCAACAGATAATAGACAGAACAAACAGACAACAATAGCAGATAGTAGATTTAAATATAGCCCTTACACTGATCACATTAAATATAAAGTCTAAATAGCCCAATTAAAAGACAGATTGTCAGGACAAAAAAATAAATAAATAAAAGCCAACTATATGCTGTATATGTGAAACACACTTAATATAAAGATATTAATAGATGGGGTGCCTGGTTGGCTCAGTTGATTAAGCATTTGCCTTCAGCTCAGGTCATGATCCCAGGATCCTGGGATTAAGCCCCACATTGGGCTCTCTGCTCAGTGGAGAGCTGCTTTTCCCTCTCCCCCTGCCTGCCACTCTGCCTACTTGTGCTCTCTCTCTCTCTCTCTCAAATAAATAAATAAAATCTTTTTTTTTTTTAAAAAAGATACAAATAGGTTTAAACTTAAATCATGGAAAATAGGGATACCCAGGTGGTTCAGTCAGTTAAGCAAACCAACTCTTGATTTCAGCTCAGGTCATGATCTCAAGGTCCTGGGATTGAGACCAGCATGGGGCTCTACACTCAGCAGAGAGTCTGCTTGAAAAATGTCTCTCTCCCTCCTCCTCTGCACCACCCCCTCACTCATGCTCTTTTTCTCTCTCAAATAAATATAAATAAATCTTAAAAAAATAAATGTTGGAAAATATATAACATGCTAATATCAATCAAAAGATAGCTCAAAAGTAAAATCAGCAAAAATGGCAGCATGAGTAATGAACTAACAAAAGAACTGGCAAAAACTGTCAGAATCTGTCAGAATTTGCTTAGAATTTTGAAAACTAGCCTTCAGCAGCAAAAGGAATGATTAATCAAAGAAAAGCACCCAAATCTCGGTAAGAACTATTAACTTTGTGGTGTTTTCCTCACTGCTCAACTTAGTGATGGCTCTGAAGTAAACAGTTCGCATTCCCAGTACAGATGCCCATATTAGAGGGACAGAGTCTACTTTTTTTGCAAAAAAAAAAAAAAGGGGTGGTTATTTGTTTTGACCTATCATGAGGCTTCCTAAAGGATCAGCCTAAAGGGGTTGATTTTATCTCCCCTAACTTGGAACTCTCTCACTGCTGAGCCAGCTGTACAGAGAGTGTTTGTCAAAAAACACATGAAAATGTATCAGTTTAAGTCACTGCTGCTTGGGGCATTGGGAAAGAGTTGAGGCAGATGACAGACTAGCCAAAAGCTTGGGAATAAAGTCTGGGGAATGAGATGATTAGAGGAATAAGGATATAATATATATAATAAGGAAGAAGGATACACCCATGTCCAGGACTATGCATGCTTAAGAAAGACCTGAGAAGGCCCTAACCTGCACCTCTGACTGACTTTCAGACTCTGCACAAGCAAGAACTGAACAGTAAGGAGAGTTATAAACTGTTTGGATGAGTGTTGAAGGTATGCTCCAACACAGAGACACAGAGCCCATCTGCAAAGTAACCTATCTGAAAAGAGCAGGGATTTTTGTTGCTGTTGTTCCGGAGTTGAAGAAAATCTCTATCCAATCACTAGCTGATCACTACGCTAATGGAAAAAATACTTCAGTGGTTACACGTGATAAAGAATATAGACTTTAGGGATCCCTGGGTGGCGCAGTGGTTTGGCGCCTGCCTTTGGCCCAGGGCGTGATCCTGGAGACCCGGGATCGAATCCCACGTCGGGCTCCCGGTGCATGGAGCCTGCTTCTCCCTCTGCCTATATCTCTGCCTCTCTCTCTCTCTCTCTCTCTCTCTGTGACTATCATAAATAAATAAAAAAAAAAAAAAAAAAAAAAAAGAATATAGACTTTAGAAAAATGCTTGAGAAAAGTCACTAAATAAACTACTACTATAATAAGCAACAACAACGAACCCTGGGGAGAGGGGTATTTATTTTCCAGAGTTACCGCATTATAATATTCAAAATATCTTCTTTTCAAAAAAAATTCTGAGGGTGCCAAGAAACAAGAAAGTATGTCACATACATAGGAAATAAAACAATTGATCAAAATAATTCCTGGGGAATCCCAGACATTGGACTTAATAGTAAACACTTTAAACATGATATTGTAATATGTTCAAAGAACTAGAGGGAAAAAATCAAAACAAATAACCAAAAGGAGCCTTGAGAACAATATCTCTATTACAGAACATCAATAAAGAGATAGAAATTATGTAAAGGTATCAAATAGGAATTCTAGAATTGAGAAGTTTAATAACTGAAATTTAAAAATTCACTGGAGAGGCTTGGCAACAGATTTAAGCAAGCAGAAAACTCAGTGAATTTGAAGAAAAGTTATCTGAGATTATGCTATCTGAGGAACAGAAAGCAAAAAGAATGAAAAAGAGAGAGAGAGAGAACCTAAAAGACCTGGAAACACTATCAAGACTGGATAATAGGAGTCCTTTAAGAAGACGAAAGAAAGGGGGGCTGAAAGAATGTTTGAAAAAATAATAGGTGAAAACTTCCTAAATCTAATGAAAAGCATTAATCTATACGTCCAAGAACTCAAGAAGATCAATAAATGCCAACTAGGATAAACTCAAAGAGACACACATAGAGACACATTACAATCAAACTGCCAAAAAACAATGATTCATGTCAGTATTCTGGGAAGACTGGCAGAGTAAGAAACATCAGAGTACGAAGCCTTCCCATCTAGGCAACAATTACAGTGGCAGAATCTGTAACCTGTAACTATTTTGGAACTCTGTAGTCTATTGAAAGCTTGCAATTTCCGGGGAAAAGCTTGGTTGGTAAATCATGGTTAATCTTGGTCAATTTCAGCTATTAGTTCAGTAGCAGCAACCCATACCTCATCCCCAGCTCCAGGGCAGGCAGCTGTGCAATGGTTCTTGAAGCAGCTGGCATACAGCTTACAGAAGCCATGGTGGGCAAAAAAAGAGGTTCTTTATATAGGGAATATATAAAGATAGTATATGGAATCCATGCTCTGATTGTAGATTGCTCCTTCTGACCACAGAGGTACAGAGAGACAATAGCTACTGCCAAAGCTCCTCTGCCATTGTAGCAAGCCCCACCTTCTCTGGTTGAAGTGACTTCCAGAGAATTTAAAGAATCAATGTCTCTCTGTTTCATTTTTTTCTTTTTCCCCTTTGGAAGCCAGACATTGAAGAGTAGGAGAGTCAAAAGCAACCACATGTATTGGGGAAATCAGAAGCCATCACTCACTCTCAGGAGAAGGCATGGGCTCAGAAAAGATCTGAGAAGACCTTAAGTCTACAATTTAGGCTGATCCTTGGCACAGTGCAGTTTGCACAAACAAAACACGACATCAATAAAATAAAAAAACAAAACCAGCAAACCCTGGGGGAGGGGAAGAACCTGATTTCCAAAGTTACTACATTATTAGATTCAAATGTCCAGATTTCAGTAAAAAAATCTCAAGGCATACAAAGAAACACAAATTATAGACTATTCAAATAACAACAACAACAACAGAAACTATCTCTGAAAAAGGCCTGATGGCAGGCCTATGAGGCACAAACTTTAAAACAATTGTCTTAAAGATACTCAAAGAATTAAAAGAAGATATAGAGAAAGTCGAGAAAATGATATAAAAAGAAATGGAAATATCAGTAAGGGGATAGAAAACCTAAAAAAAAATCCTGAAGCTGAAAAATACAATAGCTGAAATGAAAAATTCAGTAGAGGGATTCAAATGCAGATTTAGACAGGCAGAAGAAAAAAAAATCAGAAAACTTAAGGATAGGAGAAAGTCTGAGAAACCAAAAGGAAAAATATTGAAGAACAGTTAAGAATGTCATCATCTAGTGAATGAAATACCATCTCATGAAGTAACATTCACATTAGGGAAGTTCTAGAATGAAAAGAAAGAAAAAAAAGAGAAAGAATATTAGATAAAACAATGACCCAAAACATCTAAATTTGATGAAAGACATGACTTTCATCATCAAACTTCCAGGAAGCTTAATGAACTCCATTTGGATGAATTCAAAGAAACCCATGCTGAAACACATTACAGTCAAACTGTCCTAAAACAGAGAGAATTTTGTAACTAACAAGAGAGATACAACTAGTCACATACAAAGTATCCTCAGTAAGTTTATCCACAGATTTCTAGTCAGAAACTGTAGGCCAGAAGTAGCAGGCTGCTACATTCAAAATGCTAAAAGAAAAAAACCTGTGAACCAAGAATCCTCTGTCTTTCAAAAGTGAGGGAGAAATTAAGACATTACCAGATACATAAAAGATGAAGAAGTCATTGCCACTAGACCTTCCAAGCAAGAAATGAAGGACACTAGAAAGTAACTGAAAGCCATATGAAGAAATAAAGGTCTTAACAAAAGTTAAAGCATGGGCAATTATATAAGCAAGTACTCTGGTAACAATAGTGTGTGACTCTGCTTTTTGTTTTCTACATAATTTAGCAGATTAATATATTTAAATAAAACAAATAATAATCTAAAACCTACTATTATTATAACTATGGTTTGGAACTCCACATTTTGCTTCCTACATAATTTGAAAGATGAATGCATCAAAAAATTATTATTTTATGTTTTTGGACACACATGTATAAAGATGTAATTTTATGTCATCAACAATAGAAAAGGATGGGAAGAAAGTTGTTAAAGGTTTTGTATGTTATTGAAGTTAAGTTGTTATAAATTGAAATTACAGTGTTGTAACTTTAGAATGTTAAATGTATGGTAACCACAAAGAAAATACCTATAGAATATACACAAAAAGAAATGAGAAACAAATTTAAAATTTCACTACAAAAAATCATACACAAAGGAAGACAGTATGTAGGAAGTAAGGGACCAAAAAGCTGTCAGGCATGTACAAAACAAATAGAAATCCCTCCATATCAGTAATTACTTAATTTATTTCATTTACTTATGTATTTATTTATTTTTCAGTAATCTCTACACCCAACACAGGGACAGAACCCACCACCTTGAAATCAAGAGTCACAGAGACTCACAGAGCCAGCCAGTAATTACTTTAACTTGAATTGGATTACTCTCCTTTCAAAGTACCATGAAAAAAAAACTATTCATTTTTCTATAAAAGTCGTTATTACTGAAATAGTATTTTAAAACGTGAAAGTTGACAGAATTCACTAAGATTTCTATATTTAAATAAATTACTATAATATTAATGTTTTTAAAAAGACAATGACAAAAAGAGAATCTTGAAACCAAAGTAGATTCTTTGAAAACATTAGCAAAACTGACAAACGTTTCATTAGACTGTGATGGTTAGTCATGTGTGTCAGTCTGGCTAAGTTTTTAGTGTTAATCAACAACAAACACTAATCTAGGTGCTACTACAAAGTCTGTACTGGTAATGTTTCTTTGGAATTAGTTTTTCTTACCAATTCATAGACTACCCAGGAAAAATGAGAGAAGATTCAACCTCCTAAAATAAAAAATAAAAGTAGCCCATTGCTATTAATGTTGCAGAAATAAAAAGAATGTAAGGAAATATTATGAATAATTGTATACCAAGTAATTAGATAATTTAAAAAATGGGCAGATTCCTAGAAACATAAAAACTACCAAAACCACCTCAAGAGGGGATCCCTGGGTGGCTCAGTGGTTTGGAGCCTGCCTTTGGCCCAGGGCGCGATCCTGGAGTCTCAGGATCGAGCCCCACGTCAGGCTTCCGGCATGGAGCCTGCTTCTCCCTCTTCCTGTGTCTCTGCCTCTCTCTCTCTCTCTCTCTCTCTCTCTCTCTATATATATATATATATATATATATATATATATATATATCATAAATAAATAAAAAATAAATCTTTAAAAAAAACACCTCAAGAAAAAAGAGACCTATCTATATATCTATATCAAGTAAAGAGACAGCAATTTAAAAACTTTTCAAAAAAATAAGCCAAGTCGAAAATGGCATAGTTGGTGGATTCTACCAAAAATATAAAGAATCCTTAATGCCCATTTTTCACAAACTCTTCCAAAAAATAAAATCGCATGAAACACTTCCTAACACCATTCCAAACTCATTTCCTGAATCCAGTATTACCCTGATTCCATTATTCCCTAAACTAATCTATAGATTCAAAGCAATCCCTATAAAAATCCTAGCTGCTTCTTTTTCAGAAATGGACAAGTTGGTCCTAAAATTCATATGGAATTTCAAAAACCACAAAAAGCCAAAACTATCTTGAAGATAAGTACTGAACACCAATAAAAAATAAATTTATTTTAAAAAAAAAGAGGATAAGTACCAAATTGGAAGACTCACCCTTTCCAATTTCAAAATTTACTACAAATCTACAGTAATTAAAACAGTGTGGTATTGGCATATGCATAGACAGAGCAATAAAATAAAATTGAGAGTCAAGAAAAAAGATCCATCTATTTACAGAAAATTGATTTTCAACAAAGGTGCTCAATGGGGGAATAATAATCTTTTCAACAATTGTTGCTGGGACAACAAGAATCTATATGGAAAAGAATAAATCTGGTTTCTACTTCAAATATATAAAAATGAACTCAAAATGGATGAAATATCTAAATATGAGTTAAAAGTATAAAACTTTCTAAAGAAATCATTGGTTTAAATCTTTGTGATCAGTACACCGGGGGGCTCAGCGGTTGAGCATCTGCCTTCAGGTCAAGGCGTGGTCGGGGAGTCCTGGGATCAAGTCCTACATCAGGCTCCCCTCCCTTCGAGGAGCCTGCTTCTCCCTCCACCTGTGTCTCTGCCTCTTTTTCTGTGTCTCTCATTAATAAATAAATAAAATCTTAAAAAATAAATAAATATTTGTGATCTTGGATCAAGCAATAATTTATTAATATGACATCAAAAGCACAACAACAATAACAAAAAATAAACTGGACATCATCAAAATTAAAACTTCCTGCTAAAGGGCAGTATCAACAAAAAAAATATGACCACTAAATAAGGGAAAACATTTACAAGTCATATATCTGATAAGGGTCTAGTACACAACATATAAAAACATTCAGAACTAAATAAAAGGACAAATGACCCAATTAAAAAGAAACAAAGCACTTGAGTAGATACTTCTCCAGAGAAAATATGCCAATCTCTGAAAAACACATTAAAAGGTTCTCAGTAACATTAGTTATTAGGAAAGCCAAAGCTCACAGTGAGAAACCACCTCACATCTCCTGGAATGGACATAATTATTTTTGGTGGAAAATAACTAGTGTTGGTAGGATGTGAAGAAACTAGAACCTTTATATATTGTAGGTAGGAATGTAATATGGTGCAGTCGCTATGGAAAACAGTTTGGCAGTTCTTCAAAAAGTTATAGAGTTATCATATGACTCAGAAATTCCACTTCTAGTATGTATATGTATGTCATATATGTACATACAAAAACTTGCACATTAATACTCATAGCAGCATTATTTGTAGCAGCTAAAATGCAGAGACAACCCAAATGTCTATCAACTGATGAACAGAGCAAAAAAAAGGCTTTATTTATATCCATACTGTAGAATATTATTCAACCATAAAAAAGGAATGAAGTACTGATTCATACTATAACACGGATGAACCTTAAAAACATGCTAAGTTAAAGAAGCTTGATGAAAAAGAAAAGAAGCTTGATGAAAAAATCCAGACTGTATGAAATTTTAACATTTATATAAAATGTCCAAAATTGGCAAATACGTAGAGACAACAGTAGATTAGTGATTGCCAGGGCCTAAAGGGAGGAGGGAAACGGAGAGTGACAGCTTAATAGAAATGAGGTTTCTTTTTGGAAATAATGGAAATTAAATGGACTACTCAAATTTCTGGGCCATACATCACATATATTCTGGGGCAGAATCTCTGGTAATGAAGTTTCAAAATATGCTTTTGAGTAAGCATATCAGAAGATTTTTTTAAAAGATTTTATGTATTTATTCATGAGAGAGAGAGAGAGAGAGGCAGAGACACAGGCAGAGGGAGAAGCAGGCTCCCTGCAGGGAGCCTGATGTGGGACTTGATCCCTGGACCTGGGATCACCCCCTGAGCCCAAGACAGACGCTCAACCACTGAGCCACCCAGGCATCCCTAGATGATTTTAATATGTTCTAAATTTTATGTATAGGAATAAAAACACATTATTGGATTATATATTCATATATATTCTTGGAGGAATATGACTTGACCCATATTATAACTGGATATACTAAGATGCTTTATCATTTTCAAAAAAAAGATAATAAAGTGTATGTACAGAATACAGCACAAAAAGGATCACAATAATGACCTTCATGTTCCAAAGTCAATTATGACTGTTGGAATTTTTGAATCATACTCCAATTTCATTTCATGACTTCAGACAATCTAGATATTTTGTTTATATATTTCTAAATATTAGATTATATAAAATGTGATAAAAGATGTTAAATAAAATATAGGAGATGACTGGCCATCTAAAACTCAAGTACTTAATCTCTCAAAAAATTCTTCCAATTCTCAAGGTTTGAGGGGCTGATTATGGAGCTTATATTTCTGGTCGCCTTCTTGCTGTCTCTCCCTCTGCATTTCAGTGCTTGTTAGCACTCACTCCTGAGAATAAGCATCAAAAGAAAAAGGTGGAATTAATATCAACCAACTGTGACTTCCTAATAGCTCTGTTCATTTCTCACAGCGAGAGAAAAAAGTAAGGAGGATGGAATAGGACATCATTGTGATTAAATACAAATAGAAAAATACAGTTTACCAGCATATTTACAATGAATAGAGCTACCTCAAGTATGTTTATTGGCTAAATAAATAAGTATAAGGCTTTGACACATGCCAATGAAGTGAGAAGTTACACGTAGTTTCAAAAAGCAGGGAATTCCATTTGCTTACATTTATTCCTTTTCTGCTCAAAAACAGTTTAAATGCTGGTTGTGCTTTAAGAAAAGGTGAAGAATATCACAGTATGTTTTCCAAAATGATGTATGAGAATTACAAACATATCATTCCACTGTCACATTCCTTTGTCCTAATAATAGGGTGCCATTCTCATCAACATTACATAGTTAGGACAGATTTGGGCTCCCAAATGCTTGGGTTCAAATTCCAACTGTGCTATTGGCCAGGTAAATTTGAACAGGGTGCTTGACCTCTCTGTGCCTCAGTCTTCACATGCATCATTTTAAAATCACAGTGTTCTTGCAGAGATTAAATAATGTATGTAAAGCACTTAAACATATTAGGTTAAACATAATAAAATGTTAACTATTGTATAGTGCTTTACATTTTTATTTTTAAAAAATTTTTTAACTTCAATTAGTCAATGTATAGTACATCATTAGTTACAGACGTAGTGTTCAATAATTTATCAGTTGCATATAATACTCAGTGCTCATCACATCACATCACATGCCCTCAATGCCCAACACCCAATTACCCCATCCCTCCAGCCACCTCCCCTCCAATAACCCTCAGTTTCCTATAGTTAAGAGTCTCTCATGGTTTTCCTTCTTCTCTGATGACTTTCCATTCAGTTTTCCCCTCCCTTAATCTATGACAATCTGTGCTATTTCTTATATTCCACATATGTGTAAAGCCATATAATTGTCTTCCTCCAATTGACTTATTTCACTCAGCATAATACCCTCCAGTTCCATTTATGTCAATGTAAATGTAAGTATTCATCTTTTCTGATGACTAATACTCCATTGTATATATATATATACCACATCTTCTTTATCCATTCATCTGTCGACAGACATTTCAGCTTTTTCCACAGTTCAGCTATTGTGGACATTGGACATTGCTGCTATGAACACTGGGGTGCACATGTCCCCTTCAGATCGCTACATTTGTATCTTTGAGTTAAATACCTAGTAGTGCAATTGCTGGGTCATAGGGTAGCTCTATTTTTAACTTCTTGAGAAACCTCCAAACTGTTTTCCAGAGTGTCTGTATCAGCTTGCATTCCCACTAACAATGTAAGTGATTTCTCCTTCCTTTGCATCCTCACCAACATTTGTTGTATCTTGTCTTGCTAATTTTAGACATTCTGACTGGTGTGAGGTGGTATCTCATTGTGGTTTTGATTGTATTTCCCTGATAAAAAATGTTGAGCATCTTTTCATGTGTCTGTTGGCATTTGTATGTCTTTACATTTTTAAAAGAACTTTCTTATATTACCATGTGTGATACCTTTATGTTTAAGGGAATATGAACTCTTTTTTCCCCTAAAGTTTCTCCCTTAATTAAAAAAATAATGTTCATTCTAGCTACCTAGAAAATATAATAAATAAGAAAATATAAAATAAATATGAAGGAATAAAGTATGAAGAAAACAAAATCACCCAAAACTCCAGCAATCACTACAAATAACTTTGTGTATTTCCTTTCTTTTTTTATGTTCCATGCATATTTTTATCTCATCGAGATTATAATCAATTAAAACCTATGAGATGGCAATACTAAAATTTTAGACCTACAAAAATATCAATTTCATTTAGTATATAATGTTATACCTTGTCTTTTTGTCCATTTATTTTAAACATTGATAATAAAATAGAAGAGTGGAGGTTGTTATTCCCATTTTGTATTTTTTAAAAACTGAAACTGAGTATCGTTAAATAAATAATTTATTCTGAGGGATGATCTATCAGTGTTATACGTAATAATAAAGTCTAGGTTCTTTAATTTGAAGAGATATGCATTCTCCCTTATAGCAATTCATCATTTCAAATTGTTAATGTAACAAATAAGAATACTTATATTCTTATTTCCAACAGCTTCCTATCATACTTCTGTCTTTATAAACTACCCATCTTCTCATTTCTTTTTTTTTCCATTTTATACACTCTTGATTACTGCTTGATCTCTTCATCATCACTTCACCTAAGGTCACATATTCAATGTCCCAAAACTAGTCCTAGTGTTTTATCATCATCATACTCCAAATAATATAACGATCTCATCACCAAGATTATTAAGATTATTTCTCTATTTTTTTATCTGCCCTTCATTCTTAGCAAAAATATTTTAAACCAATATCAAATGTCATGTTGTTTCACCACTCATTTTAGTCTTTATCTCCAAAACATATAAATCTTCTCATACAACTGTAATGCCATTATCATATATAACCAAATTAACAAAACACCTTAGTAAGTGTAATACTCAAGTCATATTCAAATTTTCTTGACTGAAAAATGTGCTTCACATTTGATTTTTTTTAAATGTGGTATAAGTGATAAATGATTATATTAGTTTCAGGTGTACAACATAATGATTTGACAATTCCATACATTATGAAAGGCTCATTACAATAAGTGTACTTACCATCTGTCACCATACAAAGTTATTATTACATTATTGACTAGAGTCCCTATGCTATAATTTTCATCCCAATAACTTATTTATTTCCTAAGGGGAAGTTTGTATCTCTTAATCCTTAATCTATTTCACCCATCCCCATACTATCCTCCCCTCTGGCAACCACCCAACCACTAGTTTTTTTCTCTGTATTTATGGGCCTGTTTCTGTTTCTATTTGTTTTGTTTTTTAGATTCTACATACAAGTGAAATCATATGGTATTTGTCTTTCTCTGTCCGACTTATTTCACTTACCATAAGGTCCTTTCATGTTTTCGTAAATGGCAAGATTTCATTCTCTTTTATAGCTGAGTACTGTTCCCTGTACTATATATCACATAATTTGTATCCATTCATCTTCTGATGGACAATTAGGTTGCTTCCATATCTCAGCTGTTGTCAATAATGCTGCAATCAACATAGGAGTGCACATATCTTTTCATATTAATATTCCAGGAGTAGAAATATTGGACCACATAATAATTCACTTTCTGATTTTTTAATCTCCATACTATTTTCCATACTGACTGCATTAACTTAAATTCCCACCAACAGTGCAGAAGGGTTTCTTTTTTGTACATCCTTGCCAGCACTTGTTATTTCCACTCTTTTTGATACTAGCCATTCAGACTGGTGTGAGATGGTATCTCATTGTGGTTTTTGATTTGCATTTCCCTGATGATTAGTGATGTTGAACATCTTTTCATATGTCTGTGAACCATTTGTATATCTTCATTAGAAAAATGTCTATTCAGGGAAGATGTCATAGGGAAGATGCCAGAGTCAAAGGACCCTAGGCTCACCTGGTCCTACAGATTCAACTAGATAACACTCACATCTGTATTTAAAACAAAACAAAACAAAAAAACAAAAACAGAAAATGAATCAAAGATGGCCAGAATAAACTCCACAACCAAATGTAGTGAAGAGGCCACACAATGAAGGTAGAAGGGCAGAGATATAATTGGGAACTAAATTGATTCTCAGGACCGCAGGCAGGAGAGGGATGCCATGGGAATGGAGAGGGAAGAGAAACAATCCTCAAGCCTGACAACACAAATGAGGAAGACAAATCCCCATTATACTTAGCTTTGAAAACTAGACAGGTTGAATTTCATGAGTTCTTACAACTAGTGGGACTTAAAATCTGGATTTTAAAAAATCAGCGGATTCTGGTTTAGGGGAAATTCAGGAAGGCAAGAAGAAACTGAGTCCCTCACCCTTAAAGACACAGCACAACAAAGAGCCAGCAGAGATACAGCATAGAAGCAGCAGTTTGAAAGGTACCTTGGAACATACAGGAGGGAAAGTTATTTACTAGTCTGAGAGCACATCCTGAGGGACAGAAATCACGAGTAATTCCTTCAGGAACATAGGAACTGGCAGGTGCTATTTCCCTGCCCTGCCTCCATCCCCCCGGAACAAACACATGGTTACTTGCAGGACTTGCTACCTAACTTGCTAGCATTGCCACATTGCCCCCTTTTACATGTGCTATACTTCTGCCAATCCATCCTCCACACCCTGCTTCAGTCCTGGTGCTGCAGGGCCTCTTACAAGGAGGAAGGGCAACATGAAAAGCTTGCTAGCACTACTGTCCCCATGCCCCAACTATGCTTCAAAGGATCTGCCCTCTCCAATACATATTGGCCAGAGCTCATACAGGGTGGTGCTGCAGGCTTAGTATTGAGCAACCAGCCACTACAATGTCCAGCAACACTCCAAAGTGACTCCTGCCCTGGAGAGAGGGGAAGAACCAGACACACTAGTCTGACAGAGACATAGCAGTGAGTTGGAGGCAGACAACTGGTCTGACTGCAAGCTGCATCTACCAATCAAAGCTTCTCAGGGAACAACACAGGGAAACCTCCTGCAGTTTAATGCTACAGCATCTCAGGGAATGAAGCTACACAGCATGTCTGCCCTACAGGGACCTAACATCACCCACAACAACGGGAGCCATTACCAGTGAATGGACTGCAAGAAAAAGTAACTCAGGCACACAAAAGCAGGACACATACATCACATAGGTGACACCTCTAAAGAGCCAGGTTCTGGTGAATATGGAACACTACACTGCAGGGCAGTATAGGACCTCTTCTTCATAAAGCCATTAAAAAAAAGTTAAAGTTCATGACCACCAAACCAGCCCAACAAGAAATATTAAAGGGTACTCTGAGTGAAAAGGAAAGACCAAGCAAGAATAAGGAAAATAGAAAGCACAAAAGAAGTAAAATCAAGCATATCTGCAAAAATCAGTTGAGGGACTCACAAAATAGAAGGATGTAAACTATAATCCAATATTCTTAAAAAGTGGGGAGGAGAGAAATAAGAATGGGTTTTAAATTAAGCAACTTAATATAGGCTAATATATACAGAAGATATTATCCACAAACTCATTGGTAGCCATAAATCAAAAACCAATAATAGGGGCCCATGGGTGGCTCAGTGGTTGAGCGTCTGCCTTTGGCTCAGGTCGTGATCCCAGGGTCCTGGAACTGAGTACCGTATCAGGCTCCCTGCAGGAAGTCTGCTTCTCCCTCCGCCTATGTCTCTGTCTCTCTCTCTGTGTCTCTCATGAATAAATAAATACAATCTTTTTAAAAAATAAACAATAATAGATATGTAAATATAAAGAGAAATGAATCCAAGTATATCACTAAAGAAAACCAACTTATGTGAGAGAAGAGAGCATGGGAAGAAAGGAAAAGAGAAATACTACAAAAATAATCATAAACAAGTAAAACATGGCAATAAATACATACCTACCAATAATAACTTTGAAATTATTGAACTAAACACTCCAATCAAAAGACATATGGTGACAGACAGTTAAAAAGCAAGACCAATCTATATGCTGCCTACAAGAGACTTGTTTCAGACCTAAAATACTTGCATATTGAAAAAGGGATGGAGAATCATTTATCATGCAAATGGAGGTGAAAAGAGAGCTAGGGTAATAATACTTATATTGCACAAAATAGACTTTAAAACAAAGGTTGTAACAAAAAACAAAGAAGGACACCATATAATCATTCAGGGGACAATCCAACAAGAAGATATGGCAATTGTAAATACTTATGCATCCATTCAACGTGGGAGGACAGAAATACTTACAGCAGTTAATAACAAACATGTAATAATTGTAGTTAATAATACTAGGGGACACTAACACTCCACTTACTTCAATGAATAGATCACCCAATGAGAAAATCAACAAGGAAACAATGGTTTTGAATGACACATTGGACTAGAGAGACTAAAGCAGATATATTCAGAACCTCCCACCCTAAAATAGCAGAGTATACACTTTTTTCAAGTACACATGGAACATTCCCCAGAACAGACATGGGTTAGGTGACAAAACAAGTCTCAAAAAATTAAAAAAGATCTGCCATTCCACATATCTTCTCTGAACACAACACTGAAACTAGACATCAATGAAAAGAAAGAGGGCAAATACATGGAGGTTAAATAACATGCAACTCAACAATGAGTGGGTCAACCAAGAAATCAAATCAAAGAGGAAATTAAAAAAATGAAAACACAGCGGTCTTAAATTTTGGGATGCAAAAAACGCTGTTCTAGGAGAAAAGTTTATAGCAATATAGGCCTAACTCAAGAAGCAAGGAAAGGCTAAAATAAACCACCTAACCTTACACCTTAAAGACCTAGAAAAAGAAAAACAAACAAACAAAAAACTTTAAACCAGTAGAAGAAAGGAAATAAAAAAGATGACAAATAACAAAGCAGAAATTAACAAAATAGAAAATTTAAAAAGCAATGGAACAGATAGAACCAGGAGTTGGTTCTTCAAAAAGATCAACAAAATCGATAAACCTTTAGCTAGACTCATCAAAAAAACAAAGACTCATTAAAAAAAGGGGGGGGAGGGGAGAGGGCACCTGGGTGGCTCAGTAGGTTAAGGGGATGACTCTTGGTTTCAACTCAGGCTATGATCTCATGAGTCTTGGTACCAAGCTCCGTGTTGAACTACATGTTCAGCAGAGAGTCTGCTTGATTCTCTCCCTCTGCCCCTCCCACTGCTATCTTTCTCTCTTAAATGAATCTAAAAGAAAAAAGAGAAGATTCCCATAAATGAAATAAAAAATGAAAAAGAAGAAATAACAACCAATACCACAGAAATACAAAGGATTATAACAGAATATTAAGAAAAATTCTCTGCCAACAAACTAGACAACGTAGAAGAAACCGCCAAGTTTCTCCCATATAACATTCCAAAACAGAATCAGGAAGAAGTAGAAAATTTGAACAACTGATTATCAGCAATGGAATTAAATCAGTAATCAAAAACCCCAAAAGCAACAGTACAGGACCAGATGGATTGACAGGTAGATTCAACCAAACATCTAAAGAAGAGTTAATACCTATTCTCCTCAAACTATTCCAAAAAATAGACGAGGAAGGCATGCTTCTGAATTCATTCTATGAGACCAGCATTACCCTGATATCAAAACCAGAAAAAGATACCACCAAAAAAGAGAATTGCAGACCAATATCTCTGATGAACATAGATGCAAAAATCCTCAACAAAATATTAGTTAATGAAATCCAATAATACATTCAAAAAATAATTCACCACAATTGAACAGGATTTATTCCCAGGTGCAAGTGTGGTTCACTATTTGCAAATCAATTACTGTGATACATCAACTACTGTGATATAACACATCAATAAGATAAAGGATAAAAACCATATGGTTTTTATGCAGAAAAAGCATCTGACAAAGTACAACATCCATTCACAATAGAAACACTCAACAAAGTAGGTTTAAAGGGAACATACCTCAACATAATAAAGGCCATATATGAAAAACCCACAATGAATATTATGTATAGTCAATGGTGAAAAACCAAGAGCTTTCCCCCTAAGATCAGGAACAAGACAAGACAAAGATGTCCACGCTCACCACTTTTATTCAACATGGTACTAGAAATCCTGGCCACCACAATCAAACAAGAAAACAGCATAAAATGTATCCAAATTGGTAGAGAAGAAGTCAAGCTTTCACTATTTTCAGATAACATGATACTGGAGGGTATTATGCTGAGTGAAGTAAGTCAATCGGAGAAGGACAAACATATGTTCTCATTCATTTGGGGAATATAAATAATAGTGAAAGGGAATATAAGGGAAGGGAGAAGAAATGTGTGGGAAATATCAGAAAGGGAGACAGAACATAAAGACTCCTAACTCTGGGAAACGGAACTAGGGGTGGTGGAAGGGGAGGAGGGCGGGGGATGGGGGTGAATGGGTGATGGGCACTGAGGGGGGCATTTGATGGTATGAGCACTGGGTGTTATTCTGTATGTTGGTAAATTGAACACCAATAAAAAATAAATTTATTTTTTTTAAAAAAACATGATACTATATACAGAAAACATGAAAAACTCTACCAAAACGCTACTAGAACTTATCAATGAATTCAGTAAGATTGGATGATATAAAATCAATGTACAGAAATCCACTGCATTTCTATACACTAATAATGAAGCAATGAAAAGAGAAAGAAAGCAATCCTATTTACAATTTCACCAAAAATAATAAAGTACCTAGGAATAAACTTAACCTAGGAAGTGAAAGACCTGTACTTTAAAACTGTGAGACAGTGATGAGAGAAATTAAAGATAACACAAACATATGTTCATGGATTGGAAGAACAAATACTGTTAAAATGTCCAACACTACCCAGAGCAATCTACAGATTTACCACAGTCCCTACCAAAACACTAACAGTATTTTTAACAGAACTAGAAAAAAATTATCCTAAAATTTGTATGCAACTGCAAAAGATCCCAAATAGACAAAACAATCTTGAAAATTAAAAACAAAATTAGAGATATTACAATTTCAGATTTGAAGTTTCACTACAAAGCTGCCGTAATCAAAACAGTATGGTACTGGCACAAAAATAGACACATAGAGAAATGAAACTGTACATAATGCCCAGAGACAACCCCATGATTATGTGGTCAATTAATTTTGGACAAAAAAAAGAATATGAAATGGGGAAACAACAGTCTTTTCAACAAATGGTCTTGGTAAAACTGGACAGCTACATGCAAAAGAATGATACTGGACCACTTTCTTACACCATATTCAAAAATATACTCAAAATGGATTAAAGACCTAAATGTGAGACCTTGAAAGCATAAAACTCCTAGAAGAGAACATAGGCAGTAATTTCTCTGACATAGGCCATAGCAATGTATCTCCTGAGATAAGGGAAACAAAAGCCAAAATAAACTATTGGGATTACATCAAAGTAAAAAGCTTCTGCACAGTGAAGGAAACAATCAACAAAACTAAAAGGCAATCCACTGAATGAGAGAAGATATTTACAAATTACTTATCTGATAAAAGGTTAGTAACCAAAACATATAAAGAATTTATAAAACTCATTACCTTAAAGACTCAATTAAAATATGGGTAGAAGACATATACAGACATTCTCCAAAGAAAACATACAGATGGCCAATGGACACATTAAATATGTCACTCATTATTGGGGAAATGCAAATTAAAACTACAATGAGATATCACCTCACACCTGTCAAAATGGCTAAAATAAAAAATACAAGAAAAAAAGATATGTTGGCAAGGATGTGAAGAAAAAGGAACCCTCATTCACTGTTTATGGGAATGCAAACTGGTATAATCACAGTGGAAAACAGTATGGAGGTCCCTCAAAAAATTAAAAATAGAAACAGCATATGATTTAGTAATTCCACTACTGGGTATTTACCCAAAGAATACAAAAACACTAATTTGAAAGAACATATGCATTCTTATATTTATTGAAGCATAATGTATAATAGCCAAATTATAGAAGCAACCCAAGTGTCCATCGATGAATGGATAAGGAAGGTGTGGTATATATATATATATATATATATATATATATATATATATATATATAGACACACACACACACACAATGGGATATTATTCAGCCATAATCTAAATGAAATCTTGCCATTTGCAACAACATGGATGGAGCTAGAAAGTAAAATACTAAGCAAAAATATGTTAGAGAAAGACAAGTATAATATGATTTCACTTATATGTGGATTTAAGAAGTGAGAAAAAAAATAAGAAAGGGAATAAAGAGAGGGAGAGAGAGAGAAACCAAGAAATGTATTCTTAACTATAGAGAACAAACTAGTAGTTACCAGAGGGGAGATAGGGGAGGATGGGTGAAGTAGGTTATGGGGATTAGAGTACACTTATGAGACCCGAGTAATTCTTAAATCATCATATCATAACAACTGAAACTAATATAACTCTATTAACTATACTAGAATTTAGAAACCTTTTTAAAAGCTAAAAAAAAATTTTAAAGCCAGAAAAAAAGGAAAAAGAAAAACATCTATTCATGTTCTCTGTCCATTTTTTAATTGTTTTGTTTTTGGGTTTTGTTGTTGTTGTTGTTGTTGTTGTTGTTGTTTTTCGGTATAGAGTTGTATGAGTTCTTGGTATACTTTAGATATTAACCCCTTATCAGGTATATGATTTGTAAATATTTTCCATCCTTCAGTAGGCTGCTTTTTCATTTTGTTGATGGTTTCCTTTGTATGAAAAAGCTTTTAATTTTGACGTAGTTCCAATAGTTTATTTTTGCTTTTGTTTCTTTTGCCTGAGGAGACATAGCCCTACATATGTTGCTAAGGGTGATATTTAGGAGATTAATACCCACATTTTCCTTTACAAGTTTTATGATTTCAGGTCTTAAATTTAGGTCTTTAATCCATTTTGAACTTATGGTTTTGTATGGTGTGAAAAAATGATAGTTGCATTCTTTTGCATATAGCCCCTCGGTTTTCCCAACACCATTTACTTATCATATATATTTTCCCAATTGTGTATCCTTGCCTCCTTTGTCATAGAATACTTTTTTTAAAAAAGATTTTATTTATTTATTATGAGAGACACACAAAGAGAGAGAGAGAGAGAGGCAAAGACACAGGCAGAGGGAGAAGCAGGCTCCACGCAGGGAGCCCAATGTGGGACTCAATCCCGGGTCTCTAGGATCACACCCTGAGCCAGAAGCCAGATGCTCAACCGCTGAGCCACCCAGGCGTCCCTGTCATAGAATACTTAACCATGTAAGTGTGGGTTAATTCCTGGGATCTCTATTCTGTTCACTGACCTATGTGTTTTTTGTGCCAGTACGATATTGTTTTGATATAGCTTTGTAGTATAGTTTGAAATATGGAAGGATAATGCCTCAAGCTTTCTTCTTTCTCAAGGGTATTTTGACTAGTTGGGTCTGTTGTGATTACACACAAATTTTAGAATTATTTGTCCTAGCTCTATAAAAAAATTGGCATTTTGATAAAGATTGCATTTGAATTTATAGACTTTTTGGGGTAGTATGGACATTTTAACAATATTTCTCCAATCCATGAGCATGAAACATCTTTCCATTTATCTCTGTATTTTTTTTTTACTTCTTTCATCAATGCCTTACAGTTTTCAGAGTACAGGTCTTTCACCTTCAACATTTAATTTTGATCCCCAACTCACATAAGGTCCTCACATTGCCTTTTGTAAATTATATCAGTTCATACGTCTTGGAAGAACTAAGATGGTGTTAAGATAGCATTAATTTGGTATATTGTCAGTTTTAAAACTTCCTATTTTCTGACTACCTCAGATCCCCACAAATAGGCTATGAGTACCATGCCCAGGTGACCAACTACTCCAGTGTAATAAGGCTGGCCCCTGTTACAGATTCCCCTTCTTTTCCTCCACTGTCTGTGACCTAATGACTTCAAATGCACCACTGAAATCCCCTTCTATCTTTTGTACTCCTGTGTACTCCACCCCAACTCCTAATGAAGACATTTGTCTGCAAGTTCACTTTCTTTCCACTCCCTCTCACTTCTCTCCCCAGGTGCTTGTTTAAGCCAGGTCCCTCAGTTCTTCCCCTGCTGCCTGTGGGACCCCTAACCCCACCAGTGGTGTGTCTCTCTCCTTAGTACTGTGTGTATAATAAACTTTTCCTGACCTCTCCTGTGTTCCCTGGTTTGGTCACACCTGACTGAACATCTCATGAAAGAATATAAATCAATAGGTATGAAAAGTCCACTAATTTATTAGGAATTAGAAAAATAAAGGAAGCAGGATTAGACAGGGCGAGGCATAGAATCATGGTGCAATTGTAACAAAATTTCTGTCAGTCCAACAGGAAGCTCAGGAGCAAAGATTACTCTTTAAAGGTGCCTTGTCCAATTCACACGTTTAATGCAATCCCTATCAAAATACCATGGACTTTCTTCAGAGAGTCAGAACAAATTAATTTAAGATTTGTGTGGAATCAAAAAAGACCCTGAATAACCAGGGGAATTTTTAAAAAGAAAACCATATCTGGGGGCATCACAAGGCCAGATTTCAGGTTGTACTACAAAGCTGTGGTCATCAAGACAGTGTGGTACTGGCACAAAAACAGACAGATAGATCAATGGAACGGAATAGAGAACCCAGAAGTGGACCCTGAACTTTATGGTCAACTAATATTCGATAAAGGAGGAAAGACTAACCACTGGAAGAAAGACAGTCTGTTCAATAAATGGTGATGGGAAAATTGGACATCCACATGCAGAAGAATGAAACTAGACCACTCTCTTTCACCATACACAAAGATAAACTCAAAATGGATGAAAGATCTAAATGTGAGACAAGATTCCATCAAAATCCTAGAGGAAAACACAGGCAACACCCTTTTTGAACTTGGCCACAGTAACTTCTTGCAAGATACATCCACGAAGGCAAAAGAAACAAAAACAAAAATGAACTATTGGGACTTCATCAAGATAAGAAGCTTTTGCACAGCAAAGGATACAGTCAACAAAACTAAAAGACAACCTACAGAATGGGAGAAGATATTTGCAAATGACATATTAGATAAAGGGCTAGTTTCCAAGATCTATAAAGAACTTATTAAACTCAACAGCAAAGAAACAAACAATCCAATCATGAAATGGGCAAAAGGCATGAAGAGAAATCTCCCAGAGGAAGACATAGACATGGCCAACATGCACATGAGAAAATGCTCTGCATCACTTGCCATCAGGGAAATACAAATCAAAACCACAATGAGATACCACCTCACACCAGTGAGAATGGGGAAAATTAACAAGGCAGGAAACCACAAATTTTGGAGAGGATGCAGAGAAAAGGGGACCCTCTTACACTGTTGGTGGGAATGTGAACTGGTGCGGCCACTCTGGAAAACTGTGTGGAGGTTCCTCAAAGAGTTAAAAATAGACCTGACCTACGACCCAGCAATTGCACTGTTGGGGATTTACCCCAAAGATACAGATGCGATGAAACGCCGGGACACCTGCACCCCGATGTTTTTAGCAGTAATGTCCACAATAGCCAAACTCTGGAAGGAGCCTCGGTGTCCATCAAAAGATGAATGGATAAAGAAGATGTGGTTTATGTATACAATGGAATATTACTCAGCCACTAGGAACGACAAATACCCACCATTTGCTTCAACGTGGATGGAACTGGAGGGTATTATGCTGAGTGAAGTAAGTCAACCGGAGAAGGACAAACATTATATGTTCTCATTCATTCGGAGAATATAAATAATAGTGAAAGGGAATATAAGGGAAGGGAGAAGAAATGTGTGGGAAATATCAGAAAGGGAGACAGAACATAAAGACTCCTAACTCTGGGAAACGAACTAGGGGTGGCGGAAGGGGAGGAGGGCGGTGGGATCGGGGTGAATGGGTGACGGGCACTGAGGGGGGCACTTGATGGGATGAGCACTGGATGTTATTCTGTATGTTGGCAAATTGAACACCAATAAAAAATAAATTTATTATAAAAAATAAAATAAAAACAAAATAAAGGTGCCTTGTCTTGGCAGAAATGGCCAGGCCCTTGTACCACATTCTTGTTCAATTCATTAGCTAGACCACAGAGAAAAGCTAAGGACAGCCTACAAGAACTCACGTCTGGAAGCTGTCAGCTAGCCATATTGCTCATTATGTAGGCAACAGTGCTTTCCTGAAGGGGGATCTAAGAGGTGCATCTCTGTCTGCTACAGTTATTTTAAATCTCTCTCTCTTTTTTTATGCCACTGACTTATTAAAAGAACTGGATCAAGGTTCCTACAGATTGTTCTACATTCTGGTTTTGTGGTGTTCTTTAATTTACTGTTTTTATTCTTCATATTCCCAATAAACTGTAAGGTTTGGTTGGAGTAAAAAAAACATTTTTGGCAAAAATACCTCACAAGTGCTGCTTGAAACTCAATTGTTATCTGTTAGGAAACAAATCCCTTTACTGTAAAGTTATTCATCAACTTGATAGGTATTACATGATGAGGATTATATTATTAAGAAATACAAAAATCATGATTTTTGTCATGGGTTTTGTTTTGACACATGTTTGAGAACAGAATTTCTGAATTACTGAGCAAGGAGATTATTTAAATATGAAAATCAAAACTTATCCATTTGTTCTAAATTAATTTCTACTGAAATTTTCATGAATGTAATGAATTCTCTTGCTCCTCAGCATCATTAAATAAACAGAAAAACATTTAATTCTTCCTCTCATATTAAGATTAAAAACCACTGTTCTAAACAATCATTATTATTTTTACAACTTAGTACATTCTTTTGGCCATCAGGTACTATATATCAAATCGTAATGAGGAGTTCCTCAAGAACTCCTCCATCCTTTTGTATTTTGTATTTTTTAGCATTTCATTTTGAAATGATTTCAGTTTTCCAAAACATTGAAAAAAATCAGTACAGAAATTTCTGAATACCCTTTATCCAACTTCCTTGAAACAAAGACTTATGGCTATTTTGGACAATGTGTCAAATTTAGGGAGTGAAGTCATTAATGAAGGACAGGAAAGTAAAAGATTGAAGAAACCCAGGTCTTGAACAACAATGGAACTGTCAAACTAGCTGAGTACTGCTTCTGGATTGCTTGTTAATGAGAGAGAAATAAACCTCTCTTTTGTATAGCCACTATTTTAGACTTTCTATTACATTCATGCTAATTGAATTTTAGCTGACACCTAAGCCTTCTTATATTCTATCCCCAATCCTATCAATCCTGTAATACCCTCCAATATACTGCATATTCATATTTTCCATGTTGAACTATTCTATAATATTACTGGGAAGGAATTATGTTCTGAAATATGGCTTTAGGATATACATACTAATAAGCAGCCACTAAAACTTTTATATACATGTATGCAGTTTATACACTTTCTAAACACATGGATAGGTAATAAATTTATCTTGACTGTATGTAATCACTATCCCAAGGCCTCTTTGAACAAGAACACCTGTCTTTTACCTTCAAATCAGTTGTGCTTTGACTATTCAGTAGCTCTCTATTTAATCAAAATGCATCACAGATTCTCTGTATTCCATTAGTTTCAGTTGGTCATTACTACCAGGTATTAGGGTGGGCAGAATAGAAATTATTGCAAGCTAATAAGTAAATAAACTATGAATAAGAAATATTGAAATGATTTTCTCATGGTCTTGTGGCTGGCAAGTTATATAATCAGAACTAGAAAATAGAGTTTCTGGCTTCTGTTTCATGTATCTACTATTTTAATATATATCAGAATAAGCATCAACATATAATAAAGACCCACATGAAACAGAAAAAAAATCTTGCATTTTAACACATTATCATTTCCAAGTCCCTAAAAACACATTATTTACAGTATTTCATACATTATTATTTGCACTATGTCATATTTAATTCAAAATAAGTTGTAAAGTTTTTAATACATATTAAATGAGGCACCATCTCTATAGCAGCAAAGAAATCACATCATCTTAATCTACGTTCTGAATGTCTACTAAAGATGAAGCCATATTATTTTTTATGTTTGTAGCCACGTTGATTTTGTGATTTCCCTATGTTTATCAGTTAATTGTGATCAATATTATAATACTATTACTTCATAGAAAATTTTTACATTGTGAGTGCAACATAATTATGGCAAGAACTACTGTGGCTTGTATTTATTTTTTATTTCTCATTATAATTCATAAGTCACATACAACATTTAAAATAAATTCTATTTGGCTAATCTGCAAAAGCTGGTTAGTAAAGAATCCAAGGTAAACTATAACAGTCACATGACAGTGTTTTCCCTAACATAAAAAAGTAGGTTGTTTTTATTATAACAAGACACACACACATAATCAGAGTATTCTGTAACTAAACCCAAATTTATATGTTTACTAGAAGATAAGATAATTACTACAGAATTGCCATGGAAACGAGGACATTTTAAGACCATCATCATTGAATCTTTATGACCATTTATGTTACAATCTCACTATGCTTCAAATTTACTCAAATAGAAATGTTAGACTTCTAAAATAATTCACAAATTATTACATAGTTATTACCTTGCATTCCATTCCCAGAAATGCAAAACTCATGCCTGCAAAGAATATTCTAGGCAGTTTTTTTTCTCATTTACCACGTGCTCTGCAATGCAGTAAGAACATTACTAGCATTTACAAATAGAGGCATATAATGTAGGATAGACATGATTTTCATCATTTGTTGGTTTTTCCTAATTTCTTTTTGTAACATTGATCTACATGTGGCAAGACGGCTTGACTGAGAAATTACCTGTGTCTTTGTTTTCACCACTGTGATCTCAGCATGAAAAAATATATATGAGAGTTTTGCCCATATTCCTTCCTTGAAAATGAAGAGTCAGGGCTTTGGGTCCTAGAGAGCAGAGTGTTCCCTGCCCTATAGTAGAAGACTTTGTTTTTATAAATATAGGATTCAGAAGGTATTCTGAATGAGAGAAGAGTAAGGGTATTAATGTTAACCGAGGGGAAGTTAACCTCCCTGGAGAAGGTTGTGCTCCTTGAGACCACTAGCATTTCATTCTTCATTCAGCACTCCAGAAGTAGCAGAGCCTCCAAACAATGTGACTGTGTTATGTCTGGCACTAAGCATCTTTTTTGGAACCATAAAAGAAATCTTATATCAAAATTAAACAAGGATAAAGAAACTTGCTATCAAATGTATCATATAAACTGTAGGCAGAAAAAACAGAATGAGTTCACTAGCATTGTACTATACAAGATGGTAGCTGACACCCACATGTCCCAATTTAAATTTGAGTTTAAGTAGATTAAAATTAAAAATTAAATTCCTCATTAACACTAGCCATACATCCTGATTGCAAATTATATTACAAATCTATAATAATCAAAACATTAAGGTACTGGCATGAAAACAGACATATAAATCAATGGAATAGACTTGGGAGCCCAGAAATAAACATTTATATATAAAGTCAGCTAATATTTAACAAGAGAGGCAAGAATTCTCAAAGTGGAAAAGATAATCCCTTCAATAAGTGGTGTTGAGTAAACTAGACACATGCCTAAAAATGAAATGGGACTCCTATCTTATAGCAGTCACAAAAACTTAACATAAAATGGATTAAAGAATTAAATATAACACCCCAAATCACAAAACTCCTAGAAGAAAATATAGGGTACGAGGTCCTTGATGTTTGTCTTGGCAATAATTTCATGGATAAAACACCAAAAGAACAAGGAACAAAAGCCAAAACAATTGGACTACATCATACTAAAAAGCTTCACCACCTCAAAAAGAAACAACCAATAAAATGTAAAGGGAACCTATAGAACGGCAGAAAAACATTTGCAAACCATATATGTGGTAAGTTGTCACTATCCAAAATATATAAGGACCCATACAACTCAATAGCCAAAAAAAAAAAAAAAACAGACACCTCAGATTAAAAGTAGGCAAAAGATCTGAACAGACATTTTTGCAAAAACGATGCACAGATAGCCAACAAGTTCATGAAAAGATGCTCAAGGTCACTACTTATCAAGGAAATACATATCAAAACATGATCAGGTTTCACCTCACATCTGTCAGAATGGCTAGTATCCAAAAGACCAGAGATAACAAGTGCTGGTGAGGATGTGGAGAAAAGAGAACCCTAGTGCATTGTTCGTGGAATGTAAATTGGTGCAGCCACTACGGTAAATAGTATGGAGGTTTCTCAAAAAATTTAAATAAAACCACTATATGATTTGGCAATTCCACTTCAGGGTATATAGCTAAAGGAAATTAAATCACTATCTCAAAGAAATATCGTGTTTACTACAGTGTCATTTACAATAGCCAAGACCTGAAAATAACCTAAGTATCCTTCAACTGATGATATGTAATATCATATAATATAAATACATATATACATTTTATATATATAAATATCCATTATTTAGCCATAAAATAGAAAATCTCGGCATTATGACAACATGGTTGAACCTAAAAGGCATTATTCTAAATGAAATAAGTCATACAAAAAAACCACAAATAATGTTTGATCTCAATAGTATATATAATCTTAAAAAAAAAACGTGAACTCACAAAAACAGAGTGCAGATTGATAGTTGCCAGGGGTAGGAGGAAAAGTAGATGGATAGATGGGAAAATGGGTGAAGGTGATCAAAGGGTAAAAACTTCTAGTTATGAGATGAGTAAGTTCTGAAGATGTAATGATAAAATGTACAACATACTGATTACACTTAATGATGCAGTACTGTATATTTGAAAGTTGCTAAGAAAGTAGATCTTATAAGTTCTCTTTGCCAAATATATGTATACACACACATAAATATATTTTAAATATATATATATATTTATACACACATATATACGTAAGCATATACATATGTATGTATTTAGAAACTGTGTGAGGTGATGGATGTTCTAATAACTAACCTGACTGTGGTAATCTTTTCATAATATATAGTATGACAAATAAGTACACTGTATACCTTAAACATACCTAATGTTATATGTCAATTATATTTCAGTAAACCTGGTGGGAGCAAGAAGAAGAAGTTAGATCTAATCAACAGCCTAACCTTCCACCTTATGAAACTAAAAAAAGGGTGGGGGAGCTGGTGAGGATAAGCCTAAAGGAAACAGAAAGGAAATAATAAGGATTAGAGCAGAAATTAAGGGAAGAGGGGATAAAAGTTCAATAGAGAAAATCAATGAAACTAAAAGCTAGTTCTTAAAAAGATCTACCAATTGACAAGTCTTTAACTGTACTTACCAAATAAAAATGGAGAAAGGATTCAAATAACTAAAATCAGGAATAAATGAGTAGACATTACTACTGGCCTTAGAGAAATAAAAAGAACTAAAATTAATACTATGGATTACTGCAGGCCAACAAATAAGATAAACTAGGCAAAATGGGAATATTCCTGGAAACAAACAAACTATCAAAACTGATTCAAAAGAGAGAGAAAGAGAAAGAGAGAGAGAGAGAGAAATCTGATTAAATGTATATTAAGTAAATAGATTGAGTTAGTAACCAAAAACCCTTCTTGCAAAGAAAAGTCCAGGCCCAGATGGCTTACCTAATTAATTCTACCAAACATTTAAAGAATAATTAAGACCAATCATTCATGAACTCTCAAAAAATGGGGAGGGAAGACTTCCCAACTCATTCTGTAAGACAAGTAGTATTACTCCAATACTACAACCATGCAAAGACATCACAAGACAGGAAAACTGTAGGAGAATGTTCTTTTTGAATATAGCCACAAAAGTTATCAACAAAATGCTAGCAAACTAAACTAGCAACACAGAAAAGGTATTGTACTTCATGATCAGTAATTCAATATCAAGTAAACATACTAAAATCAATCAATGTCATACAGCATATAAACAAAATAAAGGGGGAAAACCCTACATGATCATCCAACAACAGAAGCAGCAAAGCAATGGATAAAATCCATACCATTTTATGATAAAAAAAATACTCAACAAACTAGAAATAGAGGGCACTTTCACAACCTGATAAAGAGCATTTTTATAAAAACAAACAAACCCACAGTTAACATCATACTTAATGTGAAAGACTGGATATTTTTCCTGAGATCAGGAACAAGACAAAAATGTCTCACTTGTACCACTTCTATTCAATGTACTGAAGATGCTATTTAGGGCAATTGGATAAGAAAAAGCAATAAAGATATCCAAGATTGGAAGGGAAGGCATAAAATTATATTTATGTTTAGATGACCTGGTCTTGAACAGAGAAACTTTTACAAAATATACAAAAATATTGTTAACACTAACAAGTTTAATAAGGTTGCAGGATCAGTATGCAAAAAAAATCTGCATTTATATACATTAGTCATAAACATTAAAGCTACAGTAATTAAGATAATATGGTAATGACATAAAGATAGAGAAATAGGTCAAAGGAACAGAATATGGAGTTAAGAGATAAACTTATACATTTACGATGAATTGATTTCTGACAAGGCTGAACCAATCCAACAGAGAAAAAAAAATCTTTCAACAAATTGTGCTGGAACAACTGGATATCTCCAGGCAAAAGAATGAAATTGGACTCCTACCTCAAATCATATATAAAGATGAACCCAAAATGGACCAGGGACCTAAACATAAGGGATAAAACTATAAAAAAAAAAAAATCTCAAAAGAAAACAGAGGAGTAAATCTCTGTGACCTTGAATTAGGCAATACTTTCTTTGATATGATACCAAAAGCAAAAGTAAAATAAATAAATAAATAAATTAGACTTCATCAAAATTAAAAACTTCTGAACTCCAATATAAAAAAATAGTAATAAAAATAAATAAAATTTGTTTAAAAAGTAAAAACAAAATTAAAAACTTCTCTGCTTCAAAGGACACTATTAAGAAAGTGCAAAGAGAGCACACAGAATTAGAGAAAATATTTACAAAAAAAATAGAAAGTGGGCAGCCCGGGTGGCTCAGCGGTTTGGCGCCCCCTTCAGACCGGGGCGTGATCCTGGAGACCTGGAATCAAGTCCCACACCCAGCGCCCTGCATGGAGCCTGCTTCTCCCTCTGCCTGTGTCTCTGCCTCTCTCTCTCTCTCTCTCTCTCTCTCTCTCTCTCTCTCTCTCTCTGTGTGTGTGTGTGTGTGTGTGTGTCTCATGAATAAATAAATAAAATCTTTAAAAAAAATAAAAAATAAAATAGAAAGTACTTTTACAACCCAAAACAAGCAAATAACTGAACTTAAAAATGAACAATGTGGTGATCATTTTGCAATACATACAACTATTGAACCATGTTGTAAATCTGAAACTAGGATAATGTTATATGTCAGTTAACCTCAATTTTAAAAATGGGCAAAGAATCTGAATAAACATTTCTCCAAAGAAGATATACAAATGGCCAATGAAAAATATTCCAGATGTCATTTGCAAATCAAAATTATGATGAGATACTACATCATACCCACCAGGAATACTGTAATCAAAAAGACAGATAATAACAAGTATTGGCAAGGATTGAGAAATTAGGAAACTTCTATATTGCTGATAAGTATGCAAAATTGTGCAACCTTTTTGGAAAATAATCTGATAGTTCCTCAAAAAGTAAAAAAAAAAAAAAAAAGACATACTAAATAATCCACCAAGTGAACTCCTATATATATATATATATAGAAAATTGAAAACATATCCACAAAAAAAACATTTGTACTCAAAAGTTCATAGAAACATTATTCATAATAGCCAAAAAGTAGAAACAATTCAAATATCTATCAGTGAATGAAAGTATAAACTAAAAGTGGAGTATAGATAGATAATATATACAATGGACTATCATTCAGCTGTAAAAAGGAATTAAATACTAATATATGCTACAACATGGGATGAATCTGGGAAACATGGTAAGTGAAAGAAACCGATCACAAAAGACTCCATATTATATGATTTCATTTACATGAAATATCCAAAATATGTAAATCCATAGTGACAGAAAGTAGATTAGTGCTTAGGGGATTGTGAAATATGAATACTATTCCAATGGACTTGTTTGGTTTGTTTCTGGAGGAATAAAAACATTCCAAATTAAATAGTGGCAATAGACAAATATACTAAATATACTAAAAACCACTGAGTTTTGTTTTAAAGGATTGAACTTTATGGTATGTAAATTAATCTTAACAAAGCTATTTATAAAAAAAAAGCCTTAACATCTTACACAGAAAACTATAATGCATTATTGAGAAAAATTAGAAAAGATATACCTAGATGGAGAAATGTTATATGTTCACAATTGGAAAACTTCATTTTAAATGTAAGTACATTCTCCTCAAATGTGTCTCTTTATGTATTTGAGAGAAAGTTTGTAGGGGGCAGAGGGAGAGTCTCAAGTAGACTCCACACTGAGCACCCCTCTTCTAAAATTTACATAGAAATGCAAAAAGCCAAAATGAATGACATTCTTTTTATTTTTTTAAGATTTTATTTATGTGTTCATGAGCGACACAGAGAAAGGCAGAGACATAGAAGGAGGGAGAAGCAGACTCCCTACAGGGAGCCTAATGTGAGACATGCTGAGCCAAAGGCAGATGCTCAACCACTGAGCCACTCAGGTGCCCCAGAATAAGACATTCTTGAGGCAGAACACAGAAGGTAGTCATATTTTACCAGATATGATAATAATACCATATTAATGAAGACATCCTTTCATTGATACTTAGACAAACAGACCTGCCTGTTTGACACTGTTATAGGAGCTCCACAGCCAACCACAGGACCCAGTATTGCTTCCACAGAAATTGGAGGGGATGACATCAACCACAGATGCCAAACCATACCTGGGAAAGGACACTTTTGGATCACACAGTAAGACCTCCAAGTCTCTGCCAGCAAGCTGCACGGGCTCCCGCAGAGATTTCATTATCCTGATAATAACATGATCCCTTCTTTTATACTGTTAAAAGTTTTGAGCCCCAATTATCACATTAAGGTAGGTTTTATAGGCAGTCCTCAAAAGCACTAAGAAAGGAAATAATTATGGAGAGGGGAGTGAGGTCTAGTACCTGGGAATGCAGTGTGTTAGCAGTGTCTGGTTAGTGTAAGCATCTCCCAGAAGGCCTAGCCTTCTAACCTAATTTAAGCAGGAATGAGCTACACCTCTGGGGATGCTTCATTCTCTTCAGGTATACATTCGCAAATTGCAGTTCCAATACACAGGAGAAAATACTCCAACCTTGGCCTGGGATCAGCCCTAATATTTTATGTATCCTGCCTGAATGAATATTTACATATTGTAGTTTACCTGCTGTACTATGTCATATTTTACTGCTTTCTCTCAACCTCTTAGCCTGTCACAAAGTTTGTATTTGCTATTCTTTCAAGTCCTGTAAATCTATCCTGAACTTGACCCTAACCCCTTGGTAACACTCCTTACTTCAATTCCTTTATTAAGAAATAGGCATAAAAATATGTCATACAAATTGTAACTGTCAAGTGAGTACGTAAATATGTCCTGTGAAGTATTTTCAACTATAAAGGTAAGATTTCTGTATCAGTTAAGGTTGGAGAACTGCTATAACAAACAAACTCTAAGCTTTCACTGACTTAAAATAGCACAAGTCTATTTCTCATGTATGTAACACACTAGACTGGGTTCAGTGGGTGAGGGGAGACAGTCTGCTGCAGTTATTCAGTGACCCACATTGTTGTTGTTCCTGACATCAAAAAGAGGCTTCCAGAATTCCCTTAGGCATTGGCATTTCCCTAGCAACACAACTAACTGAAAGGGAAGCTGTGAAATAGAGTTTTCTTGCATGCCAGGGAGAAGAAAAACCAGTTTACTGGTAGGCTAGCACCACATTACTAAAGCTATTTCCCTGATCACCTTGGATATCCCATTTTATATACAACCATTGAATTTGCATTCATTCAAGTCAACTCATAGAAGGGGACCAAGGTAGTATGAATAAATTGAAAAACAAGATATAGTGCCCTGCCATATAGCTTAACTCAGATAGTAAAAATGGAATTCTAATAAAAAAATTTTTGGAAGTTGTTATTTGCTAAGTGGTAATAAGCAAGCTGGTGGTGGGGTAAGAAGGAAGGAGTATATATAGGCAGCCTGTGGATCAGCCTGTGGGATGGAAAAGAGCTACTGTGATACATTTTTGAAAAATAAATATATACAAATAGTTTAAAGGACCAGTGAGTAAGTAAATGTAAAAGCAATGAACTTCAAAAAAGCAAACAAAAATTTGAAAAGCTATAAACCATTCTAAAACAAACACAAAAACAACCAACCAAAAACCATCTTTCCTTGCCAAGGGGCATAGTTTTTTTTTTATTTAATTTTATTGTATTTACATTCAATTCATTCACATACATTGTATTATCAGTTTCAGAGGTCGAATTCAGTGATTCATTAATTCTTTATAACACCCAATGCTCATTATATCACATGTCCCCCTTAATGTCTATCACCCAGTTATCCTATCCCCTCCCCCTAGCCCCAGCAAACCCTCACTGTGTAGTCTCTTTTGGTTTGTCTCCTTCTTTGATTTTGTCTTGTTTCATTTTTCCCTCCCTTCCTCTATACTCCTCTGTTTTGTTTCTTAAATTCTATATATGTTAAATCATATGATAATTGTCTTTCTCTGACTTATTTCACTTAGTGTAATATCCTCTAGTTCCATCCAAATTGTTACAAATGGCAAGATTTCACTTTTTTAATGGCTAAGTAATATACCATTGTGTGTGTGTGTCTGTGTGTGTGTGTGTGTGTGTGCATACCACATCTTCCTTTTCCATTCATCTATTGATGGAAATTTGGGTTCTTTCCACAGTTTGGCTATTATGGACATTGTTGCCATGAACATTGGGGTGCAGGTGCCTCTTTGCATCACTACACTTGCATCTATGGGGTAAATACCTAGTAGTACAATTGCTGGGTCATAAAGTAGCTCTATTTTTAACTTCTTGAGAAACCTCCATACTGTTTTCCAGAGTGGTTGTATCAGCTTGCATTTCCACCAGCAGTGTAGGAGGGTCCCCTTTCTCCAAGTCCTTGCCAACATTTGTTGTTTCTTGAGTTGTTAATTTTAGCCATTCTGACTGGTGTGAGGTGGTATCTCATTGTGGTTTTGATTTGTATTTCTCTGATGCCGAGTGATGTTGAGCATTTTTTCATATGTCTATTGGTCATTTGTATGTCTTCTTTAGAGAAATGTCTGTTCATGTCTTCTGCCCTTTTCTTGACTGGATTATTTGTTCTTTGGGTGTTGAGTTTGATAAGTTCTTTGTAGATTCTGGATACTAACCCTTTATTTGATACAACATTTGCAAATATCTTCTCCCATTCTGTAGATTGTCTTTTGGTTTGTCACAGTTTTCTTTGCTGTGCAAAAGTTTTTTTATTTTGGTGACGTCCCAATAGCTCATTTTTGCCTTTGTTTCCCTTGCCTTTGTCTAGTAAGAATTTGCTGCAGCTAAAGTCAAAGAGGTTGCTGCCTGTGTTCTCTTCCAGGATTTTAATGGATTCCTATTTCACATTTAGGTCTTTCATCCATTTTGAGTCTATTTTTTGCATATGGTGTAAAAAAATGGTCCAGTTTCATTTTTCTGCATATAGCTGTCCAATTCTCCTAACACCATTTGTTGAAGAGACTACCTTTTCTTCCATTGGATATTCTTCCCTGTTTTATCAAAGATTAATTGACCATAGAGCTGAGGGTCCATTTCTGGGGTTTCTGTTCTGTTCCATTGATTTTTGTGTCTGGTTTTGTGCCAGTAATATACTGTCTTGATGATGACAACTCTGTAATACAGCTTGAAGTCCAGAATTGTGATGCCACCAGCTTCAGTTTTCTTTTCAACATACCTTTTTCTATTCGGGGCCTTTTCTGGTTCCATATGGGGCATAGTTTTTCCACCACTAGACCAGTTTTGATAAGCTACCTATTCTTGGAGTAGGTAAGGAAGGGTGGTAGTGGGGGGACAGGGACTGCTACCTTATCTCTAAAAGATAACAAAAGAATTTTCAAAAATTATTAAAAACAGTTTTTCTTCAGGATATCAGCCATGTGATAAGTTAACCATGTTTTTATAAGGTATAACATATGTTAATGTTACCCTCTTATCCCCCCTTTGGAAAGATGTTAAGTAGAAATTTCATACGATTACAAATGGTAATTAAAATGTCTAGCATTTATTCTAAGCTTGATTTAAGATAGGATAATAAGTATACAGTGTTGGACCTTAAAACCAAATTTATGGTATGCTAAAAGGGGGAATGAAGTAAATGGGAGTCAGGTGACATGGGATCCAGCCCATTCTTGTCTTAAATAGTTGTATAAAACTGAATAATACTTCTTCGAAAGTCCTCTCATTTATGAAATAAAGGAAAAAGAAACATCTCCCAAGTGCTTATAAAATATCAAGTACCTTAATTACATAATCATTTTAGGTATTTCAACAATTTCATATACTTGTAATGCCCTACATACCTTCAACTTATCTCTGATTTCTGCAGTTTTATGTGCTATTACTGGAGGACAAATGCCCATCTCCTGTCTTCTGGAATAACATTTCTAGAAGATATTCTGAACTCTTCTCAGAAGTCCACAGGAATCAACACCCCGTTACTTGGAATAGCAAACTCCATAATGAATGCTGTTGGTTCAATTTCCTTCTCAGTCTCATTTCCCTACTTTTTTATTCCTGTATCCTGGGATCATGTCTCAAATATGCTATCTGCATGCAAGTTCTTGACTCAGGCTCTACTTTTGAAGGAACCCCTCCTAAAGTCAGTATATTTGAACAATTTCATTTTATTTTACCTAAGGAAACTAAGACTCCATCCAAAGTCACACAGCCAATAAATGATGGAGCCATAACGGCAAACTTGGTTTGCCATGATACAAATTTCATGCATTGATGTTATACCACTGCAGATGATGACTGAATTTCTTTTCAGTTCTAAAAATCTCTGAATCTGTACATATTCATATGTGTTGTTTTCTCTCCTTTGTATTATGTTTCAATATCATCAAACATTTACTGAGTGGCGAGTATTATTACAGGTATAAATGGTAAGGGAAAAAAAAACAATACTAGCTATATTCTAAATATGCTCATCATTTCAAACAGAAGACAGAGACTGATATTGAAAGCAAAAGCAATAAAAGCAAAAAGAAACAACTGACACTATACCACACTAAGAAGCTTCTGCACAGCAAAGGAAACCATTAACAAAATGAAAAAGCACGCTACTGAATAAAAGAAAATATTTGCAAATCATCTATCTGATAAGGGGTTAATATCCAAAATATATAAAGAACTCATAAAACTCAATAAAAGCAATCTTATTTAATTAAAAAAAATAGGCAGTAGATCTGATAGACATTTTTTCCAAAGAAGATACACAAATGATGTCCAGCATCCTTAATCATCAAAGTAAAGCAAATCAAAATCACAATGAGGTATCACTTCACATCTGTCAGAATGGCCGTTATCAAAAAACAAACAAAACAAAACCAAGAAATCATAAGTATTAGCAAGGATGTGGAGAAAGGGAACCCTTGAGCACAGTTGGTGGGAATGTAAATTGGTACAGCTACTATGGAAAACAGTATAGAGGTCCCCAAAACCTCTACACAAAATACCATAGGATGCAGCAATTTTACTTCTGGGTATTTATCCAAAGAAAATGAAAACACTAATTCAAAAAAGATGTATGTACCCTCACATTCACTGCAGTGTTATTTACAAAATCCAAGATGTGGAAATAACCCGTGTCCATCAATGAATGAATGGATAAAGAAGATGTGATATATAATATGACATGTAAAGAAAATGTGACATATATATAAAATGGAATATTAGTCACATAAAAAAGTAAATCTTACCATTTTGATAACATAAATGGACCTTGAGGACATTATGCTAAGCGACATAAGTCAGACAGAGAAAGACAAATATCATATGATCTCATTTATATGTAGAATCTAAAAACAGGAACACACAAAAAGAATGAGTTAATAGACACAGAGAACAGACTGGTGATTGCCAAAGGTAGGGGGTGTGGGATGAAGAAAATGGGTGAAGGAACTCAAAAGGTAGAAACTTCTAGTTATATAATAAGTCACATAGACGTAATGTACAGCATGGTGACTATAGTTAATAACACTATGTTGCATATTTGAAAGCTGCTAAAAGTTATCTCTTAAAAGTTCTCATCATAAGAAAAAAATGTGTAACTGTATGGTGACAGATGTTAACTAGACTTACTGTGGTGATTTCATGATGTATACAAAATTGAATCACTATTTTGTACATCTGAAACCAATATTATGTGATACATCAATTATACCTCAATTTAAAAAAGAAACATACACTGTTATATCTGTACATAATATTTGTCTGTAATAATTGTATGTAATATGTAATGCATGTAATATTTGAATGTTCAATAGCAATTTTAGTGGCCTATTTAAAAATTTTTTTCACTAGTCTGCTAGGACAGAGTCACCATTCTCAGAGTTTTCAGCATAAACAAAAGGGTAACAGATTCCCTGTAAGCTGAAAGTAGATATCTTAACCTTTTCCCCTGATGTCAATAGCAAAAAGTGATATTGGATATGAAATCCTCTGAGATTTACACTCCGATTTAAACACTGACCTTGTCTCAACTATTATTTGTGCTTTTCTTTATTTGCTCCATACTGAGAGATGAAAGGACAGAAGAGAAGTATTATCAAGGGTATTTTATTTCAGGAAACATGGTATTCGTATTATTTAAAACACTCAAATCTCAATCACACCCAACTTATCACTCCTATAATCAATCTGATGGTGTTGGTGGAAACCCCATGTATCATTTTCTGATATAGTGAAATAAAACTAGCCATCATCAGTACCATTTATGATTCATTTAAAAATGCAGGACAGAGAACAGATCCTATTCATTTCAGTGTTTCTCTATAATGTAAAATACTGCATGTATAAACTCATATTTCTGAGCAGTTTTCAAAGGACTTTTGAGAAGAGAAAATAGTAAGTTTCATGATGAGGTGCCTGGGTGGCTCAATTAGGTAAGTGTCTGCCTTTGGCTCAGGTCATGATCCCAGAGTCCTGGGATTGAGTCCAGCATCAAGCTCCTTGCTCAGCAAGGAGCCTGCTTCTTCCTCTCCCTCTGCCTGCTGCTCCCTCTGTTTGCGCTTGCTTCCTCTCTTTCTGTCAAATAAATAAAATCTTTAAAAAAATAAGCTTCATGATGCTAGTATTTATTACCACAAGTCAAGAAAGGTATTCTTAGATTTATTGTTTTTAACACCGTTGGGCATAACTTGTATAGAGATAAACTACCCACTTATGGCATTCTTAAATCTATTTTCCAAATGGATACATAGTATTTTAATTTCTGGGCCATTTTGCCTCACATTTCTGCCTTGTTCTAGTCATCTCTGTCTTTCAATTAGTTTCTGATCTTCATCTAGTTATTATCATTCTTCATAGTTTTATGTTTCTTTGTCAAACTATTGTCCCTTTCCCATTGATGATTGTTAAAGTTTGTGACAATATTTTTTCATGGATAAAGACCAATGTCCCTCTGTTTATGGCTTCCTTTCATCTACTAAATTGCTGCTGGCTTCCTTAAAGTGGGCAACGGGCAAAGGAATGTGGCTGCAGACAAGGAGAAGCTATTCATTAGAGAAACAAATGATATCACCACAGGTTAATTTGTTGAGGGGTTTTTATTTATTATGTCATTACCTGAGAAAATAATATTATCTTATATACTGAACTCTTTCTGTTTTTTACATGTCTCTAGTATAGATTTGAAGTGATAACTGGAACTGGAGCACATAAAAGACAGCAATATGATGATATTCCCTATTTTATTTATTTATATCCCCACAAACTTCCAAAATGATTTCATGAAACTTACAATAAAAGTAGAATGTGCACAGGATATTTAAAATAAAGATGAAAGAGAAACCAAAACCCATATAGATATGGCAATATTTTCATGTACAAAATAACAAAAATTGGTATGCCATATCCTTAATCTTCACCATCTAGAGAAACCTAAAAGCTCTGAAGAGATTCTGAAAGCCCATATTCCAACTAAAGTCAGATTACCACACATAACTAACACAGTTTATTGGTTAGCAATGGATCAGAATATAACTGCAGTCAGAAACTAATCTACCACAAAGAAACTTGGCATTAATTGAGAACTGTGTATTGAGAAAGGGAAACAAGTAATATAAAAACAGAAACAGCCAGGGAGAACTAAACTTGGGAGCAACCTACAAGAAAGCCCTCCCACCCAAAAGGGTGTTATTCCCTTTCTTCATACACACACACTGCTTGACATTTTTCTCTTAACACTTTATAGTGGCTGAAGTTCCAAAACAGAGGTTCATTGAGATTAATATATTCCACCTTTAAAATGCAAATAATTATAAAGTGTTAAATAATTATCAGTCATTCATTCTCTCATCTCAATTGTTCACTTATGTTCAAAAGAGAAAGAATTTTCTATGTTCTCTAATGGAGCCATGGAGTTAAAGGGTGGGAGCGGCAGCAGTAAAATAGGGAGACTGGAGTTAAATAATTTAGAAATGCACCTATTTCTCTTTCCTTGACTCTACATATTCCATCAGGAAATCCAGGAGGACCCCAGCCATGTCATTGTTCCTGGGAGACTGGAGTTAAATAATTTAGAAATGCACCTATTTCTCTTTCCTTGACTCTACATATTCCATCAGGAAATCCAGGAGGACCCCAGCCATGTCATTGTTCCTCCTTTAAACAAAACCAAGATAAATGAATAAATACACATATGCATAAAATAAGACACTACTTCTTGGTGTGAATCTAGGTGCTCTGTAATCTAGCCTCAGAAACCAACATCTTTAGGTATTTGTTTACTATTACCCTCTGTCACACATACTATATCAGTGATTCAAATCAGCAGCACCAGCACAACCGAGGAATGTATTGGCAGTTCAGTCTCAGGCCCACCCCGGATACACTAAATCAGAAACTCTGGTTCTGATGCAGATAAAGTTTGAGACCCACAGCTCTACTCCATTCATTATTATCCAAATTCACATTTTTTTCTTTGTCCTTGCTTTTACTAATGTTCTTTTCTCTGCCCTGAGTTAATTTTTTCCCAACTTTTACCTGTTCAAACACTACCTTTCAAGGTCGCACTTAAAATGCCTAGTCTTCCATGAAGTGCTCCTCTGCAAATGGAATCCAGTGATTACTGCAATGTAGGAAAAGTGCTTAATCAGTACTAGGCACATGGTAGCCATTCAGTTGGTTGACAGAACACATTCTCTTTCCAAAAGGAGAAAATCCAAAAGTGGTGTGTTCATATATTATTTACAGAAACAATGTTAAGGCCCATGTTTAAAAGCTGCTTATCTGTCATAGAGTTTAACATCTCTCAAGTATTGATCCTTTTAACTTTAGATTTGTTGTAGGCATACCCAAGTGTTATTCTTAACCATTCTGAAATCTGTAGAACAGTGGTTCTCAAATTTTAGCTTTAATCAGAATCACCTGGAGCTCTTATAATACTGCTGAGCCACACTCCCAGAATTTCTGTTTCAGTAGCTGTTATAGGCCTGAGAGTTTACATTTCTAACAAGTCCTAAGAAGATGCTAATGCTCCCGGTCTAGGAAACACACATTGAAAATAAATGCTATGGAATAAAACCGAATAAACCAGCATTTTCCAAACTGACCTGTACATATAATTCAACTACCCATCTCTTAAATATATTAATTGCCATTTTTATAGAGGAACTGACTCAGTTTGGCCAAAACTAAAACCCTGTGTGCTGAATAAGAGCCTCACACGATTATACAATAAGGCGTATTTGGGAAACACTGCTATATATAGCAGTAGAATATATGGATTTCTACTATGCCTTTATTTTTATAATCATTTTATTATATAATCATTGAAAAGAGCATAGCTTTTTATTATATTATTTTTGGTTATTTTATCATTTTTGTTCTCTGATTTTAGGATCCCTCTGAGACCTGAAATATTCAATCTCTATGTCTGAATACATCTCACCATGAGATATATGTTTGGGGGAGGTAAACAAAGAGAAGTATTTTTTACTAGATTGGATGTTCAGAACTTTCACTCCTCTAGATATCTTCATCTTATTTTTGACAATTAAGACACTAAGTTTCACCACAGAAGTAAAAAATTAAATGGTCCCAAAATTAGCAGAAGTTTCAATTCCACACACACACACATACACACACACACACACACACACTGGATAATATTTAGCAATCTCAAGACACTGACTAAGGAAGGAACTGTATCTCTTCAGCATAATTATATGGTAGTCTGCTTCCTTCCCTGAAACTGAGAATTATTCAATTCATGCTTTCTCTAAGAGATACATCTCATGTTCTAAGATAAACATCCAGTCATACTTCCCTTGAATTCTTCGTTCTGTGGGAATTGCTCTGTGGAGTGCCCTCTAAATTCCTCAGTCTCACCTTTTGAAGGCACAGTTCATTTCACTGACTCTTACTGCTACCAACCATGGACTACTCACTCTTCTTCTTGGGCTAAAAAGATCTTCCTTCACCCTTCCTCAGCTTGGCTCCACAGTTAAGTTCCTGAGGGTAAAAGTTAGTAAAATATAAAAATCCCACTCTAATTTCCACTTTCATAGTCAAATATTGTTAATTGCCCAAAGTAACAAAGTTAAGGGTTTGATATATAGAATTAGAAGTTGTCTACATAGAAATAATACCAAAAGCAACACAAGCCCACTAATGAACACACGTTCATTTATCAGTCAGCTCTTGTTACAATGATGCTCTGTACCAAACCACCTCAAAACTCAGTAGCTTAAAACAACAAGTATTTATTTCTCACTCATAGATCTATGGGATGGCTTTAATTGGACAAGACTGGACTTGATGTTCTGGGCTCCAGGCCTCAGGTTATGTTCAGGTCTGCTCCACATGCCATTTATCTGTTTAAGACCAGCAGCCACCCAAGCCATGCTCTCCTTTAAATAGAGTGCAAAATTCAAGTCAAACTATACAAGTATACTTAAGACTTCTGCTTGTGACACATGTTAATACCCATTGGCCAAAACAGGGTACATGGCCAGGTACAACCTAAGAATAACACTTTCTCTATTCCATATAACATCTCTATAATACATTGTTTGATGATTGCCTTTCTTTTCTACTACAATCTACATGAAAATAGCAATGTCTGCTTTTCAATGGTATCTATCACAGAGCCTCTTAGATAGATGAACTAAAAAAATGCTCAGTAAATTTATAAATTAACAAGTACTTCTACTAACACATACATTTACACAAATGTGATCATACTATCCACATATTATGAAGCAAGAATGGTTTTGATTTTAAGTAACAAATAATGTGACTAATAGTAGCATAGGTCACAAAGATACTTATTGTTTACTGAACATGTACAGTGATAGGTGCTCCAGGACCAATTTAGCAGCTCAACATGGTTCCAAAGATCTTATTCTTTCTATTTTGCCATTTTCCACATCTTGGCTTTTTGTCTTCAGCTCAGTGACTTCATGGTTACAAGAAGGGGGCTGTAGCTCTGGCTATCAAATACTTGCTCTAATAGCCAAAGCAGGATATATTATGGAGCTAAGAAGGGCCTTTTTCTTAGCCTCATCTGATCCTTTATCAAGGAGTAGAAACTTTTCCAGATTGCTCCATACTTTTCCAATGATATCTCTTGAGCCTGAATTTGGTCCACATTTACTCTTAGGGAAGGTCCAGACTACTTCTTTAAGTCTAAGTAAGATTTTGCACTTAATTCCAATGTGTGTGTCTGTGTATGTAGGGTGTGAGAGTTCTCATACCATCAAAAAATTCTTCAACACCAGTAATACCACTAGAATATTACTGACCCATAAAAAATGGGATTGGGGTGACTGGGTGGTTCAGTCAGTTAAGTATCCAGCTCTTGATTTTGGTCAGGTCATAATCTCAGGGTCCTGAGACCAAGCCTCACATTGGGTTCCATGCTGGGTGTAGAAACTGCTTAAGATTCTCTCTGTCCCTCTCCCTCTGCCCCATGCTTCCGTCCCCCCAAACAACAAAAAAGTAAGAATGGGATCTTGCCGTTTGCAATGATATAAATGGATCTAGATGGCATTATGCTAAGTGAAATAAGTCAAACAGAGAAAGACAAATACCACATGGTTTCACTTATATGTGCAATCTAAAAAAAAGAAAACAAATGAATAAGCAAAAAACATTAATACAGAGAACTGGTAGTTACCAGAGAAAAGTGAGGTAAGGGCATGGGAAAAGTTGATAAAAGGTATTAAGAGTCAAAAGCTTTCAGTTAAAAAATAAGTCACAAGTTTGAAAAGTATAGCATAGGGAATATAGTTAATGATATCGTAATAATGTTGTATGGTGACAGTGACTACATTTATCATGGTGAGCACAAACCAATGTGTAGAATTGTCAAATCAATATGCTATACAACTGCTTACAACTAATGTAACCATGTAAAATTATATTTCAATTTTTTTAAGTTTTTGAAACTGGGGGATATTCCTACACCCCATTGAGTTTTAAAAAAAAAACAAAAATAAGTGTTGGTGAAGATGCAGAAAAATTGAGACTATTGTGTACTGCTGATAGGAACATAAAATGGTGTAGCCACTATGAAAAACAATATGGCAGTTACTCAAAAAATTGAAAATAAAATTACTATATGATCCAACAATTCCATATCCACATATATATCCAAAAGAATCAAAAGCAGAGTCTCACAGAGATATTTGTACACCCAAGTTCATAGAGGCATATTCATAATAGCTATACAGTAGAAACAACCCAACGTCCATTAACATGAATGGAGGGCAGCCCGGGTGCTCAGCAGTTTAGCGCTGCCTTCAGCCCAGGGTGTGATTCTGGAGACCTGGCACCGAGTCCCACGTCAGGCTCCCTGCGTGGAGTCTGCTTTTCTCTCTGCCTCTCTCTCTGTCTTTCTCTGTGTGTATCTCTCATGAATAAATAAATAAAATCTTAAAAAAAAAACAGATGAATGGATAAACAAAATATAGTATATGTATATACAATGGAATATTAGCCTTTTAAAAAGGAATGAAGTTCTGACACACGCTATAATATAGATGGACCTTGAAGACAGTCTGCTAAGTGAAATAAGCCAGTCACAAAAGGACAGTTATGGTATGATTCCACTCATAAGAAGAATCTGGAGTGGTCAAATTTATAAAAACAGAAAGAAGAATGATGGTTGCCAGAGGCCAGAGGACGCGGGACATGGAGAATTGTTATTATGGAGTTTGGGTTTATTAGATGAAAAAGCCAAGAAACAAAAGGCAATGTTAAATCAGTTTTTATGTTTACCAACAGTTTATCAGAATAACTGTTTTTACATACTCATAAATATCAGATATCATTAAACTTTTTTTGAATGTTTGCCAATTTGGAAGATGAAAAAAAAAATAAATAGTTGGCCTAATTTGCATTTGTTTAATTATAAATAACACTGACCCTCTTTTAATAAAATTATTTTTCTGTGAATTACTGTTTTATTTTGCTGATTTTCTGCCACAATGCCTGTGTTCTTACTAATATATACGATTTCTGGGATCATCATAGAAATTAGACCTTTAATTATAATTTGGACCTGCCAATTTCATCATACAAAGTTAGGAGGAAAATACCCCAGAGTTTGAGATCACCACTGAAAAGATATGTAAAAGGAGAAAGCCTCATGGAAATTGTCTCGAGAGTCGAGGGTCTGCTGGATGGTAATATGTAGGGGAGGAAATGACCAAAACAAAATTCCTACTAAATATTACATAGAAATAACTCAGATTATATTGACTCACCAGGCAAAATTTATGATGGACAAATGTGACCTTGGAAAACAAACTCAGAGATCATAGTGTTGTTTACCTTTAAATGTCCTACTTTGTCTACTACTCGAACATTTAGTTGTCTGTTTATATAGTTTAAAAGGCAGCAGAATAGGCCTCTAAATGTGGGAACACAGGTAGAGGAAAAATCTTATATTTCTATACGGGGAAATTCCCTTGAAATAGCAGCATTTACTGACTTGAAACATTTGCTTTGACAAAACATTTTAAAGATTAATCCTGTTAAAACTAATGGCCACATCCATAGGCATCAGTTAGTTCCTTTCCCTGAACTGTTTTTTCTTGTAGTTGGCTGGACCAGGAGAACTGCTAACAAATCGCACAACAGAAGATCGTACTTAATTCATTATATGGACCCTTTAATATGGTTGTAATAGGCAGACCAGTCATTATAATTACAGACATATGAGGTGTAAAGCAATGATACACTGATTACCTATGCAGATTCATGTAAACTACTATAGAATGATCTGATTAAGTGTGCACGCATGCAAGACTAAGTGAAGAAAAATCTTGTCCAGCTATTCAAAAGCCTTAGGGAATGGTTTCAGCTTATAAAAATAAAGCTAAGTAGTTTTTTTAGGAGGAAAGCCATATGATGAAACCTATTTATCTTAGGTACTCTGTGTATATACCGGCATATAGTGCTTGCTATCTTAATTTATACCAGAACACTTTAAAAAAAAAATGAATTCTATTATAACGAAGGTGGTTCATGGTTTGTAACATTTTGAAAAATTATGAGAAAGGTCTAACAATGTAAAATGATTAGTTGAAGTTCATCATTTCCTCAGATATTAGTAATAAATTAGTAATACAAATATTAGACAATTTACTAAAATAATCCTGATGAAAACTGTAACTAGCTAATCTTAGTTCTTATTAACTAGAATTAAGAACCAGAACTAGAAAATTTAGTTAACTAGCTCAACTTAGCCCATATTGTGACGTCAACTATTTTTTATGACATTCAAGGAGTTTATCAAGATATGTTTAACTACTTAGTACCAGTGAGTCTCTAAATTAAACGAACTAAAAACTTCTTGGCTTGTCTACCCAGCAGATATCTCCAGTTTCTTTCCTTTTCTTTTCTTTTCTTTTTTTTTTTTTTTAATTCTTTCTTCCTCCACCCAAACACCTCTTCCCAAGATTGCCATGCCTTCATTCTCATGTTTTTGTTTGGTCTCTGGCATATTCTCTTCCCTTTGCCTGAAATACATTTCCCTCTTCTTCCTAGATTAACTTTCCTCATCCTTCAGATATTGAGACCTTACCTTCTCCAGAAGTTCTTCCCTGATTCCACAGACTGAATTAGATGTCCATTGCGGGTGCTCTCTTACCTCTATCATAGCACTTAATGCACAGCATGTCTTTCTTTCTTTGTCTCTTTCACTAGCCTATAAGTTCGTTGAGGGAGGGCAAAGACTGTGCCAACCACACAGTAGGACTCCAATGAGTATTTACTGGAAGCACAAATAAATACCAGGAAGACATAAAAAATTTAATTAGACCTGTGCTGGTCACCACCACAAAGATAAAAGTTTCCTGATGTATTGAAATAGAAAAAAATCTTTCATTAAGACATTTTTAAAAAGTAATTATCAAGGAAGTTAAATTTAGGAGTAATTCAAGGAAGAGAACTCAGGTATACATATTTTAAGGGCAGTATCAGGCAGATGGAATATCCCTGTCCCAGCTTTAGAGCAGAAAACCCTTGGCTTCAGATATTTAAAAATCTTTCTGCTTAATGATTTACATGATGGAATAATTCTACCAGCCTGAAATTTTTAAGATTTAACAGAAGGAGAGACAACTTTCTGGGCTCTGTCATAGTAAAAATATCCAGAGTTGCTGGAAAGACTCATCATCAAAATGCCCTCGCCTTCCTCCCCTCACGTAATTCTCTAAACTGACATTGAGTGAGAAGTCTCTGACAAAGAGCAAGGAAATAGCAGAAGTAAAATAACTTGGATGATTAGGTTGATGATGACTACTATTCATAATGTAAAATTAACATGTTGTTTTCCTGCTCCAGCAGATGAACTGAGCATTCCTTAAAATAGTTTTGGCATTCCAGGCAACTCAAAATACCACATATAAATCTCCATTTGGTTGGCCCACAATCTCAAATACAATTAGTGCTGTCTAGTTAATGCAACATACTTATGGAAAACTAGACTGCTTTACTACATCAGAAAACTGAATTAATAGCATAGAAAGGGACCCCTGGGTGGCTCACTGATTGAGCATCTGCTTTCGGTTCGGGACATGATCCCGGAGTCCCAGAATCATGTCCCACGTCGGGTTCTCTGCATGGAGCCTGCTTCTCCCTCCGCCTATGTCTCTACCTTTCTCTCTGTGTCTCTCATGAGTAAATAAATAAAATCTTAAGAAAGAAAGAAAGAAAGAAAGAAAGAAAGAAAGAAAGAAAGAAAGAAAGAAAGAAAGAAAGAAAGAAGCATAGAGAAAAGCTGATGAACAGCCCACTTGCCCACTTGCAATAGTATGTATTTTAGTTTTACCTGATCTTACGAAAAGAAAGTTAGAAGAGTTAGAGCACTGCCTTTAGTGGTCTTCCTTGTATTCTCCATCAATATTTGATTATCTTTTATATCCATGGGAATACTTATATGTAACATGGGTGTTACATTATAAAAAATGGTGGGAGAAAAAAACAAAGATCAGCCCAGGTAATCAGCTCCTGACTTTCAGCTTCTATTACTACAAACCAAACATGACTCGAATACACCCTGAAAACCTATTAGTTCTTAGCTTCAGAAATATGGAGTGCTTGAAGTCTGGGTTTCACAGCTCAGAGGTAGCTAGCCCCAGTTTCAAACCAAACTCTACTACTAAAAAGTTGTGATCATCTTAGTAGCTAAAACAGATTCTTTACAGAGCAAGTTGCTGGAGAAATCTATATATATTAAGTTTTTCAGATTATGCATCTATTATAGAAATTCAAAGGAAAGGTTTTCACTACTATACTTAAATAATTTCAATAAAGTACACGAATTTATGAACGAATTAAGAAAAGTAAAATGGCATCTTCTTTCTTATTAATTTGTTTTGAGCTAAAAAAGTTTAGAATGTGGTTAATACACTCAGATTATTTACAATCCTGAATATAGATAACTGATAAAGTAGACTTCCACATCCCATGGTTCCTTTAAGATTTCTCAGTTCTACTGCCACCCCACTTAAGCAAGGTTATTCTGTACATGCATTTCAAGAATGCAGAATTTCAGAAACAGGTAAATAAATAATGTCATGCCCTTCAATTATTCAATTTTATAATTGTGATGGTCTTTTACAAAGTGGTAGAAGGAAGGAAACAGAAGAAATATCCACTTAGGGCCAATTATTTCTAAGCACTACATTAAGCACTTAACATGGGTTATTTCATTTACCTCTCACAACAACTCTTCGAATTAAATGTTAACATTCCATTTTTAAGACACTGAAACTGATAGTCAGATTTTAATTAACAAGTATCTCCCACAGGCGAGATTCAAACTCCACTCTGACTGGCTCTGAATAAATCCCATGAATGCTTTTTCTGCTGTGCATGGTGCCCCACAAATGTCCACTAAATAATACTACTCTTATCATTCTTTTCAAATAATCCTTCAGAATAAGGGAAGAAAAGAACAAGTTACCACGTTGTTTAAGTTTAAAGAGTGAAACATGCCATGCATGTGTTCCAATTCAAACACACACTTACTGAAACCATTTATGGATACTCCTTCTTCTCTGAAACCAGTATGTCTTCCAGATCCAACCAAATCCTAGAGGACAGTAGTAGCTCCCTTCTGTGTTGACAGAATATTTATACCTCTTATTTTATAGAACTTCTAATTTATTTCTGTTGGATTTTGAGTTTTCATCTTCATGAATTTTGTTCCGAATGCATGTACTAGATTTCTGGATCAGAGACATATTTTTATTCACTCACAGCAAACAGCACTGCTGCAAGTCTTATCCGTGAAGTAATGCCATGAAAACCAGAACAAATGTCTTATACATATAAATGGAGTATGTATTATAGATTTAAAAAACGGTTAAACATGTTTCCTCTAGCATGTATGCTATATGCTGCACCTTCTCCTTTAGAGAATCTTAAAAATGGAATAAGAGGAGGAATCCTGGATTCTAACTCTAACCTTTGGTATGTAAATACATGTCTCCACTAGCCAATGAGCCCAGTCTCCAGCTTTAACAACTCAAAAATGTCTCCAAGGTTTCAGGCCTCATCTCTCCTTCAAACATAAACACAAACCTCTGGAATTAGGTTAATCCCTATGAAAGTTTCACTACCTTAACAATTGTAAATTTCTTTTCGTAGCTTGCTCTTTTAGCAGAGGTCTCACGGTTAAGCAAAATATGTTTAAGTGCCCCCAACTGCACAGGGACACCAAAAATATTTTCCCTACACAAAATTTTCTCTACAACAAATTTCACATTTATTGACCTAATTTTTTTTCTCTATGTGATGAGATCCTTGAAAGAAAAAGTGCCTTAGCTTTATGTCTCTACAGCCTCTTATTATGCTTTATAAATAAGATAATCTAATTTCCTGGATGATATGGTATAGTCCAAGCTTACTCTTATTTTCTTAATATAAACATTTTATGATTTTTTTTTAATTTGAGGAAGTAAATCATCAGAAAAGCTGCATAAGTAGTACAGTAAATACCCATAAACTCTTCAAAGTTCATTGATTTTCTCTCTTCTCTCTTTCTCATGTCTCTATGTAAATATCCACACATAAATACATACTTTTTTTCCCTGAACCATTTAAAGGTAAGTTACAGACATCATGACAATTTGAATTCTTCAGCACAAGAACAAGGACATTTTCCTATATGACTTTAGTAAGGTTACCAAATTCAAAATTTTAGCCTTGATATAATCTCACCTAGTACATAACAAAATTCTCCCTATTATCCTCATAATGTCCTTTATTGAAATATTTTTAATTTATTTTTCAGATTAGGAATCTAATCCAGATAACACACTAAATTTAGGTGACATGTTCTTAAAATTGAAGTTGTTTTTTGACCTTTGTCTTTCATATTTTTGTGGCAAAAAAATTAATGAAACCCTTTTGACTCTCAAGGTGTCCCAGCTGGGACAATTCATTATACGTCACCTTTTAAGTTTCAGGAGAAAATGCTCCACAAATACTGCCATGTTTCTGCTTGTTTAGTGCTTTAGGAGAAAAAGGCACTGTCACTTAGATTCAAAGATGATAAACAGCAACCCTAAGGACAGAAACAAGATGTACCTCCCCAGAGTCATTTGTTTACATTGCAGGTTAGTGGAATAGTAGTACCCTCTCTCCCGCCTCTTAGGGAGGATTTGTTTACATTTCAGGGCAAAGGTCTTCTTTCTCCTTTCAAGGGGAGAACATACCAGCCTTTCAATGGTCAGACATGCCAGCCACCCTAAATAAGCTCCAATTTTTTAAATTTCCTCTTCTGTGGTGCAAGTCTGGCTTTTTCCACATGGCCTGCATAGACTGGGGAGGGCAGAGCTGTGCAAGATGTTCTGTGAGTAAAAGTCCTGTCCTTTGATCAAAAGGTCTCATGTTTCATCTGCATTTTAACTTGTTAGCTTACAAATAGAGTAACATTCCAGACTCTTCAAAATTTCATACTTAACAATTTATCAGTAAGCATTTAATTGAAATGTTATGAGGGACACTAAAGGAAAAGGCCTGGTCCCTGACCAATAAGAATTTATAATCCACTAAGGGAAACAAACCTAAATTAAAATACAAGAGGAAAATGCAGTATATGCTGTGGTCAAAAACTGGACTGTGAGAAAATGTGGTGAATTATTATTTCTATTAACTAAATTTCACTATTGATTAATAAAAAGTTATGATGAAAAAAGTGAAAATGAGTTCAGTAAATCTGTCTCTCAGAAAAAATAGTTTGTAGTGCACTGTATTTGACGATGCAAACACAATTTAACTCAAACTTTCTAATTTTTACACCTGTGCAAACTGTTAGCACTCATAAGTCATTTGCATATATAGTTATATATTTTATATTAATGAGCTGTTTACATATGCTTTAAGAAAGCTATGTCCTTGATTTTATGCAATGGCACAAGTGCACAATAGTTGAGAAACAATTTGTATTTTAAGTTTAAAAGACACACATAATTCAAACAGTTAAGTTTCAGAAATATCTATATTTGGGGAAAAAAATATCATCTTACAGTGCAAGAAAATTGAACCATGGTTTCAAATAGGAGAGACTAATTAAAAATTTCATTACATGGAGGTTATATTGATGGACAAGGAAATGGTTTTATACATATATGGAGAGAGAAACGTATAATAAATTCAGATAAGCAATTGTAGCATAGAGCAACCAGAATAAAATCATTGAAATAATAAAATCTGATGTGCATAAAATATTCCAATGCCAGTCTTGGATGAGATATTTATTACATTCTTCAGCTATAGAAAAATTAGTGTTACAAACTCAATTTAAATGCAATTATTGTGAGATATCATTATATAGACCTTATATAAAGTTTTAAAAATAAATTAAATTTTTTGTAAAGTAACATTGTACCACTGATATTTCAAATGTAAATTACATAACTATGATAGTTAATTTTATGTCAACTTTATTGGGCCAAGAATGCCCAGCTATCTGGTTACATATTATTTCCCTGTGTGTTTGTCAGGGTGTTTCTGGAAAAGATTAGCATTTGCATTGGACTGAGTAAAGCAAATAGCTCTCCCCAGTATGGGTAGGTATCTTCCAATCTATGAAAATAGAATAGAATCTTAAAAACTAGGGCTAAAACCTCCAACATATGTGGTTCTTGATGTAGGAAAATGTTAGGGTTTGGAGCTGACAGCCAAGAAACAATTCTTGAGACATCTTCGATGTGAAAAGCTGGTTTTATAAAAGCACAGAGACAGGACCCATGGGCAGAAAAGAGTTGTCTTGGGGTTGTGACATGTGACTAATTATATACTTTCAAGTTGGGAGGGGGTTAGGGATAGCACAACCCTCCAAGGTATTGTGGAAGCAAGGTTTCCAGGATCCTGAGGGTGCTAGCTATTGTTAGGAAAAGGTCATTTATATTACTGTTTAGTAAAAAGTCAGTCATGATACTCTTCAGATATATATCAGTGGGCCATATGCTTGGAGGATAACTGCCAACAGGTATCCAGTAGGGGAAAAATAAAGGAAGTTTCCAAAGGAATTTTTATATATTAAAGTATATGTATAGGATTCTGTGGGGTTGGGCTAAAATTGCCTCCTGCCCTTAGCAAAGTATTAACATCAAGGTAACTGAATTCCTAGAGGAATGTTATTCTGTCTGTTTCAAGGACTTGCCAAAGGGCTGTAAGTAGTAAGGAAATTTAATTTTTTTTGCCTTTGTTTGCCACATCAGTTCTGATATGTTTTCTAAAAAAGTGTTAGAGCTTTACAGTATTATCTGTAATGATTTTTAGCTACTAAGTATTTTATTTTTAAAAACTCCAGTTATCTTCCATTGAAATAAAATATCTGTCATGGACAGAATGTACCCTTAGGTACACACCTATACCTTCCGGGTTAACTTATCATGGGAAAAACAGTTGCACAACTTTTGTGGCAAGAATAGCTACTTAAATTCATGTTTTATTGGTGTGGTTCAATATTTTCTGGATTATGATATCAGTTATACTGAGTCAATGACCTAAGTATAAGGGGGGGAGGGGAAGAATGAAAAGCAATATCCTATGAAATACTGATAAATCTTAATATCAATGGCAAGAAGATGGTCAAAAGAACATGGACAAAACCGTTCTCCATAGTTTCTTCTCCTAAAGCAGAGAAATTACTTCTCTGAAAGCAAAAGGCAATAGTTGTGGAATATTAGAGAAGGATAATCAGTTATAATCCCAGAAAGGCAGTAAAAAGAAGCCCAAGAGCTGAAGGAAAGAGAGAAAGAAGAGAATGGGTGGTGGCGGTAAAGGGTGCAAGGAGAAAGGAAAGGAGAGAGGGGAAAAAAGGATGAAGAGGGGAAGGAAAGGAAATGAGAGAGAAGGAGAAAAAGATGGAACAAGGGAAGGAAAGAGGAATGGAAAATAGAAAGGAAGGGAAAAGGAGGAGGAAAAAAGTAAGAAGGAAGAAATGAGTATTTCCTGAATCTTCCATTACATTAAGGAAAGCCCTATTTTCAAATTTTAAACCTGATCAGGACAGGTCCATCAGTTTTAGGTTGATGTTTATTGTCTCAAACATTCATCCCAATGCTCTTCCTGACTGCCTAAATGCAGCTAGACAAAACGGAACTTTCCAAGACTTTCACTCTTACGTACTGCCCCCTGCCCATTGTCCTCCAACTGTGCATCCAAGGAGTCTCATGATGTAGGTTAAACTTGTTTTCTTCCAGTTATCTCTGACAAGGAGAAACAGCAATGATGGATAATTCTTTAAGTGATATGTAAATTGTAATAATAAATAACTGAAATAACAGAAAAAATAATTTGGGGGGAGAGTTTTTTTTTTCCTTCAGTCTACACGATTACTGGGAATCAATGCTTATTTAACTAATTTGAGATTATTTATTTAATTTGAGAGAGTGCATGTGTGAGAGAGTGGGAGGAGGAGCAGATAGAGAGGGAAAGAAAGAATCCCAAGCAGACTGCAGGCTGAGCATAGAGCAGACTGCAGGCTGAGCATAGAGCTCAACGTGGAGCTCAATCTCACAACCCTGAGATCATCACCTGGGCCAAAATCAAATCATATGCTCAACGGACTGAGCCACCCAGGTGCCCTTTAATGTCTATTTTAAATGATATTGAATATATCTATTTTACATTACTTTATTATCTAATTTTCTTTCCCTTTCTCAGGAATCAAATGTCTTGGACATATCTACATTTATTGGATAATTCATTAATTTAAAATGCATCCAGTCATCTATCAAGTACCTACCATACCAAGGTACCCTGCCCAGTAAAAGATGTACACAAAATTAAATGAGATGCTGTGGATGCTTTTTAATCCATAAGAGTGTTATTAAAATAAAGAGAAAGTAGTTAGGCAGAGTCCAGTTTCTGTTCTGAGGTAAAGATACTTATGAAAGAATCTTTTCATGCTTTGGTGAACTCAACATTCAGGTGAAGCAGTGCACAAGCCTCCACTAATAGTAAGAAGGCTTACATAACATTTTTAAAATGCTTTCTCATGTATTATCTAATTTAATCACAAGAAACAGACAACAAAAGTCTTACTGTTGCTGTTTATAAATGAGGAACATGAGAAAATGAGATAGGTCTTGTTTATTGTTTAAGAAAATGAATGGCAGAAGCAAGAGGAGAAGCCAGTCTCTCTTGACTACTGCCCATTGCTTTTCCCTCTACCCCACACTTTTATATTTTTATATATGCAAAATCTCCACAGTTGCACTGAAAGAATGTAATAAAATGACAAAATAAAGGCTAACTTTTTCCTTATGACTTCAGTGCTTAAAAGAGAAGTCTTAGACATTCAAACACCCAATTAACATTAAAGTAATGAACTGAAGTTATATTAAACCTTCCTCCCTTTCTGTTCTCTAGTGAAAATGTTAAGCAATCGCATTCTTGTCCAGAGATCCAAGATGTATAATAGATCACCAAATAATTAAAGAATGTTATTTCTACTGTTTGCATGATGGTAAATGTATTAAGTAATTGTGATTGGTGATGTAAGGTGGTTTGACCAAAGTCAAATAAATAACAAGGCAAGAACTTGAGTAGACTTAATATTAATTAAAAATATCATTTAAAAAATAAGAGTTAATAGTCATTACTTACACCTGATAATTGAATATGAATGCTTTAAATTTATCAAGGTCATATTAGTCAGAAAATAAGTAATTTCTGTCACTTTTTATTCTAGTCCCTCCATAAATTATTACTTTAAAGTCATAATAGATCACTGATAGAAGGTAGTAAACAATGAGAAACCTCAGTAAATGCATTTTTGTCAATTTTATGCTGATATAAGGCAATATGCACATTTTTCAATTAACACAAAGCACAAGTAGATTTTTTAAATTTGTGACGGAGAAATATAATAAACAGAAACAAATGAAAATTATATTGAGAGGAAAGTCTTTAAGTGAATAGTGTGAGCCAAAAGAAGAGAAAGAAGACAAAGAAGAGAAAGCAAAAATACTAATTTCCCTTGACCTCTTGGTTTATCGTCTGTTTCAAAATTCCAAGGCATGACTGCCTTACACCTTCTGGAAGATGCGCTGATGTGAAAACCTGCAGGATCCCATGGCTGCAACCTGTCAATGCTTGGATTTAAGTCAGCTGCAGGTTATTCCCTTGAGAATTAGCACAAGAATGACTTGATTTATGTATTTTCAATGGATGCAAATGTCAACCTTATCACCGAGGAAGACATATGGTACCCAGTTCTGAAAGCTGAATTCCCTTTCATAATGAATTCAAATCTCCTGCTGCGATCGGAACTCCGTGCAGGGAAAGGCTGAGGTCAATGTGCCTGGAGGCTGGCTCCAGTGCCCCATGCAGTGCCTGGAGCTACCTGAAAATGTCAGTTTTCAGAACATGTTTCTGCAAGTTGCTTTTACAGAAGTGTGTGGCTACAATAAAAGTAGAGATTAACAAAAAAAAAAAATCATGGAAATCACTTTTTTTTTTTTACAAAGAAAATCATAGCATGCAGGTTCATCCAGTTAATGTGTAAGTGTCTTCTGCTTTTTTCTTACATTTTCTTGAAATGTGCAAAGGAAAGCTGCCAGCACAGAAATTGTAGTTAACATAATCACCATTGGATTTTAACTGTCCTGCTTGGATAGCTACTGGGGTTGTCTGGTTCTACAGAGGTGATAATGTGGCCTAAAGCTTTCTTCCTACACAGTCCACTGATGAACAAACTTAGTCAAATTTGCCCTGAGGTCCATCAAAAATGTTTTGTTCCAAAATTACAACTCCATTGTATTAGTTTGTTCAAGCTGCTATAACAAAACGCCACAGGCGGGTGGCTTAAACAACAGAAATTTATTTTCTCATACTTTTGGAGGCAGGAAGTCCAAGATTAAGACGTCAGCAGGTTTGGTTTCTCCTGAGGCCTCTCTCCTTGGTTTGTAGAAGGTCATTTTTCTTGCTCTCTCCTCACATGGTCTATCCTCCATGTGTGCACCTGTATGGTGTCTCTCTGCTTGAAGTTCCTCTTCTTATAAGGACACAAATCTGATTGGATTAGGGCCTACCCTAAGGGCCTCATTTTAACTTAATCACCTCTTTAAAGGCTTTAGATCCAAAACAGTCAAATTCTGAGGTATTAGGGATTAAGACTCCAACATATAAATTTTGAGAGAACACAATTCTGCTCATAACATGCATCATGTGACATTATAAACTGGTTCCTATTATAACTCATTCCATAGGAAGTAGTCTTGCTCAATCTGCAGGTTCGAAATCATGTTTCTGTTTTTATTCTGAGTATTAAGAAACTCAAAGATCTACTTAGTGGCCCTTGCACTAGTTTCCTGGTACAATTACTTCCCCACTTCCTATGTCTTTTTATCTAGGATTTCTATTTTAACATGCCTATTGCATAATGTCCTTAACTAGTAGATAATGCAGTATGGCAGAGCTAGTCTGGGTTTATATCCAGCTCTACGCATTGCATATCGTGTGATCCTGGCAGGTTTCTATGTTCCAGTTTCCTCATATGTAAAATGGGTATAATAATATATGTAACTCAGAACTGTTCCTATTAAATGAGTACATTAGTATATAAAACTCTTTGCACCAGACACATGGTAAGTGCTACGTAAGTGATTGTTAAAAGTAAGTTAATTTTATGTAAGCCATTTCTGTAATATGATTTTAAATATGATTTTTAATGTCTGAATAAAGAAGTAAATTTCTGATGAGTGATACACTTTCAGATTATAAGTAAATGCATACCTGTAATCAAAAATTTTTCAGTCTTCTGGTTTATCAAATCTCATCCTTATTCCATATTAACACTTGCTTTGAATTTCCGTGTTTTCTTTCTTCATTTAGGATAAATGTACATTCTCATTCGTATCACTAGAAGGCTCCTAGCTGCTCTGCTTCACCTCTCTCACCCGTTCTCCAAAGCTACTACAGAACTTGTCTAACTCAACAAATACTATGTTATCTATGTTTCATGTATGGAAACACAAGCTTGAGAATCATGCTGCTATTACTCTTTCATAGCCAGCAGGTTCTGTTCCTCCTGCCTACTGCCTTATGGATGTTTAACTGTCAGTATCTATGATTATTTATAGACTTTGGGATCTATTTTTCATTTCACTTTGGGCTACTCAGATCTGTGTCTGTAGAGATGATCTCCAGGCTTTGGCAGGATTTTCTTCTTTCAGCATTGCTGATTTGAGCCTTTTTTCCTGTTACTGCAGCTGTGCTTCCTCCATAAAGCAAGCAGCCCAGACTTCATACTGTGATCTTCAGAACAGCGCAGAAAATGCAACATATTCTGTGCTATTCAATCCTACACCTCTAATTAGACTCCTTGCCCCTCCTCTCCATTAATAACCTTGTTTTGTATTTCATTGAAAATAAAAAGTCAGAAAGGGCCTTATCTTCCCAGCACCGAAGCACCAGGTCCTCTGCCTGTCTTCTGTTACAAGAAGTTGACCTTGTACAGATGACCCTTCGACAGGTGCACTGGATCTCAGCCAACACCATCTACTCAAGACCTTTGATCCTCCAACAATTTCCTTCCCCATATCATCATTTCTTCCCTATTGGATCATTCTCATGAATAAACAAAATGTAAAGCCAAAAATCCTTTCCTTCACCCCAAATTACTGCCCAGGGGCACTGTCTTATTTCCCTGCTTCCCTTTACACCCAAATTCCTCTAAAGAATTGTCTATAATCCACGTGTCTGCTTTCTCACTCCCATTTTCTTTAGAATCCATTCTATCAAAACTTTAGCTTCAACAAAACTTTGAAACTGACCCTCTTAAAGCAAACAGTGACCTTCCCATTGTCATCTCCAAAGATCAGCTCTCAGTCTTGTTTTTTAAGCTCTCAGGAGCAGTGAACATGGCTGACCACTGCCTACTCTTGGAGCTTTCTTGGCCTGTGCAGCATAAACATCCTAAAAATATCACAAGCTTCAGAGTCAGACAGATATAAACAGAAATTCTGGATTTCTACACTGTACCTGTTGGACTTTAGCCAAAATATTAAAACTCTATGAGCCTCAATTTTTATATTTCTATAAAACAGAGATAACAATACCTCTCCTGTAGGTATTGGCTTAATTTATAGCACATCACAAATATTCAACAAATAATAAATATTAACATTTATTATTGTTTTACCTGATTCCTGCTTTCACACTTCTGCTTATATCTTTACATCTGTGTAGTAAAAGTATTGTTTTTCTCCCTAACTTCTTGCACCTGTGGAAATCCTACCCATCTCCATTATAGTCTCCTCCATAAGCCTTCTCCTTACAGGCTTCTGAAAGAAAATGACCCTTTATGTGAGCCCTTTAATTACTTATTTTATCTATGATTCCCACAGCATCTGCATTATATTACTGTTATTCATGAACACATTTCTCTTATAGGTTTTAAGTTTCCAGTGGACAAAACCAGCTGTGTAAAAGAAAGAAATTAAAACAATCCTGGTAGGTTTCACAATTTGGTAATGTCTCAAGTTTGGAAAATTTTGTAAACATTTGGCCAAGAAAGTAATATTACATACCAAGGACTATGAAAAATTTGAACTTAAAAGAAATCTTTATCTGGGGATGCCTAGGTGGCTTAGTCAGTTAAGCAGCCAGCACTGATTTCAGCTCAGGTCATGATCTCAGGGCCCTGGGATCAAGCCTCTCGCTGGGCTCCATGTTGAGCAGGGAATCTGCTTGATGATTTTCTCTTTCTTTTGCCTTTCCCTCTGCTCATGCACTCACATGCACATACACACTCTCTCTCTAAAATAAATAAATAAATTGTTCTTTAAAAAGCAAATGTTATCCAATAATTATTGGAAGCCAGTGTTTCCAGCAAAATTAAATGACCCTGTAAAGGCCTTTGTATGTCTTCTCCACACTCTCCCCATGTAAGTGGCTCTCATGTATCCAAGTTAAAGGAAAGAAAAGAACAGAATAGCTAACCACAGAGGCTAGGGTTCCATGAAAAGTCGAACCAGGGAGATCACTGGAATGCACCTGCCCTCTCTGCAGTATTCTGCTCCCTCTTTACAATTATAGTGGGCTTTGTGCATTTTTAAACAATATCTCTAATCTAGAGTAAACATCTATGGACTCCTATATTTGGCCTTGGCAGCTAAAACACTTTACTTACCATCTTTACTTGGCTACTGTCATCTCTTTACATTCCTGTTGTCCATTAGAAGGAGCATCAAGGTATTAGTCTGATATTTCTTCCTTCCTTCCACAAGTGTGTGTTTAACCACTGTTACATTCATAACAAAGAATTTGTATGGTCATTAACAATTATCATGAAGAATTAGTTCTTTCCATTTAAGAAAGCAATTGTGTCTACATATGCTGATATTATACAATCTCTGCAATATATTACTAAGTGGAAAAAAAGTAGCATGCCAAACAACCTATAGTGTATGCTCCCATACATATACAAGAGGAATATATGTATATTATGTGTGTATTTATATATATATATTTTGTGTGTATTTTGTGTGTGTGTGTATCATATATATATGATAGATAGATAGATAGATAGATAGATAGATAGATAGATAGATGTCTACCTACCTTCTTGGCTATGTATAGATTATCTTTTGAAGGACTCAGGAGAAATTATTTAATGATTGTCCCTGAGTAAAATTTAAAGGTCTAGGAATGAAATTTATTTTCATCATCACCATATGCCCTTTATTCTGATGCGGTTTTAATGATGCATATGTATTATTTTCCACTAACAAAAACTTGGTTAAGAATAAAATTATGGAGGAGGGGCAAGATGGCGGAAGAGCAGGGTCCCCGAGTCACCTGTCCCCACCAAATTACCTAGATAACCTTCAAACCATCTTGAAAATCTACAAATTCGGCCTGAGATGTAAAGAGAGACCAGCTGGAACGCTACAGTGAGGAGAGTTCGCGCTTCTATCAAGGTAGGAAGACGGGGAAAAAGAAATAAAGGAACAAAAGGCCTCCGAGGGGGAGGGGCCCCGCGAGGAGCCGGGCTGAGGCCGGGGCGAGTGTCCCCAGGACAGGAGAGCCCCGTCCCGGAGGAGCAGGAGCTGCACCAACCTTCCGGGCGGGCGGAAAGGGGCTCGCAGGGAGTTGGAGCAGGACCAGGAGGGCGGGGATGCCCTCGGGCTCCCTGGGACACTAACAGACACCTGCGCCCCAGGAGAGTGCGCTGAGCTCCCTAAGGGCTGCAGCGCGCACGGCGGGACCCGGAGCAGCTCGGAGGGGCTCGGGCGGCGGCTCCGCGGAGGGGGCTGCGGGGCGGGAGCGCGAATCCCACAGCGCAGGCCCCGGAGCACAGGGCGCCGGGACACAGCCCAGGATCCGGCCTCCCCCGGGACAGGCAGAGGCCGGGAGGGCCCGAGACAGCGAGGACGCTCCTGCCCCGAGCTGAGCAGATCAGCGGCCCCGCCCCGGAGCCTCCAGGCCCTGCGGACGGAGAACCGAGAGCCCCGAGCCCCGTAGTTCCTGCGGAGGCTGAATCCAGGCTTCCAGAGTTGCCATAGCAACTGCGGCTGTTCCTCCTGGGGCCTGGCGGGGTAAACAACCCCCGCTGAGCCCTGCAGCAGGCAGGGGCAGAGCAGCTCCCCCAAGTGCTAACACCTGAAAATCAGCACAGCAGGCCCCTCCCCCAGAAGACCAGCTGGACGGACCAGTGATACGCCCCCGTGTTCCAATACAACTTGTTTTTGGCCACTCTGCACTGAGCAAAATGACTAGAAGGAAAACCTCACCTCAAAAGAAAGAATCAGAAACAGCCCTCTCTCCCACAGAGGTACAAAATCTGGATTACACTTCAATGTCAGAAAGCCAATTCAGAAGCACTATTCTACAGCTACTGGTGGCTCTAGAAAAGAGCATTAAGGACTCATGAGACTTCATGACTGCAGAATTTAGATCCAATCAGGCAGAAATTAAAAATCAATTGAATGAGATGCAATCCAAACTAGAAGTGCTAACGACGAGGGTTAACGAGGTGGAAGAACGAGTGAGTGACATAGAAGACAAGTTAATGGCAAAGAGGGAAACTGAGGAAAAAAGAGATAAACAATTAAAGAACCATGAAGACAGATTAAGGGAAATAAATGACACTCTAAGGAAGAAAAACCTACGTTTAATTGGGGTTCCCGAGGGCGCCGAAAGGGACAGAGGGCCAGAATATGTATTTGAACAAATCCTAGCTGAAAACTTTCCCAATCTGGGAAGGGAAACAGGCATTCAGATCCAGGAAATAGAGAGATCCCCCCCTAAAATCAATAAAAACCGTTCAACACCTCGACATCTAATAGTGAAGCTTGCAAATTCCAAAGATAAAGAGAAGATCCTTAAAGCAGCAAGAGACAAGGAGTCCCTGACTTTCATGGGGAGGAATATTAGGGTAACAGCAGACCTCTCCACAGAGACGTGGCAGGCCAGAAAGGGCTGGCAAGATATATTCAGGGTCCTAAATGAGAAGAACATGCAACCAAGAATACTTTATCCAGCAAGGCTCTCATTCAAAATGGAAGGAGAGATAAAGAGCTTCCGAGACAGGCAGGAACTGAAAGAATATGTGACCTCCAAACCAGCTCTGCAAGAAATTTTAAGGGGGACTCTTAAAACTCCCCTTTAAGAAGAAGTTCAGTGGAACAATCCACAAAAACAAGGACTAAATAGTTATCATGATGACACTAAACTCATATCTGTCAATAGTAACTCTGAACGTGAATGGGCTTAATGACCCCTTAAAAGGCGCAGGGTTTCAGACTGGATAAAAAAACAGGACCCATCTATTTGCTGTCTACAAGAGACTCATTTTAGACAAAAGGACACCTACAGCCTGAAAATAAAAGGTTGGAGAACCATTTACCATTCAAATGGTTCTCAAAATATATCCTAAAAACTATAGAACACTTCTGAAAGAAATTGAGGAAGACACAAAGAGATGGAAAAATATTCCATGCTCATGGATTGGCAGCATTAATATTGTGAAAATGTCAATGTTACCCAGGGCAATTTACACGTATAATGCAATCCCTATCAAAATACCATGGACTTTCTTCAGAGACTTAGAACAAGTTATTTTAAGATTTGTGTGGAATCAGAAAAGACCCCGAACAGCCAGGGGAATTTTAAAAAAGAAAACCATATCTGGGGGCATCACAATGCCAGATTTCAGGTTGTACTACAAAGCTGTGTTCATCAAGACAGTGTGGTACTGGCACAAAAACAGACATATAGATCAATGGAACAGAACAGAGAACCCAGAAGTGGACCCTGAACTTTATGGTCAACTAATATACGATAAAGGAGGAAAGACGATCCACTGGAAGAAAGACAGTCTCTTCAATAAATGGTGCTGGGAAAATTGGACATCCACATGCAGAAGAATGAAACTGGACCACTCTCTTGCACCATACACAAAGATAAACTCAAAATAGATGAAAGATCTAAATGTGAGACAAGATTCCATCAAAATCCCAGAGGAGAACTCAGGCAACACCCTTTTTGAACTTGGCCACAGTAACCAGAGAAGGACAAACAGTGTATGTTCTCATTCATTTGGGGAATATGAATAATAGTGAAAGGGAATATAAGGGAAGGGAGAAGAAATGTGTGAGAAATATCAGAAAGGGAGACAAAACATAAAGACTTCTAACTCTGGGAAATGAACTAGGGGTGGTGGAGGGGGAGGAGGGCGGGGGGTGGGGGTGAATGGGTGACGGGCACTGAGGGGGACACTTGATGGGATGAGCACTGGGTGTTATTCTGTATGTTGGTAAATTGAACACCAATAAAAATTAATTTATATAAAAAAAATAAAATAAAATAAGCAAAAAAAAAAAAGAATAAAATTATGTATTACATTACTTTAGTTGGGATTTGAGCAGATCTAAAGCAAATGGATACCAAGAGTGAACATGAAGAGGTTATACATGAATGCGTGTAAAGAATATTAAGAGATTCCTCAGCTATACACCAGTGTTCAGAGACTCAATCAGCCTCAGAGTCTGGGTTCCAAGGAAATTCAACAATTGTCTTTCATATTCTTTCCCGTATCTACATTTTTGCTTAGCCTATTTTTTTCTACCACGAATATTCTTTCTTCATATTTCCATATGCCCTGATTCTATAAATGTTATCAAGGCCTGCATGATAATTATTTACAAAGATGGCCACCAACAATTCTTCCCATCCCTGTATACACATGCTAGTTCCCTTCCTTCTGAATAATGCCTACTCTTGTCACTTGCTTTGACCAATAAAATAGGGCAGAAGTGAAACATTGCCAGGTCTGGACCTAGGCCTTACAAGGCCTGGAAGCTTCCACTTTCATCTCATTAGAATCTAGCAAACGTAAAAAAGTCTGATTGCCCTGCTAGAGAGAGCGGCCATGAGGTAAGGAGAGGCTGTGAAGGAAGAGAGACTACGAAGGACAAGGGAGAAAGGCAAGCCAACCCTGACAACCACAGCTAAGGCACCAGCCATGTGATGAAAACACCTTGGACCCTCCAGTCCTAGTCAAGCAACCCAGGCCAGTATTGCTTGAAGCAGTAACAATCTGCTCCTATTAAGTCCTAACCAAATTGCAGATAAATGTTTGTTGTTGTTAACTGCCTAAGGTTTAGAAATGATACTCTCAAATGGAAATGATCCAAACTATTCCTCTGCAAAATCCTGTAGCATCACTTTCTACACTGTGTAGAACAAAGTATCTCTCAGACTAAACTCTATGTAACAACCTTGAGAGGGACTTACTGCCTCTTATTTATCTTTGCATTTCTCAGCCAGGACAATTTTTTCTTGTATAGGACTCAACAAACACATCTGTCCATGTGTGACTGGATATGTGTTCGTATATGCCAATCTCACACATGAACTCTATAAGTTATCTAGGGACAATTCCTTCCTAACCCAAAGCAAACAATGTCCTTTTTAGCACCTTGGAGTACTGCTGTATCAACCAGCTCAGCCCAAGGTGATACTGAAGTATTCCTAACAGTATCGATATTTGCTGCATAACAGCTTGAGTTATTGAGATATAATCAACCATTAGAATGCATTTGTTTTTGGTTTACCTTCCTGCAGATACATTTTAAAGTAAAATCACTGTCCTGAGGTCCATTTTCCACTTTTTTACATATGCATTATCATTTTCCTATGGATTTTCAAGTATTTCCCAGTGAAATAGGTGCTTTTTTCTCCTAATATATACATTCACAACTTTGATGGCAGCAACTCATGTTAGTTTCTAGGAGAGGTTTAGTATACTTCGCAGCATGGAACTGGCCTTGTGGCATGAAGGGAATAAAATGTAGACTATACAGTGGAAGGAAGCAAGCAAAATATGGAGCAAACTTGGGCAAGAAGTTAAAATACAGGACAAAGTTCCAAGGACGACAGCCCAACTCCAGGCTGAGTATGGACATCTGACAATAATAAGCCAGAGGAAAAGAGCAAGAGCATAGCTAAGGGAATGTGGTCAGAGGAGATGTTCAGCGCCAAGTACAGTGTGTCTGTCATTAATTGGGTATATCAGTTATAGGTAAGGGGAAAGATGTGGAAAGTGGAAACTGAACCCTGGCAAAGAGCTGGTGGGATCCTCCTAAGTGAAGGCAAGTTAAAAATGGCCATCTGGATCACAGACCCGGATCTTCTAAGATGATACGGCTTCTAGGTGAGGGCATATTTAACAGGTTGCTATCTTTTTTCGGAGGGGGTAGGAGGTCAAAATTTTAGCAAGGTTTTGAAAACCTCCAAAATAACAGGTTTTTATAAACTCCAGATCCCTCAGCCCTTCCAGCATGCAAGAGAATACTATTTTTGACTATTGCAATTGGTGGTTGGTAATAATTACCATTTATTATTGGTTACTATATCAACCCAATTGGGAGATGATACCTTCTTTTCTAGATAAGAAAACTGAAGTAATGAAAAAGGCACTTAGTTGTCCAGGATTTAAACACAGGTCTATTGACATCAAGCTCAGTCTTGCTCATCCCACAATACTTCCATCCTCCTGAAAACTTCTGCTACTCTGCAAGACCAGGTTCCAAACCGGTGAGGTGAGGAAGCCTATGAGAGGAGGAGGACTATTCCTAATAGAGGGTTTTTTTTTTAAGATTGTATTTATTTATTCATGAGAGATAGGGCGGGGGGGCAGAGACACAGGACAGGCAGAAGCAGGCTCCATGCAGGGAGCCTCACATGGAACTCGATCCCGGGACTCCAGGATCACGCCCTGGGCCAAAGGCAGATGCTTAACCACTGAGCCACCCAGGCGTCCCAAGTTTTGTTAAACTGGAAGTAGGGATTGACGCTTACATTTAGATGAAATCTTTGCACTGTAATAGGCTGACATATACCACACCTAAAGTGATGAGTTCTGAATTTAAGAGAGAAAAGATAAAACTATTATACTGTGAACTTGAACAAGTTTCAAGAGAAACATGGCTGCTGAAAAATATATACATGTTTACATACATACAAAGAAACCATTTTTTACATTTGCTTAGGACTAATTCTGGGCACGTAACTAGAAATGCATGACATAATTCTCTGTATAGATTGACTGTTTATGTACCCCCCCTCCAAATTGAGTGCTTATGTACCCCCCCAAATTCCTATTTTTGAAGCCCTAACTCCCAGTGTGTCTGTATTTGAAAAGAGGGACCCTAAGGAAACATTTAAACTTAAAAAAGGTCATAAGGGTGGGGGTCCTGATTTGATAGGATTGCACTTGAAGGAGAGATACCAGAGAGTTCACTCTTCCTTTGTGTGAACAAAGAAGGTTACAAGAGCATAAGGCAACACAGTAGCCACCTATAAGCCAAGGGAAGAGACCTCAGAATGAAACTTAACTTGTCAGGACCTTGATCTTGAACTTACCAGCCTCCGAAATTATGAGATATAGATTTCTGTTGCTTAAGCTATCCAGTCTATGGTATTTTGTTAAAGTAGACAGAGCTGACTCATGTATTCTTCATGTCTCACAACAAGGAAGAAATGAAAACTTGCTCAGTTTTAACATAAAGTTTCCTGCATAGGGATCCCTGGGTGGCGCAGCGGTTTGGCGCCTGCCTTTGGTCCAGGGCGTGATCCTGGAGACCCGGGATCGAATCCCACATCGGGCTCCCGGTGCATGGAGCCTGCTTCTCCCTCTGCCTGTGTCTCTGCCCCCCTCTCTCTCTCTGTGACTATCATAAATAAATTAATTAATTAATTAAAAAAAGTTTCCTGCATAAATAAAACTGCTAATTTTTAAGTTCCTATTTTGGATCTGGTTTGTAGTAATATGGACAAATATCCTTAAAATATGGATGTTCTTTCTTCAATTTTTCTTTTTTTTAAGATTTTATTTATTTATTTGACAGAGGGAGACAGAGAGCACAAGGAGGGGGATCAGCAGGGAGAAGGAGAGGGAGAAGTAGGCTTCTTGCTTGGCAAGAGCCTGATGTGGGACTTGATTCCAGGATCCTGAGATCATGACCTGAGCCGAAGACAGATGTCTAACCAACTGAGCCACCCAGGCACCCAATAGCCAAGATTCTAAACATGGCTCAGTCACTACTCCCATTGAGCAAGCTCCGTAATTAAGCCAAGACTTGATTTTTCTCTATTTAGAAAAGGACTAATGATACTGACCTCAAATATTTGCACTGCTACCACTCCTTCTACTGCTACTAGTCCTTTTACTGACATATTGCTCCAACAAGAACAACCATACAATACACTATATATCAAGGGCTTACTATGTGCTGGGCACTGAAATACTTGCTTTATCTATATGTCTACACTCTGACTAATCCAAATGTCAATTTTTTTAAAGTTTTTTTAAGCTTTTTAGTATTTTTATCCTGGTTTTACAGATGAAAAGGTTTAGAGGCTAAGCATTTTAAGTAATGCAACTGGTAAATTCTGAAAAACTAGGATTAAAATCCAGGGTTTATAGGGTTTTCAAAACGTGTACTCTTAGAGTGTCTGGGTGGTTCAGTCAGTTAATAAATGCCTTCAGCTCTGGTCATGATCCTGGGATCTTGGGATCCTGGGCTCCCTGCTCAGCAAGGAGTCTCTTTCTACTTCCTCTGCTCCCAATCTGTGCTCTAGCTTTCTCTCTTTTTTCAGGTAAATAAATAAAATCTTAAAAAAAAAAAAGTACTCTTAACCAACAGACAATACTACCTATGATAATGGAATGAGCTCATATATGCAAAGTGTTTGGTACAAAGCTGAGATAGACTGGAACTTCCATAAAGCTTATCTCTTTGAAGTATTTTACCTTACATTGAAGCCTTTTCCACCTTCCTCATACATTCACTATTCTATGGTCTCAAAGAGAATATTCATTGGTACATATGTACATATCTTTCTCTTTCTGTACTGATCTTTACTGAAGTGCCTTTCTTGTTAAAATTGTTATATCAGCCTCTCCTTTAGACCATGGGCTACTAGAAAATAAGAAACTTTATGCAAGCCTGTTTTGCATCCCCATCCTCACTGCCTCATTCCTCTATCTAAACAGAGTTCTTTTCTCCTTTAAAGACTCTACTTTGCTTTAAACATACCTATACTGTAACCCCTATTACATCACAGCTACTCACATGATGCCAGTCTCTATGCAAAGGCAAGAAATTTATCATACTTATCTTTACACTTTAAGTACTTCCCACATTGTAGGAACATAATACATATCAATGAATGAATAAGTTGATAAGCGAATGAATGTTATTTGGATTTCCTGATCACGTCTTTTCTCTTGCATTTATTCAATAGCAACAAGTTATAACAACAAGTTATAAAAGCTCTAATCTAAAATCCCTAACCCATGGATTAAAATATAAACTAGAAAAGAGATCGATATAAAATATTATTTATATAATTGTACCAAATTTTATTTTAGATCATTATATGTGAAATAGCAAACTCTGGAGGATACAACAAAAATATCTTTCACTTATATCATGTTTTTAATTTTCACAGTGATGCTGCAGGAAATAAGCTCTTCTTTCCCTTTGGTCCATAAGTAAACTAAGGCTTAGAGAGAGATGAAGGGATTTGCTGAAGGTCTCAGGGCTGGCAAATGATGCAATTTGTCCTCACGTCCAATTCTCAGATATGAAGTCTGGATTTCTGCATAAACTAAAGCTCTCTTTCTCAATGTATTACTAAGAAAATTGCTGAAAATGAATACCAAAATAAACCTGTTAAGCTGAAAAGCTAAATAACTGGCAGGAAAAAAAGGAAAGAGAAAGGATATTTTGTTTTGTTGTTTTTTCATTTAAGTTGTCCAGGTAAGATACTCAGATTTATAATTGTGTGAATGGCAGCCTTGTAAATAAAGCAGCTTTTTTCTTCCATCCATGCATGGGTCTGAGAAATGGATGCCTTGGGCTTTTATTGGCTAACTCTGAAAGAAGAGAGATACATAGGCTCCTTGGCCACATAGGCTGTGCCTAGGTATGACTTACTATACCCAGGGACAAGTCAGCAGCTATACATGACTTCTTATTCTCCAACCTACATGGTGGTTACTTAATAATGAAAAAAAATATTGAAAACTGTCTTCAATTGTTTAAAAAAATCTGAAAAATTAAAAATTAAAAAACATAATTTTACATTCATGTTACTTCTAAAACAGCATTATAGTTAAACACATACTGAGAATAAGTCATTCTTCAAAGGCATAATTTTTATTGAGTGGTAAACCTCATTATCTAAAGGTTCTCTAGAGCAAAATGATTCTGAAATTTGGTACCTAAAAAGAAATTATTTCTTAATTCCTGAAATTAACTAATGCAGCTGTTCTGACAATGCTATTTGAATATTATTAATGACAATGTATTATGGAGAACAATAATTCATCCCACAATAAATTGTTTCCAAACAAATTAACCCAAAAGCCATTAATGCACCAGCTGTTGCAATTAACCAATACTTCTAACTTGCTGATTTGGCAATTTGGAATAGAGGAGAGATATAGGGAAGCTGAGAATACTTGTGGAGAATACTATAGAGATAAAGCTCAATTTAAAAATCCAGGATAGTAGGGGATGGGGAAAGCATCTTACACCACTATATAAGCAAACACAAACCACACACACTTCCATGATGACCAACAATATTTACATCTGGAATTCAGAATGGCTGAGACCCAAAGACACACTTGGAGTCTATGCTTGCCAAACCACAGTTGGTTTGCCATGTTAATCAGTGAAGGTGACTGTAATATTTGGTAATATTTCATACCATGTAGTTTTAAACCATAAACCTGCTGCACAGAAGCAGCATCTTTCTGCTTATGCCGTGGTTCTTATCTTGGATCTCTCTCTAATAGGCTGCTCCCAGCCTGTATCTCCACATAAAACAATCTGTTTAGCACTTCTGGGTTGCTAAGACCTGCTAAGCATGTATTGGATTTTGTTGTTATTGTTGTTGGGTATTGTATTTCTCCCCTTTGAACTCGTGCTCTGCTAAGAACTGCAGCTAAACCTACATGTGTAGAGATTAAAGGCAGGTCTGCTGTGGGCTTTTGAACATCAAATGGCCAGAGTTGTACATGACTCAAGTAAATTGCATGTATCCTTTTTTCCTCCTTCATGCTAGAAAATCCCACATTATCATTCTTGTGACTGCTCTCCTCCACTCTCCTGGTGATGCCAGATACCCATCAGAAGCAATAAACACTCTATCCCCAAAGAATATGTGTTCTAACCCACAGCACAGGAGTAGATGGGAAGTAAAGCTGGGAGGGGAGAATGGGAAGGAGCATTGACGTTAGGAGAAAGCGAGAGAGAAATTTGAATTGACCAACTAAAGCTTTTGAGAAAAGGTCACATGCATATCCTGACAGATAAAGATTATTTGCAGAAACGGTTCTGTTCTGAATCCCAAAATCTGATTATAAGCATGATCGGAATTTGATACAGTTTCTCCATATTAAATAAAATGTCCTGTGGAAATTGAACTTTTGTTGAAAAGAAAAAACCGATGCTAAAATGCAGCTGCTTCAATAGAATATGATTTATCACTTAGCTTCAAGAAGAGCAAGCCCAAGTAACAAACCAACGTAAAGAAGCCTCATGCTGACCCAGTCTTTAGAACCTTGAAGTTGAACCACAGACTCAATGAAATTGCCTCCTAATGAGGTCCCTGATGTTATTAAACTTGAACCTGTTTCTCTTCTCAGAAATCTTCACATTCAGTTTCTCAGACAAAATGGTATGAACGATATGTTGTTCTGTGTACAGTGAATGCTCAATAAATGCTATTGACTTATAAATGGAACAAAAAAATTATTCCCTGTGAGTCCAACAGAAGTCTAAAAATGTGAAGGTAAAATATATTTTCTATTGTGGAAATTCCCAGAATTTAAACTCTAATTAGCACCAATTAGCAGGATATCAATTTGAAGTCACTGAATTAGTGTTCATATAACTCAATTGTCTTTGTAATATTTCTGAGATCTTCTTTTCTTTGTGTGCTGTGGATTTTCTCTACTCCTGGTTTTAGTCTTTATAGTTTCCATGTCATTCAGGGAGCAGGGAGCTCAGAAAATTCTTACTTCATCTATTTACCCACGCCCTGCTCTTACTTCATGTCCATTTTCACATCGGCACTGTTCATCAGGTGTGGCCTCCTCTGCACACATCTACGTTATGTCACTACTTCTGCATTTTCTCTTTTGTCTCAGGAATGCACACAAGTCTCAGAACTGATTTCTTCCTTTATCTAAGCTTATAGGTCTGATAGGCTTAGAACAAAATTCCATAGGCCTGTTTGGAATCTCAAGGCTGCAAGTGGACACTAACATTACTGCAGAATACAGCTGTTGCTTTATTTTCCCTTACAAGAGATGTTTCTTGGAGACAAAAAGAAAAACAAAAACTTGAAGAGATAGATGAAGGCAATCAAAAGTGGTCTTTTAGGGTGATCCCTGGGTGGCTCAGCGGTTTGGCGCCTGCCTTTGGCCCAGGGCACCATCCTGGAGTCCTGGGATCAAGTCGCGCGTTGGGCTCTCGGCGTGGAGCCTGCTTCTCCTTCTGCCTGTGTCTCTACCTCTCTCTCTCTCTCTGTGTCTATCATGAATGAATAAATAAATAAATAAATAAATAAATAAATAAATAAATAAATAAATCTTTTTTTTTAAAGTGGTCTTTTATTAGCTTCTCCCCATGTATCCATACTTAGCGAAAGCTGATTCCAACCCTGCTTAAAGAACAATTGCCTATGTGATCAGGTTTTATATAGATTATCCTTAAGAATGCTGAGAAATGGTACATCTTGTCCTCCAGAGCCCACAGCTGCCAAGTTCTTGTATATTCTTCATGACCTCATTTCAAGTTACCCAAAGGCAATTAAGCTTACTGTAATAGAAAAGAACCATTGTATTCTGTCAAATGGTGCTTTCCTAACCTGATAAGAAAAGCCAGCTGTCCTGGGACCCTTGCTCTCCTTTGTCAACAATCATGAGCATTTGTCACAAGCATTTGTCCTAGGCACTATCTCTGTGGCAATAAGTACATAGAGCTGTATTCAACATATTGGAAAAAAATCATAAGATCACCAATGCCCAGAAACATTTCTGCCACAGATTCTAAAAGATCTTCAAGAAATGCTAAAGAAGTATTTTTCCCACTGGAATTCAATTTTTATGTTAATCAAGCATATATTTTAATTAACTGAGGCCTAGAGACATGAAGTTTCCTTAAACTGCAGTACTACTACTGCAAAAAACTATTATCTGGGTATGCTGGTGAATCACAAATTCTAGCTATTATGGGAAGAGCACTCTATTAAAGTCAGGCTATTTTCTCCATTCATCTTTTTAAAAAATTGTACAATATATTAGTCTCTACAAGGATTCATTTTTAAGCCTAACAGAAGTTGTTAAGATATCACTTACAGTACCATTTAAGTGCTCACTGCTGAATCTGTAGCCTTTGAACACATACTGAATTATGGCTCTGTCAAAGATGCACATCCCAGCCAAAGGGCAGCCGGGGTAGGGAGTCAGGGGAAAAGTAGCAAAGTACTCCATCTATACTCATTTGTTTGTCTCTACTTAAGTTGATTTTAATGTCAGAGTTTGCTTACACTTTTTAAACTATGTAACATATTTCAAAGAGACAAGTTCAATTTTCAAGTAAAACAGCAGATAATGGCATCAGGGATGCCTGCAACCACAAAGGAAATATATATAAAGAGGACAAAACACAAGTTAAAGGTTTGCATAAACAGCCAGATTGAAATGAGATTTCAAATGGTCCCCTTACTACCTGGAACTTGCTTTGTACTGTATATTTTTAGGACACACTCTTGCCATTAAAATCACATAGCATTACTATTATCTACTATTATCTCTATTACATATGCTCATCAGTTTTAAAAAAACTGAAATATTAAGTAATTTGTTGGAGGCTACTTAGCAAGACAGTACAAAGACATGAAGGCCCTGTTTGGAGGAGAGCTAAATAATTTTGCTCACTTTAGATACACTGAATACATTAATCACCTAAGATTTTGAAATGGGGGTTCAGAGAGGCTAAACAGAAGTTTGGTTTTGAACCGAAGCTGTATGAGACAAAAGCATGGTCTGCCTTATTTACTACTATGTCATCAGGACCTAGTATAATATAAGGCTGTTGAACGAAATTTTAAAAATTAATTAATTAATTAATTAATTAATCAATCAATAACAAATGAAGATTTCTGGCCTATAGAAACTGGATAGGCACACTGAGTTAGTTTTAAGTAAGAATCTGGGAAACTAGACAAATGTGTTCTCTAATTTGGGTTTTCTGTACCCAGTAGATTTTTGGGCTTTTGGAGCTTTCTTGAAAGGGAAGGAGGGGAGAATATTCTTGAAAGGATAGTATATATGGGAGAAAGTACAAAGTGCATATATATTAAATCCAGGAGACTTTATAACCAGACTTGGCTGCATGATCTCTCAAAAGAGGTGACCTTTCTGAGTTTCAGGCTCTGGAAGAAAGCAGCCATGACATGCTAAAGAAATTCAGCAGAGTGAAGACTATTTGAGGGGAAAGTGGGCTGGACACAACCAAGCTCCTTCGAGCCATTACAGTGGCTAAAATTTGGGTCTTTTTATAAACTAAGAGAATGGTGAGTGCATGCCAAAGATGACTAAACAGCCTTTACTATCAGCTCTCCTAGTTGTGGGCAAAGATGACAGGTTAGAGTACCTTGTCCTATGTGGTGATGGGTAGGTATAGAATTAGGAAGAAGGGGATGAAGATGAAAATGGATGACCATAAGGAAAAATGCGGCACTGAGGAGAAGGAAGGAAAGAAGGGTTATGTGAAGATATTTAGATTAGATTCCTAATATTTGTGGGTCACAGAACACTTTGTGAATCTGATGAAAACAATAAATATGCAAACAGGACATATATACCTACAAAAATATCCTGCCTATTATTTCAGTTTCAAGCACATTCTTAAAGCTATCCTTGCAGGGAACCAGGACTTCTGCATCAGATGTCTACAAAAGACTCCTCCATCTCTAACAGCCATGATCCTATAAAATATATTTTTAATCTGATGCCATTTCTGGAGTCATTACCACAAGGTATTATTATTCTTAAAATGCCAACACAAAATTATTTTTCTCTTAAGTGTGCTTGTTAAAGCAAAGTCTGGAGATGTCCTAAGCATACTTCAAGCTATAGAAATAAGAGGCCAAGCATGTCGAAATTCCCAAATCACCACGTAGTGGTGACAGAATAGAGAGATTATTTTCAGATGGCGTGAGTTTGCATCCTAGTGTTCCCACTATGCGACCTTGGATAACTTACTTCCCTTATGCCTCATTTTCCCTCATTTGTGAAATACAAATAATAATAAAATCTAATTCAAGGACTAAATGAGCTGTGATTATTCAATGTGTTCATACATATCAAACACTGAGAACAATATTTGAAATATTTTGAATCCTCAATACATGTTAGATTGAGCAGCAGCAGCACATTGTTTTGCTGTGTTTGGAATGATTGCCTGAGCACATTGAGGGGAAGATGCTATCTGAGGAGCCCTAGTTCACCTCTCAGCCAACATCTTCTAATAGCTCAGCACGGCGTACCTACAGAGCTGCTCCAAAGCGCTCTAGATTATCCAGTTATAAATTCCTGGAATTCCCGTCTACAAACTGGGGCTGGAGTGCCACACCCACTACTCTCAGTCTTTAAGCTACTATGGAGCCTGACTTGGAGCAAGTGGTGATTGCAATAATCATGTCCTTGTCCATACCGTCCTATGCCATCACCCGTGAGTCTAATTAGTGTCAGTTTGGCCACCCTATGTATCACTTTAACACAGAGTAAATGAGCTTGGTGCATTTTTAAGTGCATGCAGGAATTACTGCTCTGCTACCTACTTTACATTAGAGCAGTTTTAGTTACTTACTGGGATTTAAGGACAGCCCAGAATTCATTTCACAGTTGGAAGGATAACATAATGTCAAACACTCAGAAGGTGTAAGACACTGTGAATATTGTCTTCACTCTAATAACCCCAACCCCTGGAACCAAAGCACATGACCAAAGCATTAAGTCATTTTCTGAAATCCTGCTGCTACTATCTGACTCCGCAAACATGCACTTAGCCATATTCTCCCTGGGCTTGCCATTCTGTGGTTGTAAATAGATACCAATAGAAGCTATATTAACTCTTTCAGCTATACCTCCAACTCCGGCCGCTGAACAGAAAGTATAAAAGCAGCAATTTACTAAATGGATTTGAATTCTTCTCAACACTATTCTTGGAAAATGATGGTAAGCCTTAAAGGACTTCAAAGGTTGTAAAATCAGAAAGAAAGTATGAAAAAATTATATCACTTAGGATTTCTGTTAACTATAAGGAGCAGATACTGCTTTTACGCAAGCTGTGTAGCAAAACATGTATGTTTCTTATTGTAAAAATAACCGCATGAAAGACTTTATGGGTGGAATACTTAACCTGGCTCTAATTGGGTAATTAATTCCTTCAGATGACATTTTCCTCCAAACCAAAACTATCAATTCCTATTCTATTACTTTTAAATATGAATAAAGTATTAACCTTGGCTTTCAATTCTAAGTGACATAGATGACTCACTGGCAGTTGTGGAAATTATCAGAATATAGTCAAACACTAAACAAGTATACGTAAGCTACATAATAAATTAGCAAGACAAGAGCAGACAAACATTCTTTTTTTTTTTCAGACAAACATTCTTATGGGGAATCAAAAATTGTTCTCACGATTGTTGTTACCTCTTCCTGAATGCTATCACTCAAATCCTTAGAAATAATTACTTCCCAGGTTCCTAATTCCCAGCTCCATAATTTGACCAATTTTGTGGTATTTCAAAGACCTTTATTTAGCATCTTTGAAATTTCATTATCTTGTAGAGTCTCTCCCAGATCATTAATAAAGACATTCTAGGACGCTAGTCATCTGACTCACAATAACCACTTCCTCTAGATTCAATAGAGGGCTATTTATTAGCAATCTCTGTGGTCTTTCAATCCTTTTTTATAGGAGTTTTTAATCCCTAGTAATATCTGAACACAATAAAACTTAGAAAAACTTCAAATAGAGAAGTTTTATTTTGATTTAAAATACATTTAAATTGCCAAATTTTGTGGTTTCATTGATCTTTCCCATCTTTCCTTAACATATCACTATAAAACAAGAATGAGCATTCTATCACTACCAAACTAAAAAGAATCTGATGACAAAAGAAGAAAAATTTGGATAATAGCTCGGCTAAGCAAATTTTATATTTAATTGGTATCCCAAGGTCAAGTCATTCAAACTGCTCACAAATACAGTGATTTCTTTTCAGACTTTCCTTTCCTTAAATTTTATCATATGCTAATTACCTCTATAGTAGGCATATATTTTAAGATGAAACAATACATGATTTAAAAAGTAATACTGCTTGCAGAAAACAGAATTACTCTAATATTTCCCTTTCCAGTGCTTGATACATAGTAGCCACTTAAAGGCCTTTATTAAAGTAGATCTTTTTAATATGGATATATCTAAGTAATAACATATGAAATATTACCCTGTTGTTACATATAGAACTAATTCATTTTAGGACATTATTAAGAGTTAGACAAACTATATACTTGAGGTAACAGTCTCCACAAGAGTATCCTCACTTCAGACACTAGTCACAAGTTTGAGAGTCCTCAAGGCCACCCTCCCTTCAGACCAGCAAGCTACAAATTTGAGGGTTTTCATGATCTTCCTCGGGCTTGATAATTCACTAGAACAACTTACAGAACTCAAGAAAGCACTATACTTATGATTATAGTTTTATTATACTGAAAGAATACAAATTAGAATCAGTGAAAGGAAAGAGATGCAGGGTAGAATCTGGGAGGGGTCCATACATAAACCATCTGATCATCATCTCCTGTGGAGTCCTGGGTAATGTTAACTCCTCTGGCTGTACCGCATAGTAATACAGAGAAATGCCAACCAGGGAAGCTCACCTGAGCCTTTGGAGTCCAGAGCTTTTATTGGGGATTGCTCATCTACTTCCAACATGGCTGACTTTTCATCACCAGCCCCTCCTGGACACTCAGACTAATAATATCTTTAGTCATCAGTTCCTTAGGAAGTCAGGCCTATATGGAATGTTATGAAGACCCCATTCTAAATCTCACCATTACACTGTCCATGGCAAAAGCCTCAAGCAAACAAAAATACTTATCAGATGGGTCGTTCCAAAGACCTAGAGATCACTTCCCAGTAGCCTGTTTAGATAAAGTTAATCCTTCAATATATGGACTTTATAGTTTCCTGATGGGATGTTGGATAGAAAGAAAGGATACTAGAATAAAAACTTACAAACAGATTTTCCCCAATATTCAGGAAGAATTACATGCATTGGGTATCATATGCAGTTTTTGCCAAAGTGAAAAAGCATAAAGGATGAAAAGTAGCAAAAATTATTAAAATTTGCTTAAAGAATCAAGCATATGATTAAAATAAAAGAAGCTAAAGGAAATTGATCCTGAAGGAAAATAGAATTAAGAAGTGAGTCAAAAACCTTCCCTTAAACCAAAAAACTTATCTTATCTTGCAGTTATTCAAATTTATGCAGGTCACACACTTTATGGTATTTCCAATACTTGCCAATATGAGAAATAGTTTCAGGGCACTGAGTAGGGAAAAGTAAATTGGCCCATATGAGAATACAGTTTATGACTTTGGCTGGGCCTTTCAACCAACTGATTTTTAAAGAATCATAAATGTGTGGACAGCAATAGAAAATCCATTTAAAAATTAATATATTCCCTGAGTAAAAAAATAATTCAACATTTAGATAGCTCTAAAAGATATAATCCAACCTTAACTCAGAGACAACTTTTAAAATAGGATAAATAAAGCAACAATTTTGGGGAAGCAATGAGTAAGAACCAAATAACCTTCAGGCCTAAATTTGAACCACATAATTCTCTGGACACCTAAACAATATAAAATTCTATAAATTTCTTAGTAAAGCAAAACAAAAATAAAAGCAAAAATTTCAAATTATATATAAAGTAAGTTATTAAATAAACAATCTGAAATAGAGTAAAACCTTTCCAAGGAATTTCATGAAGAAGAATACTAACAAGCTTTTAATTTTTGACATTACTTAATAAAATTTTAATAAAAAGGCATCCAGAATACTACTGGATAAACAAAATGATAATAATGAAGAAAATAAATGTTGAATTGATATCTTAAAATTATTGAGGAGCCTAACCAACACTCATGTATCTTTTACTAAAAGTACAAACGGTCAAATAATTTATGTATTTTTTCAACATTTTCTCAAACTTGTCCAAGAAGTTTGGATAATTGGAAAAATATTTCATAGCCTAGGAAAAGTCAACCTAAAAATATCAGCAACTAAATTTAACAAATGTGTTTCTTGACCTAAAGATGTTTTCAGATGATAAGTGTTCCCTCTAGTCTTATCATACAGAGACATTGTGTATCATTTTATGAGCTTATCTCTCTGTGACATGAACTATAAAGAAAGTTCCACAGCTTAAAAGAATCTGATTCTGTTTAAGCCAAACCTTCTACTATTCCCCATCTCATCTTCCCAGAGACTCAAATGAGTTTAAAGCCTAAAAATGATGTAAAAAATGGAAAGATATACCATATACCAAGTATTATTATTAAGCTCTCAATTCTCCATAAATTAATCTATAAATTAAATGCAATTCCATTTAAAATTCCACTAGAATTTTTTAAGGAACTTTAGTGAATTAACTCTACAATTCTTTTTCTAGTGGAATCAGGGATATTTTAAAAACTGCAATTATGAGGAAAGGAGGAAAAAAAGCTATATTGATAGCTTAGCATATAGTATCACAAAGTAAGAGTAATACATTCCATTTTCTCCTTTATACAATTCTATGAATTTTGTATGGTATGTTTTTATACCAAACATGAATTCACTTTAGAATAAAAATCTCAGTAAAGATAATTCTTAGAAAAAAAACTACGTCCTATATTTGAAAGTTTGCCCTACAAATTAATAGGAAAGAATGAGCTATAGAAAACTAGTTTTAAGGATGATGATTTTTCTTAAAAAATATTTATTAATTACTTTCTGGAATGAATAGAAGTATAAAACTTCTGTGTAGAAGGAATCATTTTTTATGCCCTAAATATGTTCTTTCACACTATATGTTGATATATATAAATATATAAAATTATCTTTCTGAACTCACTTTAAGCTTTTCTCTTTTACAAAATTCTGATAATCACCTCATACTATGCAGAATCAACTACTCCCTCATATTTCACCCCAGTGAATTCCATATATTATTCCATATATTATTATATTACCTATTGCTATTATTGATAGTGCATGGAATAGTATATGATAATCAATGGTGAGAATGCAAACTTGTCTGACCTTTTGGAAACCAATTGGCAGCATCTATTAGAATTTCAAATATTGATGCAATAATATAATTTTGGTTTATAAATCTCCCAACCTCATATATTTTATGTTCAAGTATGTTAAACATCATTCTAGTGGCAAGAAAGAGTAAGTGTTGAATAAATTTTCATACAAATTTTATATATTCCCACCATGGAATATTATGCGATAATTAGAACAATAGTTGCCATAGTTGCCTGGAGGGATTTCCATGAGGATACGATGAATGAAAAAAAGTCAGAAGCAGAGAAATGAATATAATATAACCTTAATTTTGTAAAGCAACAACAAAAATACAATGTCAATTAAGTGTACATATTAGTATAGAGAAAATTACTGAATGCTGTACAATTGGTTGTTAACGTGATACCTGAGAAAGAAGAGTGATGTAGAAAAAAGAAAAGCCAGAAAAAAATACAGACTGCACTTAAGATAAAACCTAATCTATGGATGTTTAGATTTACTCTAAACTTTACTCTCTCTTCATCTTCTGGGACTTCTATAATACAAATGTTATTACATCTGATGGAGTCACTGAGTTCCCTAAGTCTATTCTCATGTTCCATAATTATTCTTTCTCTCTTTTGTTCAGATACATTATTTCCATTATTTTATCTTCTATATAGTTTATTTATTCCTCTGCTTCTTCCATCCTTCTGTTCATTACATCTGGTTTGAATCTCAGTTATTTTTTGTTTCTCTTTTTTAACTCTTCTATCTCTATAGGAAGGGCCTCCCTGAAGTCTTCCATTCTTTTCTCAAGCCCAGTGACTATCCTTATGATTGCTGCTTTAAATTCTCCATCTGGGGATGCCTGGTTGGCTCAGTGGTTGACCATCTGCCTTCAGCTCAGGGCATGATCCTAGGGTCCTGGGATTGAGTCCCTCATTTTTCCCTCTGCCTGTCTCTGCTTCTCTCTCTAGTATCCCATGAATAAATAAATAAAATATTTTAAAAAATAAATTCTCCATCTGGCATATTACTTCTGTCTGTTTTGATTAGATCTCTGGCCATGACCTTTTCTGGTTGTTTCATTCCGGGATGAATTCTTGCATCTTGGCATTTTGTCTAAGTCTCAGTCTTCTTCTGTGTTTTAGAAAAGCCTATTATGTTTCCTGCTTCTGAGAATACTGGCTTAATGAAGAGGAGGTCATACAGTTTCCACGGCCTGGTACATCAGGTGCATGCTGTGTACAGTCCGCTGCTGTGTTTTGGTTGCTCCATCCCTCAGGTCAGTCATCTGCAGAGGTTTTCCTTGCCTGCAGTAGGCAGCGTTTAGACATTGGCCAAAGTGTGGCGAGTTTTAACTAGAAGTGCTCTGGTTTGCTTGTTAAATAAGACCTGATTCTATTTCCAGTAGAACTGAAGACTTGTAGAACTTTCTGGTTGGGAGATGTGGCCTGCTAGTGTGGGGAAGGGGCCCACTGCACTGGGACAGAGACACACTTGACTGAGAAAGGCAGTACCCGAAGACCACAGGGGCTGAGACTTGGTTTAAGCAGGTTAAGCAGGTAGTGTGGGCACTGTGTTGTTTATGGAGGGTGGCTTATGCTGAGAGGCAAGGGAGGAAATTGATACCCACCAGTTCTTTTATCTCTAGAGAAGCATCTCTGTGAATGTCACCTCTCACAGATGTGCTGCAAGAAAAGAGAACAAGTTCCCCGTTTTGTACTTTAGGCATTCCTGAGATCGTGCCTCAGATCGTGCCATCTGCCCCCAGGTTGCTTGTCTGCCTTCTCTGCAGGACCAGGGCAGGACCCTGAGGGCTCTATCCCAGCCAAGTCTGACAACGTTTAAAACTCTAGCTTGCAAGCCCCACAGGTTGCAAAAACTCACAAATATCAGCCCCTCTCATTTTTCCAGGCAATGACTCTGGGGAAGTGTTCTCTTTGTGTTCCTGTGTGCTCCTCTCTCTCCCGCCTTTCTCTGCAACCAAGGACCCCTTCCCTCCACAGCACCCACAATCCATTTCTCCCCCAAACCACATCTCCACACTTCCTACTTTCCTTGATGTGGCCTATTCTCTCCCTCTAGCTTTCTCTCCCTCTAGTTTGTTCTGACAGTCATCAGGTGGATTTCTTGGGTATTCAGAATGATTTGATAGTTATCTAGTTGTGTTCAATAGATGAGATGAGCCTAGGTCCTCCTACTATGCCACCATATCAGATTCTCCTAAAATTAATAAGAGTTTTTAAAACCTGAAAATTCAGTTCTTAGTAGTACTAGCCACATTTCAATGCTCAATAGATATATGCAGTGAACTAGACAGTAAAGTCTATACACTTATTTTCCAGTATTACCCTATTCTATTGTGGTATCAATGTTTTCTAGTCTCACAAAACTACATAGTTTACTTCCTGTCACTGAAATAATTTGCACAAGATTGTTATTACCTATTTCTTGGAAAATTTACAAATTTTCTTAGAGTCAGCGTCTTCTTTGGTGGGGAAAGAAGTGTGAGAGAAAGAAGTTACTAAATTTTACAAGGGTTGTTATTTATCCAAATTTTCTATTTCTTCATGAATCAATTATGGTCATTGACAATTGTGAATTTACTTTGTTTTGTTTCTTAAATTCCACATATTAATGAAATCATATGGTATTTTCTTTCTGTCTGATTTATTTCTCTTAGCATTAAATCCTCGAGGTCCATTTATGTTGCTCCAAACAACAAGACTTCATTCTTTTTTAAGGCAGAATAATATGTGTCACATACACAGACATAAACACACACACACACACAAATATACCACAGCTTCTTTAACTATTCATCTATCAATGAACACTTAGGATGCTTCCCTATCTTGACTATTAAAAAGAATTAACATTAACATAAACAAACATACATATATTTTGAATTAGTGTTTTCATTTTCTTCCAGTAAATACGCAGTAGTGGACTTACTGGATAATACGGTATTTCTACTTTTAACTTTTTGAGTAAACTCCATAATGTTTTCCACAGTGGCTATACCAATATACATTCCATCAACAGTGCACAAAGGTTCCTTTTTCTCCACATCTTTCCTAACATTTGTTGTTTATTGTCTCCTTTATTTCAGCCATTCCATCACCAATGAGGTGATATCTCATTGTGGTTTTGATTTGAATTTTCTTGATAATTAGTGATGTTGAGCAATTTCTCATGTGTCTGTTGGCCATCTGTATTTCTCATTTCTTTTTTAGAGAAATGTCTATTCATGTTCTCTGCCTATTTTAGTTGATTATTTGGGGGATTATCAGTTGTATAAATTCTTTATGTTTTGGATATTAATCCCTTATCAGATATACCATTCAGTAGGTTGTCATTTTGTTTTGTTGATGATTTCATTCACTGTGCAAAAGGTTGTTTTTTTTTAGTGTAGTTCTAATAGTTTAATTTTATTTTAATTTCCCTTACCTAAGGGGACAGATCTAGCAAAATGTTTCTATGGCCAGTGTCAAAGAAATTACTGCCTATGTTTTCTTCTATATATTTTATGGTTTCAGGTCCTACATTTAGGTCTTTCAAATTCAGATACTTCCAGTTTTGTTCCATCTAAAGATTGCTTTGGCTATGCAGGGTCTTCTGCAGTTCCTTCCAAATTTTGGTAGTATTTGTTCTAGTTCAGTGAAATATGCTGGTATTTGGATAGGTACTGTATGAATATGCAGTTACTTTGGCAAGTATGGACATTTTAACAATATTTGTTCTAATCCATAAACATGGAATATCTTTCCATTTGTTTGTGACATCTATTTTTTTTTCATCAGTGTTTATTCATTTCACATATTGGTGAAAAACTTAAAGCTTTTCCTATAAGATCAGGAACAAGACAAAAATGTCCAATCTCGGGGATCCCTGGGTTGCGCAGCGATTTGGCGCCTGCCTTTGGCCCAGAGCGCGATCCTGCAGATTCGGGATCGAATCCCACGTCGGGCTCCCGGTGCATGGAGCCTGCTTCTCCGTCTGCCTGTGTCTCTGCCTCTGTCTCTCTCTGTCTCTCTCTCTCTCTGTGACTATCATAAAAAAAAAATGTCCAATCTCATCACTTCTGTTCAACATAGAGAAATAAAAGGGAGGAGGGGCAAGATAGTGGAAGAGTCCGGTCCCCAAATCACCTGTCCCCACCAAATTACCTAGATAACCTTCAAATCATCCTAAAAATCTACGAATTCGGCCTGAGATTTAAAGAGAGACCAGCTGGAATGCTACAGTGAGAAGAGTTCGCGCTTCTATCAAGGTAGGAGACGGGGGAAAAAAGAAATAAAGAAACAAAAGGCCTCCGAGGGGGAGGGGCCCCGCGAGGAGCCGGGCTGAGGCCGGGGCGAGTGTCCCCAGGACAGGAGAGCCCGGTCCCGGAGGAGCAGGAGCTGCACCAACCTTCCCGGGTGGAAAGGGGCTCGCAGGGAGTTAGAGTAGGACCCAGGAGGGCGGGGATGCCCTCGGGCTCCCTGGGACACTAACAGACACCTGCGCCCCGGGAGAGTGCGCCGAGCTCCCTAAGGGCTGCAGCGCGCACGGCGGGACCGACCGGAGCAGCTCGGAGGGGCTCGGGCGGCGGCTCCGCGGAGGGGGCTGCGGGGCGGGAGCGCGAGTCCACCAGCGCAGGCCCCGGAGCACAGGGCGCCGGGACACAGCCCAGGATCCGGCCTCCCCCGGGACAGGCAGAGGCCGGGAGGGCCCAGGACAGCAAGGACGCTCCTGCCCCGAGCTGAGCAGATCAGCGGCCCCGCCCCGGAGCCTCCAGGCCCTGCAGACCGAGAGCTCCGGATTTCCTGCGGGGGCTGAATCCAGGCTTCCAGAGCTGGCCCTGCCACTGCGGCTGTTCCTCCTGGGGCCTCACGGGGTAAACAACCCCCGCTGAGCCCTGCAGCAGGCAGGGGCAGAGCAGCTCCCCCAAGTGCTAACACCTGAAAATCAGCACAGCAGGCCCCTCCCCCAGAAGACCAGCTAGAAGGACCAGTTCCAGGGAAGTCAAGGGACTTAAAGTCTACAGAATCAGAAGATACTCTCCCGTGGTTTTTTGGTTTTTTTCTTTTTTCTTTTTGATTTCTGATTGCTTCCCCCACCCCCCTTTATTTTTTCACCTTTCTTTCTTTTTCTTTCTCTTTTTCTTCTCTTTTTTTTCCTTTTTTTCTTTTTCTTTTTTCTCTTTCTCTTTTCTTTCCTTCTCTCTCTTTCTCTCCTTTTCCCAATACAACTTGTTTTTGGCCACTCTGCACTGAGCAAAATGACTGGAAGGAAAACCTCACCTCAAAAGAAAGAATCAGAAACAGTCCTCTCTCCCACAGAGTTACAAAATCTGGATTACAATTCAATGTCAGAAAGCCAATTCAGAAGCACTATTATACAGCTACTGGTGGCTCTAGAAAAAAGCATTAAGGACTCACGAGACTTCATGACTGCAGAATTTAGATCCAATCAGGAAGAAATTAAAAATCAATTGAATGAGATGCAATCCAAACTAGAAGTCCTAACGACGAGTGTTAATGAGGTGGAAGAACGAGTGAGTGACATAGAAGACAAGTTAAAGGCAAAGAGGGAAACTGAGGAAAAAGAGACAGACAATTAAAAGACCATGAAGACAGATTAAGGGAAATAAATGACAGCCTAAGGAAGAAAAACCTACGTTTAATTGGGGTTCCTGAGGGCACCGAAAGGGACAGAGGGCCAGAATATGTATTTGAACAAATCATAGCTGAAAACTTTCCCAATCTGGGAAGGGAAACAGGCATTCGATCCAGGAAATAGAGAGGTCCCCCTCTAAAATCAATAAAAACCGTTCAACACCTCGACATTTAATAGTGAAGCTTGCAAATTCCAAAGATAAAGACAAGATCCTTAAAGCAACAAGAGACAAGAAATCCCTGACTTTCATGGGGAGGAATATTAGGGTAACAGCAGACCTGTCCACAGAGACGTGGCAGGCCAGAAAGGGCTGGCAGGATATATTCAGGGTCCTAAATGAGAAGAACATGCAACCAAGAATACTTTATCCAGCAAGGCTCTCATTCAAAATGGAAGGAGAGATAAAGAGCTTCCAAGACAGGCAGAAACTGAAAGAATATGTGACCTCCAAACCAGCTGTGCAAGAAATTTTAAGGTGGACTCTTAAAATTCCCCTTTAAGAAGAAGTTCAGTGGAACAATCCACAAAAACAAGGACTGAATAGATATCATGATGACACTAAACTCATATCTGTCAATAGTAACTCTGAACGTGAATGGGCTTAATGACCCCATCAAAAGGCACAGGGTTTCAGACTGGATAAAAAAAGCAGGACCCATCTATTTGCTGTCTACAAGAGACTCATTTCAGACAGAAGGACACCTACAACCTGAAAATAAAAGGCTGGAGAACCATTTACCATTCAAATGGTTCTCAAAAGAAAGCAGGGGTAGCCATCCTTATATCAGATAAACTAGAATTTACCCCGAAGACTGTAGTGAGAGATGAAGAGGGACACTATATCATACTTAAAGGATCTATCCAGCAAGAGGACTTAACAATCCTCAATATATATGCCCCGAATGTGGGAGCTGCCAAATACTTAAACGAATTATTAACAAAAGTGAGGAAATACTTAGATAATAATACACTTATACTTGGTGACTTCAATCTAGCTCTTTCTACCCTCGATAGGTCTTCTAAGCACAACATCTCCAAGAAAAAAGAGCTTTAAATGATACAATGGACGAGATAGATTTCACAGATATCTACAGAACTTTACATCCAAACTCAACTGAATACACATTCTTCTCAAGTGCACATGGAACTTTCTCCAGAATAGACCACATACTGGGTCACAAATCGGGTCTGAACCGATACCAAAAGATTGGGATCGTCCCCTGCATATTCTCAGACCATAACGCCTTGAAATTAGAACTAAATCACAACAAGAACTTTGGAAGGGCATCAAACACGTGGAGGTTAAGGACCATCCTGCTAAAAGATAAAAGGGTCAACCAGGAAATTAAGGAAGAATTAAAAAGATTCATGGAAACTAATGAGAATGAAGATTCAACTGTTCAAAATCTTTGGGATGCAGCAAAAGCAGTCCTGAGGGGGAAATACATCGCAATACAAGCATCCATTCAAAAACTGGAAAGAACTCAAATACAAAAGCTAACCTTACACATAAAGGAGCTAAAGAAAAAACAGGAAATGGACCCGACGCCCAGCAGAAGAAGTGAGTTAATTAAAATTCGAGCAGAACTCAACGAAATTGAGACCAGAAGAACTGTGGAACAGATCAATAGAACCAGGAGTTGGTTCTTTGAAAGAATTAATAAGATAGATAAACCATTAGCCAACCTTATAAAAAGAAGAGAGAGAAGACTCAAATTAATAAAATCATGAATGAGAAAGGAGAGATCACTACCAACACCAAGGAAATACAAACGATTTTAAAAACATATTATGAACAGCTCTACGCCAATAAATTAGGCAATCTAGAAATGGACGCATTCCTGGAAAGCCACAAACTACCAAAACTGGAACAGGAAGAAATAGAAAACCTGAACAGGCCAATAACCAGGGAGGAAATTGAAGAAGTCATCAAAAACCTCCCAAGACACAAGAGTCCAGGGCCAGATGGCTTCCCAGGGAAATTCTATCAAACGTTTAAAGAAGAAATCATACCTATTCTACTAAAGCTGTTTGGAAAGATAGAAAGAGATGGAATACTTCCAAATTCATTCTATGAGGCCAGCATCACCTTAATTCCAAAACCAAAGACCCCACGAAAAAGGAGAATTACAGACCAATATCCCTGATGAACATGGATGCAAAAATTCTCAACAAGATACTAGCCAATAGGATCCAACAACACATTAAGAAAATTATTCACCATGACCAAGTAGGATTTATCCCCGGGACACAAGGCTGGTTCAACACTCGTAAACAATCGTAAAACAATCAATGTGATTCATCATATCAGCAAGAGAAAAACCAAGAACCATATGATCCTCTCATTAGATGCAGAGAAAGCATTTGACAAAATACAGCATCCATTCCTGATCAAAACTCTTCAGAGTGTAGGGATAGAGGGAACTTTCCTCGACATCTTAAAAGCCATCTATGAAAAGCCCACAGCAAATATCATTCTCAATGGGGAAGCACTGGGAGCCTTTCCCCTAAGATCAGGAACAAGACAGGGATGTCCACTCTCACCACTGCTATTCAACATAGTATTGGAAGTCCTAGCCTCAGCAATCAGACAACAAAAAGACATTAAAGGCATTCAAATTGGCAAAGAAGAAGTCAAACTCTCCCTCTTCGCCGATGACATGATATTCTACATAGAAAAACCAAAAGACTCCACTCCACGATTGCTAGAACTCATACAGCAATTTGGCAGTGTGGAAGGATACAAAATCAATGCCCAGAAGTCAGCGGCATTTCTATACACTAACAATGAGACTGAAGAAAGAGAAATTAAGGATTCGGTCCCATTTACAATTGCACCCAAAAGCATAAGATACCTAGGAATAAACCTAACCAAAGAGGTAAACGATCTATACCCTAAAAACTATAGAACACTTCTGAAAGAAATTGAGGAAGACACAAAGAGATGGAAAAATATTCCATGCTCATGGATTGGCAGAATTAATATTGTGAAAATGTCAATGTTACCCAGGGCAATTTACACGTTTAATGCAATCCCTATCAAAATACCATGGACTTTCTTCAGAGAGTTAGAACAAATTATTTTAAGATTTGTGTGGAATCAGAAAAGACCCCGAATAGCCAGGGGAATTTTAAAAAAGAAAACCATATCTGGGGGCATCACAATGCCAGATTTCAGGTTGTACTACAAAGCTGTGTTCATCAAGACAGTGTGGTACTGGCACAAAAACAGACACATAGATCAATGGAACAGAATAGAGAACCCAGAAGTGGACCCTGAACTTTATGGTCAACTAATATTCGATAAAGGAGGAAAGACTATCCACTGGAAGAAAGTCTCTTCAGTAAATGGTGCTGGGGAAATTGGACATCCACATGCAGAAGAATGAAACTAGACCACTCTCCTACACCATACACAAAGATAAACTCAAAATGGATGAAAGATCTAAATGTGAGATAAGATTCCATCAAAATCCTGGAGGAGAACACAGGCAACACCCTTTTTGAACTTGGCCACAGTAACTTCTTGCAAGATACATCTACGAAGGCAAAAGAAACAAAAGCAAAAATGAACTATTGGGTCTTCATCAAGATAAGAAGCTTTTGCACAGCAAAGGATACAGTCAACAAAACTAAAAGACAACCTACAGAATGGGAGAAGATATTTGCAAATAACATATCAGATAAAGGGCTAGTTTCCAAAATCTATAAAGAACTTATTAAACTCAACAGCAAAGAAACAAACAATCCAATCATGAAATGGACAAAGGACATGAAGAGAAATCTCCCAGAGGAAGACATAGACATGGCCAACATGCACATGAGAAAATGCTCTTCATCACTTGCCATCAGGGAAATACAAATCAAAACCACAATGAGATACCACCTCACACCAGTGAGAATGGGGAAAATTAACAAGGCAGGAAACAAATGTTGGAGAGGATACGGAGAAAAGGGAACCCTCTTACACTGTTGGTGGGAATGTGAACTGGTGCAGCCACTCTGGAAAACTGTGTGGAGGTTCCTCCAAGAGTTAAAAATAGACCTGCCCTATGACCCAGCAATTGCACTGTTAGGGATTTACCCCAAAGATTCAGATGCAATGAAACGCCGGGACACCTGCACCCCGATGTTTCTAGCAGCAATGTCCACAATAGCCAAACTGTGGAAGGAGCCTCGGTGTCCATCGAAAGATGAATGGATAAAGAAGATGTGGTTTATGTATACAATGGAATATTACTCAGCCATTAGAAAGGACAAATACCCACCATTTGCTTCAACGTGGATGGAACTGGAGGGTATTATGCTGAGTGAAGTAAGTCAATCGGAGAAAGACAAACAGTGTATGTTCTCATTCATTTGGGGAATATGAATAATAGTGAAAGGGAATATAAGGGAAGGGAGAAGAAATGTGTGGGATATATCAGAAAGGGACACAGAACATAAAAACTCCTAACTCTGGGAAATGAACTAGGAGTGGTGGAAGGGGAGGAGGGTGGGGGGTGGGGGTGAATGGGTGACGGGCACTGAGGGGGCCACTTGACGGGATGAGCACTGGGTGTTATTCTGTATGTTGGTAAATTGAACACCAATAAAAATTAATTTATTAAAAACAAAAATTAAAAAATAAAAAAATAAAGAAAAAGAAAGAAATAAAAGGCATTCAAAATGGTAAGGAAGAAGTAAAACCTTCACTACTTGCAAATGACATAATACTACATGTATAAAACCTAAAAGACTACACCAAAACATTACTAGAACTGATAAATTCAGTAAAGTCAAAGGACACAAAATTAATATACAGAAATCTGCTGCATTTCTTTACACTAATATGAAGGAGCAGAAAGAAATTCAGAAAACAATGTGATTTATGATTTCACCAAAAATAATAAAACACCGAGGAATAAATTTAACCAAGGAGGTCAAAGGGCTGTACTCTGAGAGTTATAAAATAACATTGATGAAAGAAATTGAGGATGGCCATCCTTCTTAAAATTTGTGTTTGCTTATAATATCTATCTTATCAGAGGATTTAAACATAGTTCTACATTTAGCTTTTTACAATTTTTTCAAGCCAAAGCACCCAGTATTGTAATAAATAACATATTCACTTCTATTTAATGTAACAAGTAAAACATTTTTATTTTTCTATCTTACTATGTGATTAATATTATTATATTTTGTTCTTTATTTCTTTTCACTTTCCTTATTTTTGCTATGTGATCAAGGTACATACTTTTTTCCATGTTAACTTAGAAGTTGTACTGCCCTTTGCATTAGCCATTACCTTTCTTTTTCCAAATTGTGTGTGTTACTAAAAGATATGATTTGTCTCATTTCAAATCCAGATACTGAAATTAATAATCTATTAGTCTACCTTTAATATTCAACTCTTTAATATTTCAGCATATAATATAATCTTTTGGCTCTACATAAACGCTCTAAACATATCTGCAGTATTTAATTTTATTCCTACTTTACTTGTCTTTTAAATCACTACTGTCTTTTATTTCAAATTATTTTACTATTTACTGCTAATATTTCATGTCTCTCATCCTTCATTTACTACTAAAAGAAAATAAGTTAATAGTTTGCCTAGTAATAAATAAACTTTAAATTGCCAAAATAGATTATATTTTTTATGGTGTATTATCAAACACATTGAAATATTTGATTTCTTTCAAAACAGAAACATTTTTACCTCATATATGATCTATGAGATAGACCTATAGAGAAAAACTGATATTTTCCAGGGGTGAAGAGGATTGGGGGATAGGCAAAGTGGATGAAGGGGAGTGGGAGATATAAGTTTCCTGTTATGGAATGAATATACTATGGGAATAAAAGGTATAGCATAAGATTTGAATACCAGAGAGATTGAATTTTGTGAATTCTTTCAACCAATGGGACGTAAAATCTAGAATTAAACAAAATCAGCAAGCATGCTTCTGGGAGAGCCAATGGTAAGAGAAATTGAGTACAAGTCCTTAAAGAGACATCATGACAAATACCCCACAGAGATATAACATAGAAGCAGTTTGAAAGGTACCTGGGGAATACAGAAGGGAGAGTTATTTACTAATCTCAGAGCCTGTCCCAGAAGGACAGAATCCTTAGGGAATTCTTCTAGAATCAAAGGAAATGGTAGGCTCCATTTACCTCCCTGTCCCCAGCATAAAAACAAGGTAACTTGCAGGACTCATTAACTAATTTGCTATCACTGCAGCTCCATACACCATACTGTATATCTGTGAATCTGCTCTCTCCAATAAGCTCTTGACCAGACCTCATACAGTGCGGTGCCATAGGCCTGGCAGTATGCAAGAATCCCATACAGAGACCAGCACCACTCAACAGTGACTCTTGCCCCAGAAAGAGGAAAATATCACCACAAAAACAAGAGATGGAGACCCCAGTAGTAGGCAGGAGGCAGACACTGGCCTGAGTGCAGGTCCAGCCTATGAATAACATCTTCTCAGGGGACAACACAAGAAAAGCACTTTGCAGTTGGGTGCTATTGCATCTCTGGAATATGTCTGGTGTGACTCAACCCAAGTCCAAGGCATCTTCAGACTAGCCCACTACTACAGGGACCAAACACTACCCACAATATGCAAAGAGAGCCTAATATCTAATAGAGAACTTAAAGTAATGATCATAAATATACTCACTGGGCTTGAAAAAAGATTGGAACACATCAAATGAGCCCTTAATAATAGGATAAAAAAGAAGCATGGATGATGAACACAATAAAGGAAATTTAAAATACACAAGATGAGGGGTGCCTGGGTGGCTCAGTCAGTTGAGCATCCAACTCTTTATTTCAGCTTGGGTCATGATGTCATGGTTGTGATCAAGCCCTTCATTGGGCTCCATGATCAGCAGGGAGTCTGCTTGAGATTGTCTCTCTCTCCCTCTGCCCTCCACCCTAACCCTCTGCTCATGTGTGTACTCTCTCTTTCTCAAATAAATAAATAAATCTTTAAGAAAAAATAAAGTACACTAGACAGAATAACTAGTAGATTAAATGAAGCAAAAGGATGGACCAAGGACTAGGGTGAAAGAGTAATAGAAAGTAATCAAAATGAGCAAGTGAGAGGGAAAAAATTATATAAAATGTGAATAGACTTAGGGAACACAATGACACTATCAAGCATAATAATACTTATATTATAGGGATCCCGAAAGGAAAAGAGAAAGAAAAGGGGAGAGCACATTTATCTGAAATTTAATAGCTGAAAAATTCTAGAATCTGGAAAAGGAAACACAAATGCAGATCCAGGAAGCACAGAGATGCTACAACAAAATATACCCATGGAGGTGCACACCATGACATAGAGTGATAAAGAGAGAATTTTAAAAAGCCACAAGAGAAAAGAACACAGTTACATACAAAGGAAACTGAATAGGCCAAATCAGTAGATTTTTCAGAAACTTTGCAGGTCAGAAGGAGTGGGATGATATATTCAAAGTGCTGAAAAACAAAATCTGCAGCCAAGAATATCTATCCAACAAGGCTATCATCAAAAACAAAAGGAGAAATCAAGAGATTCCCAGACAAACAAAAGTCAAAGGAATTCATGACCACTAAATCAGCTCTACCAGAAATGATAAAGGGAACTCCTTGATTGGAAAGAAAAACCATAAGCAACAGTAAGGACAATAAGAAGCACAAAAACAGTGAAAATAAGTATATTTATAAAAATTAGTGAAGGGACTCACAAAACAAAAGGATGTAAAATATGATACCATACACTTAAAATATGGGGAAGAGCAAAGTAAAGAATGGGTTCAAATTTAAATGATTATCAACTTAATATAGACTGCTATATAGAAAAGATACCATATACAAACTGAATGATAATCACAAATCAAAAGCCAGTAATAGATATGGAAAAAATAACAGAAAGGAATCCAAATATATCATTAAAGAAGCAAACTAATTATGAGAGAAGAAAAGGAAGAAATGGAGAAAAAAATACAAAAACAACAATAAAACTAGTATCAAAATGACAATAAATACCTATCTATCAATAATTACTTTAATGTAAATTGAAAAAAATGCTCCAATCAAAAGACATAAGATGACAGAGTGCATTAAAATACAAGACCAATCTTTATGCTGACTATAAGAGATTCATTTCAGACCTAAAGACAGCTGCATATTAAATGTGAAGGGATAGAGAAGCATTCACTATGCAAATAGAAGTGACAAGAAAGTTGGAGTAGCAATACTTATATAGCACAAAATATACTTTAAAACAAAGGCTGTAAAAAGAAAGAAAGACAAACACTAGAGAATCATTCAGAGAACAATTCAACAAGAAGATCTAAAAATTGTAAATATTTATGCACCCAATATGGGAGCACACAAATACTTAAAGCAGTTAATAACCAATGTAAAAGAAGTAATCAATAGAAATACAATAATAGCAGGAGACTTTAACACCCCTCTTACATCAATGGACAGATAGCACAACAGAACAGCAATAAGGAAAAAAGGCTTTGAATGACACACTGGACCAGATAGACTAAAACAGATATATTCAACATTCCACCCTAAAACAGCAAAGTTCATATTCTTTTCAAGAGCACATGGAAAATTTTCCAGAATAGACCACAGGTTAGACCACAAAACAAATCTCAACAAAATCAAAAAGATCTAAGTCATTCCATGCATTTTCTCTGACCATAACACTATGAAACTAAGAATCAATGGCAGGAGCAGCACAAATAATGGAGGTTAAATAACATGCTACTAACCAATAAATAGGTTAACTAAGAAATCAATAAATTAAAAAATAAAGAAAAAATCTAAAAATACATAGAGACAGTGTTGCCTGGTGGCTCAGTCAGTTAAGCATCTGCCTTCAGCTCAGGTCATGATCCCAGGGCCCTGGGAAAGAGCCCCATGTGGGACTCCCTGCTCAGTGGGGAGCCTGCTTCTCCCTCTCCCTCTGCCTGCTCTTCCCCCTCTGCTTATGCTCTCTCTCTCTATCTCTGTCAAATAAATAAATCTTAAAAAAATAAAACAAAATAAAATAAAAGTATATGGAGACAAGTGAAAATGAAAACACAATGATCTGAAATCCTTCACATACAGAAAATCTGTTCTAAGAGGAAGGTTTATAGCAACACAGGTCTAACTCAAAAAGCAAGAAAAATCTCAAATATACTATCTTATCATATACCTAGAGGATATAGTAGAAGAAAAACAAACAAAACCCAAAGCAAGCTGAAAAAAGGAAACAATAAACATTAAAGTAGGAATAAATGAAATTGAAACTAAAAAATCCCCAATGGAACAGATCAATGAAACCAGGAGCTGGTTCTTTGAAAAAAATCAACCAAATGGATAAACTTGTAGGCAGACTCATAAAAAAAAAAAAAAAAGCAAGAGAGGATTCAAATAAACAAAATCAGAAATGAAATACGAGAAATAATAACTGAAACCACAGATATACAAAGGATTATAAGAGAAAATTTCTATGCCAACAAACTGGACAACCTAGAAGAAATGGATAAATTTCCAGAAACATACAACTTCCTAAAATTGAATCAGGAAGAAATAGATAATTTTAACAGACTGATTATCAGTAATGAAATTTAATCAGTAACAAAAAAAAAAAAAACCCAAAAACAAAATTGCAGGACCAGATGGATTGACAAGTAAACCCAACCCAACATCTAAAGGACAGTTGATACCTATTCTTCTCAAACTATTCCAAAAATTACAAGAGGAAAGAATGCTTCTTAATTCATTCTATAAGATCAGTATTACCCTGATACCAAAATCAGAAAAAGATACCACCAAAAAAGACAACCATAGACCAATTATTTCTTATAAACATAGATGCAAAAATCCTAAACAAAATATTAGCTAATAAAATCCAACAATAAATATTAAAGATCTTTCATCATGATTGAACAGGATTTGTTCACAAGATTAAGGGTAGTTTAGTATTTACAAATCAATCACTGTGATACATCACATCAAGAGAAAAGATAAAGCCATATGGCCATTTCAACAGATGCAGAAAAAGCATCTGACAAAATACAACACCCATTCACAGTAAAAACACCCAACAAAGAAAGTTTAGAGGGAACATACCTCAACATAATAATAAGGGCCATATTTGAAAAACCCACAGTGAGTATCATACATAGTCAATGGTGAAAAACCAAGAGCTTTCCTCCTAAGATCACAAATAAGACAAGGGTGTCCACTCTCACCACTTTTATTCAACATGGTACTGGAAATCCTGGCCACAGTAATCATATAGGAAAACAGGGATCCAAATTGGTAAGGGAGAAGTCAAACTTTGACTATTTTCAGATAAGATGATACTATATACAAACACCCTGAAAGACTACACCAAAAAACCACTAGAACAGATGAATGAATTCAGTAAGATTGGGGGATATAAAATCAATGTACAGAAATCTATTGCATTTCTATACACTAAAATGAAGCAACATAAGAAGAAAGAAAGCAATCCCAATTACAATTTCACCAAAAATTAAAAAAAAAAAACCTAGGAATAAACTTAACTAAAGAGATGAAAGACCTATACTCTATAAACTATAAGACAGTGATGAAAGAATTTGAAGATGACACAAACAAATGTAAGGATATTCCATGCTCATGGGTTATAAGAACAAATTTTGTTAAAATATCCATACTATTCAAAACTATCTATAGATATAATACAGTTCCTATTAAAATATCAACATCATTTTTCACAGACCTAGAACAAATAATCCTAAATTTGTGTGGAACCACAAAAGACCCCAAATAGCCAAAATAATCTTGAAAAAGAAAAACAAAGCTGGAGAAATCACAATTTCAGATTTCAAGTTATACTACAAAGCTGCAGTAATCAAAACAGTATGGTATTGGCACAAAAATAGAGAAATGGAACAGGAAAGAGATTCTAGAAGCAAACTCATGATATGGTCAATTTATCTTCAACAAAAGAGGCAAGAATATGCAATCAGGAAGTCTCTTCTACAAATAGTGTCAGGAAAATTAGACAGCTACATGCAAAAGAATAGAACTAGCCCACGTTCTTTCACCATACACAAAAATAAACTCAAAATGAATTAAAGACCTAAATGTGAGACCTGAAAGCATAAAACTCCTAGAAGAGTGCACAGGCAATAATTTCTCTGACATTGGCCATAGCAACATCATTCTATATATGTTTCCTGAGGCAAGGGAAACAAAAGCCAAAATAAACTATTGGGACTACATCAAAGTAAAAAGCTTCTGCATAGCAAAGGAAACAATCACAAAACTAAAAGGCAACCCGGTGAATAACAGAAGATATTTACAAATTATATCTCTGATAAAGGGTTAGTATCCAAAACATAAAGAATTTATACAACTCATCACCCTAAAAACCAAATTAAAAATGGGTAGAAGACATGTATAGACATTTTCCAAAGAAGACATACAGATAGCCAAAGGACACATGAAAAGATACTTAATGCTACTCTTTATTGGGAAAATACAAATCAAAACTACAATGAGATATCAGCGCACACTTGTCAGAATGGTTAAAATAAAAAATACAGGAAACAACAGGTATCAGAGAGGATGTGGAGAAAGGGGAACCCTCTTGTTCTGTTGGTGTAAATGCAAACTGATGTAGCCACTCTCAGTAACGGTATGAAGGTTCCTCAGAAAGTTAAAAATAGGGCAGCCCGGGTGGCTCAGCGGTTTAGCGCCACCTTCAGCCCAGGGCCTGATCCTGGAGACCTGGAATTAAGTCCCTTGTGGGGCTCCCTGCATGGAGCCTGCTTCTCCCTCTGCCTATGTCTCTGCCCCTCTCTCTTTCTCTCTCTCTGTGTCTCTCATAAATAAATAAATAAAATCTTTTTTAAAAAGTTAAAAATAGAACTAACCTATGATCCAGTCCTATTGGGTATTTACCCCAAAGAATACAAAAACACTAATTCAAAAGGATATATGCAAAAAAAAAAAAAAAAAAAAGGATATATGCACTCATGTGTTTATTGAAGCATGACTTATAATGGCCAAATCATGGAAGCAGCCCAAATGTCCATTGATAGATGAATGGATAAAGATGTGTTATATGTATTCAGTGGACGATTATTCAGCCATAAAGAAGAATGAAATCTTGCCATTTGCAATAATATGAATGGAGCTATAGGGTATAATGTTAAGTGAAATAGAGAATAACAAATATCATATTATTTCAATTGCATGTGGAATTTAAGAAAGAAAATAAATGAATAGAGGGGACAAAAAAGAGACAAACCAAGAAACAGAATCTTTTTTTTAAAGATTTATTTATTTATTTATTTATTTATTTATTTATTTATTTATTTATTTATTTATAATAGAGAAAGAGAGACAGGAGGAGGGAGAAGTAGGCTCCATGCTGGAAGCCCACGCGGGACTCAATCCCAGGTCTCCAGGATCGCACCCTGGGCCAAAGGCAGGCGCTAAACCACTGAGCCACCCAGAGATCCCCAAGAAACAGATTCTTAATTATAAAGAACTAATGGTTACCAGAGGGAGGGGTGGGCAAAATAGGTGAAAGGGTTTAAAGAGTACACATATCATGATAACTACTGAGTAATATACAGCATTGTTGAATCACTATATTGTGCATCTGGAACTAAGATAACATGCAATGTTATAACACACGTTAACTATACTGGAATTAAAATATAAAACTGAATAAATTTTTGTAAAAAATAAAATCACAAAAAAATTTAAGTCTTTTTATAATTTTAATAAAAGGTACTGCATAATTTATACTTTTAGAAAGCATACAGTATAAATGATTTTTTAAAAATGCTTGTGAATATTAATCTCTCAGACTTGACTCAGATTATTAACAAAGACATAGGAACAATATTAGATTCTTTAGAGTAATTATCCCTAAATGGGAAAAAAAAGTTATTCCTCTTAATTTTTTGTAAATGAAGAGTTGAGAAGAAAGAAAGAAAGAAGAAATGAAGACTCAGCATTTTACAAAATAAGTTTGCAGCCAATGCCAATTACAGTGATTTTGTACTTACATCAAAGAACAGGTGTCTGGAAGATTTCTGCCACCACATTCTCATCCCTACTATCACCCTGTTAGCCATGAGAACTCTTTTTTTCCCTTTCTGCTATATTGAACTAAGAATTTTTCCCATTCCCAATAGGGATTACAGGTTTCCTACTTTCCTTTTCTAAATTACAGCATTCCTTATCCATTTACTTTCTAAGTAATTCTCAATCTGTCCATTTCTCTCAGGTATTTAATTATAGCCTTCTTCAAGGTACCTTTTCTCACCTGAACTGCCCCAATGGCCCCTAATGGGTCTGCCTGGAGCCACTAAATTCCCTTCCAATCCATTATTTTAAGCTTCAGGTCAAATGGTCTTTTCAAACTGGGTATCTGATTGTCAGATCATATTACCCTGACTTTCCCACATGATGTCTTAACCCTTGCTAAGTTTCTTATTGCCCTTTAGATAAAGACAAAATTCTTCAAGTGGTTCATCAAACTTTGCAGAGACAAGTTTGTTGTTTTTTTCTAACAGTTCTTTCCTCCAGCCTAGAATGTGCCTCTCCTCCCTTTACACCCAACAGTGAACTCCTTCAGATATTAATTTAATCATCACTTTCTCAAAGAAACCTTTCCTGAGTTCAAATTCCCCCATAGTGAATCAATGCACAGTATGGGCCTTTATTTACCTCATTGCACGGTCACAGTTGTCATTTTATGTTTTTGGAGATTACTTGTCCTATAGTAAAGCTGCTGTATTGTAAGCTTTACAAAGAAATAGACTCTCTCCTTTTTTTTGGCAGGGGAAGAGGAGCTTACATTTTTGTGATTGGTGCCTAGTACTTAAGGATTAGGCAATAAGCAGTGGTTGAATCAATGAGTGAAACTTAATTCTTGATTCTGAAATTATGCAGAAATTAGCCATAGTCCCAGACATAGTCTATATTGACAAAAGACTTTAAGTGACCAAAAGAAAGGAGAAAAGAAGACCATCTTGATCAAAGTAGAGTTCAGCTTGGATCACATAACTAAGATTCCAATCTTCTCTTCATTCCACCACTAGCATCATCAAAGAGATTTGGTTCTCGTAGCTTCTGATCCAATATCCAGTTACACTTCTTATTTAAAAGCCCTTGGGAATTCAATACCCAGGTATACTAATTTAAAAGAGCTTGATAGGGATCCCTGGGTGGCGCAGTGGTTTGGCGCCTGCCTTTGGCCCAGGGCGCAATCCTGGAGACCCTGGATCGAATCCCACGTTGGGCTCCCGGCGCATGGAGCCTGCTTCTCCCTCTGCCTGTGTCTCTGCCTCTCTCTCTCTCTCTGTGTGACTATCATAAATAAATTTTAAAAAAATTTAAAAAAATAAAAAATAAAAGCGCTTGATACATTTAAAGTCCTTTTACATATATGTGAATAATGCTTGAGTTCTTCATCTACACAAAGAAAAATCACCTACACCATTTTGTGTTTTCTTACAAGTTTTAAGTGAATAAAACATAATTCTAGGTTTTCACTTGCAGCAACTATTTTCTTCTCAAAGCTATATAAGATACATATTACAGTTGCCATTTTAATGAGGAAACAAAATGCTTTAAATAAACTACATAAAGCTATTCAACTGAGAGATGAATTTCTTAAGTACAAAGTCTCTACTCTGAACCATTAAACAACCTCTGAGTCCCCACAAAACTGTACAAATTTCAAATCCATTAACATAATTCAACTTGGTACTAAAATTCTGAAAATATTTAAATATCAGGGTCAGAATCCCTGGTTAAGGAAACAACTTTCCCACTTACTTAAAACGCATTTTCTTTCTCTCTTTTTTTAAAATAAATTTATTTTTTATTGGTGTTCAATTTACCAACATACAGAATAACACCCAGTGCTCACCCTGTCAAGTGCCCGCCTCAGTGCCCGTCACCCATTCACCCCCACCCCCCCAACTCAGCCACAGTAACTTCTTGCAAGATACATCCACGAAGGCAAAAGAAACAAAAGCAAAAATGAACTATTGGGACGTCATCAAGATAAGAAGCTTTTGCACAGCAAAGGGTACAGTCAACAAAACTAAAAGACAACCTACAGAATGGGAGAAGATATTTGCAAATGACATATTAGATAAAGGGCTAGTTTCCAAGATCTATGAAGAACTTATTAAACTCAACAGCAAAGAAACAAACAATCCAATCATGAAATGGACAAAGGACATGAAGAGAAATCTCCCAGAGGAAGACATAGACATGGCCAACATGCACATGAGAAAATGCTCTGCATCACTTGCCATCAGGGAAATACAAATCAAAACCACAATGAGATACCACCTCACACCAGTGAGAATGGGGAAAATTAACAAGGCAGGAAATCACAAATGTTGGAGAGGATGCAGAGAAAAGGGAACCCTCTTACACTGTTGGTGGGAATGTGAACTGGTGCAGCCACTCTGGAAAACTGTGTGGAGGTTCCTCAAAGAGTTAAAAATAGACCTGCCCTACGACCCAGCAATTGCACTGTTGGGGATTTACCCCAAAGATACAGATGCGATGAAACGCCGGGACACCTGCACCCCAATGTTTATAGCAGCAATGTCCACAATAGCATTTTCTTTCTCTTATTAGAAAAAGACTTAGAAATTGTTAGCTAATTTTGTGAATTCAAGAAATTTATCTATAGGCCTGAGCATATAATTCATTATATCGATTTAATTTTTTTAAAAGTGTCAAAGTTATAACATTCAACACTTTTGAAAAAAAATAATAACATTCAACACAATAAAACAAATACTCATGAAAAAGAGTTGCTGCTCTCAAGACTTTTTGGTTCTAAAACCAATTATATTAGAATACATGTATTAGCTTGCTGTATTTCAAAATTTCAATAGTTTGTGGTTATGTTCAAAATAAAAATATATTAGACCATATTTTTCATTAGATTAGACATATTTCTCAAGGATTATTTTCTCTCCCTATCACTAATGATATTTCACACCTAAGGATTCTATTCATGTAATCTTGTCAATGGAGTTTCTAAAACTTTCTCAAAATGCTTAAAAATTTATGTATCTTAGTTTGTGTGTGTGTTTTTAAAAGGAAGTTCTATTCAAAGATGCTGTGCACAATACAAATTTTTATGTTAACCATCTTTATGAGCTATACATTCTCCCTACTTCTTTTATACCACTTCTTAATTTTTCTTTCTAGATTATATAGTCTATGTGATTGTTTGTATGTTGGGAAGAGGTGAACAAAAAGTCATGTCTATAAACTTTTTTCCTTTTCAGTACTTGGCAAAATGCTTTTTAATGTTATCACTTATATTTGTTTACTAAATTAATGATCAATAATCACCAATTCTATTTTCATTCTGTATATTTATGTTTAAAATTCTGAGTTACAGATCATTTTAGAAGAATCTTTCTTTGGTAAGATCCTTGTAATCACCTTGTGCCATTTTCTTTGCTTTTACCCCCTACAGTTCTAATGAACACTTATTATTTCTTATATAACAGCAATATCATTAATAATAATAGTATCATTCTTTAGGAAATTTTATTTGGAAAAATAATGTAGTAATTCAAATATCATAACTTCTTGTTGATCTTAAAAACACCTACTTTTCTAAAACTGATATATTGACTAAAATGCTATAAAGTAGAAAGTTTTGAATATTAATGTATCTTAAGAACATAAAGATAAAAATTAGCCCACCCATTACTAAATTTTGACTTCCGGCCTTTTTCTGTAAGATAGTTAAACCACAGAAGATATAAAACCTTTTTACAAAGCCACTCTTGATTTTTAAAGTCTTTTAAGAAAAGCTAAGAGCCAAGACAAACCAATTGCTTCGTTTCTGGCCAGCTGAGCAGCAATAACCAGAGGATGGTCATTAATCATCAACAAATTAGAAAGAAATCACTGTGCCAAGTCAAAGGTAAAATCAATTACAGTGACAATTAAAGTACTCAAACATCAAGCTCAAAGCCCCTGTGGTTAATAGACAGCCTAATACGACTTTATAGGGAATTCAAGCATAGACTTTTCCATAATGCTGAAATACAAAAGTAGATTTAATGAAAGGATATATAACAATAATTGATATGCTAAGAAAAAAAGCCTCCTATGGCAATAAAGTTGACAGTGATTTGACCCACTGTTTTACCAATCAATGATTTTTATTACAGAAAGTAGTGATAAATACATATTGATTACAGTTCTTTTGCTGTAATCACATCTTTGTGAAGAAAATTCCATGCAGTGTGCTTTGATGTTGGCATCCAGCACTAAGACAAAATAAGTTCTGTCTTAAGACAAAACAAAGTTACAGAACTAAAGGACAACCTTATCACTTTATATTGCCAACTGTTTCTTTCTCTTTGCTGACCTTCAGATGAAATCACTCAAGTGAGTAAGTCCAGAGAAATGCAGAGTTTTACAGATCTATAATTCTCCCATATGAGTTATATTATTTGCAGTTCTCCTACAGTCAACCAACATGAACATTTCTTCTCAAATTCTAAAGTAAGGTAAAGCTTTCTCCAGTGAGATCAGTAGAGAGGCAAAGTACTTGTTTCTGCTACCCTTAGTTGTCTAGAAGCAATTTAGGAACATTCATATTCAGTTTATCATAGCTGAAAGATGCTGCCACTTTTCTTGCATTTAATCTACCCTATGTAAGCATTTTCCTAAAAGACAAAATTTCAACAGCATTTGGAGAGAGTTTATCACAGAACTGCTAAGAAAATCAAAATAGCTGTGTTTTAATTTTTAGTCTTATTAGTGCTTGAGTGACTGATCATGGATTAGTCACTTAATCTTTTTTCTTGTAAATTTTTTTAATGTCTAAAAATGGAAAAAAAGATTCTTTCTATGTATTAATCAAAGAGGACTAATAGCTCCTTGATTCTGGAAATGATCTTAAGATAATATTTGAAAAATTCTATATTATTCAAATATACAGCACATGTAAATTTACTTGAATATATCAGTAATAGAATAATACTAAATTTCCAAATTATCAATAGCCAGTAGTTAAACATGACTCAAAAAATGTTTTGAAAAAATCAAAAATCCTTGTAATTGTTGGTGGTATCATTTCAATTCATTTTGTACTTTAGAAACTCATTCCATGGATAAAATTCCATTTAAAGACATGTAAAGGGAATCTACTCCTAGATTTGGTTTAGTGAGAACTTAGCTATGACCTTGACATTTTCAGTTTACCACTAAATCACTGACTCAATGATCCATCCAGTACCTGCAGATTTCCACACTCCCTAAACTCTATTCACCCAGTGCAACAGTAGTTTCACCATCTGAGCAATGAATCTCACCCATTTCGTGACAGTTTCATCTCTGTTTTAGCTATTCATGAGGACAGAATGTGTTTGAAAATGTCTCAAATAGCAGGAGAAGTAAAGATCAAGCTTATCGTTGTCCTTGTAGAAAAGAAGCTTATTCAACCACACTCTGAATTAAATGCATTGGAATTCCATTGGATTCCATGGCATACATGGGCAAGCTATTTTATACATATTAACTCACTGACTTTAAACTAACTCTAGGAGGTAGCTAACATTATTATAACCATATCACAGAGGACAGTATAGAGAGATCAAAGTCTTATGCAGAACCATTCACCTCATTTCAGAGGTGTATGTGGACCTTAAGTCTAACTCCAAAACTCATTTTCTTTCTTCTTACATAAATACAGCTCATCATGAAAATAAAAAATAATTACTTTTGTGTTTCTACTAGTAAATATTAACTGGATGTTGTATAATAATTGCCAATACCTTTCTATAATTAGAAAAGACCTAGTACCAATCTTAAGCTTGCTATATCATTCTATATATTCCAAATATATTGGACATAAAATTACCTCCCTAGACAGCCCTTCAAATAGGCAGCTTACAAAACAAATCCTTCAGTCATTTAACAGATACTGATTGGCTATTAAGTGTCAAGTACTATTTTAGGCACAGGAGATAGATCAGTAAAGAAAACAGAGGAAGATCTCTGTCTTCATGAGGCTTACTTCTAACAGTGAAAAGCAGTAGATAATAAATGTAATAAACAAGTAAATTAACAACATGTTGATAGTAGGTACTCTGAAAATAAAAACAGCAAGGTAAGGAGGGCTGGGAATGGAAGGGGAGGTAGCAAGGAAAGGGCATGATTCAGTGTGCTTGGGTCAAGATAGTAAAGGGTGGAGAGAGGAGGGACAGTACAAGAGGAGGTCAGAGAAGAAGCAGGGAGAGTTAGATAGCATAAGGACACCACAGCCTTTGGCTTTTACTCTCAATGAAGTAAGAAGTCATTTCATGGCTCTGACCAGAAAGTGAGATAATCATATTTACATTTCTAATAACATTCAAGTTGCTGAATTCAAGTTACCCTCAATGGAGGGTAAGCAAAGGCAACGCAGTGAGAAAAGATGAAAATGGTAAGAGGCTATTGTCCAGGAGACAGGTGATGGTGGCTTAAATCAGAGGGTAATGGTAGAGGAGGTAAAAGGTACTTGGATTTTAAGGTAATATCAATAGAATTTCCAGATGGATTGGATATGGAATGTGAGAAAAACACAAAAAGGATGATGGCTTCAGAGTTTGGTTTGATCAATGGGAATGATGGGAGTGCCAGTAACTGAGATGGGTAAGGATGCATGCAGATGAGCTCTGGAATGTAAATAAGGAGCCCAGTTTCAGGAGTCAAATTTAACATCCAAGAGGAGATGTTAAATTGTGCTATTTATACAAATTCAAGAGTTCTGAAGAAAGATCTGGGCTAGAGATAGAAATCTGTGAATTATCAGCATATAAATGGTGTTTAAAACCATAAGTCTAAGTGAAGTCATGAAGAGAGTGAGAATAGAGAGGAAAGAAATAAATTTGTCATTATATTTATAGTTAGCATCTTACATTCTTTTGGTAGAGATTTAAAGCAAGAGAGGGTTTTATAGTTATTTTGGTTTGTTTTATGGGATAAGACAAAAGCTTAGTGACTGGGGATCTATATGTAATTATTTCTAATTTTCCTTTGGAATAAAAATCTTCACAGTTCAATGACATATAACCTCCTAACTGAAAACCCTCATATAAACTTAGGTCAACATCAATGAGCTACTGTATCAGTACCATTCTGATAGTGCTGATAGTGAAAATCCAAAAATCCTGTTTCTAAAAGTTTGATTTCGGTTTCATAGATGCTGTTAATGCCCAGTGGGATATATTTCTAAGAGTTTAACTTCTCTGCCTATAGAGAAAAATTTCATAATAAGAAATTGAAACATAATAAAATTAAACTTTAAAGAATATCCTTTTATTTTCCAGTAAAGGAGGAAAAATAATGGTGATATAAACATCTTCATATAAAAAACACAGAGCCTTTAAACATGCAAATTGAAAATGAAATGTAGAGTAAATGCTAATACCTCACTTTTTCCCCCCGACAAGCATTTTCTTCCATATTCATTTTTAATGTCAGAGAATTCACAGAACTAAGATCTTTATTCTAAACCTCTAGAGCTTGTCTGAGAAAGTAATTATGTAGGTATTTGTCAGAAACTGAACTAATAGCCTTGGGAATTTAGACTCATATATAGAGTACAGTTACATAGATTTTATCATCACTCTGTTCCCCATCCCACCCTCTTGTGGTCAGTCATCATTCCAAACCAATTCTGGGCCCTTTTTCCTTTAAGGTTCAGAGATAGTATTGGGGAAAATTATAAAATTCAGTAATAAAGATGTGGAAAAAAATAGGCCTGCAAGTATACAGCTAGTAGGCATATAAGCTGATTCAAGCTTTGTGGAGAGAAAACTGTCAGAGAGGTCCTAGAGCTATTTGCCTCTGGTCCCTCCTCTGTGCTCGTGTTTTCCCTCCAGTAGCACCTATCCAACTGTCCTGAGCTGATTTCTATAGTGTCTCTGGGTTAGATAATGAGTAGAAGGAAAGGAGATAGAACAGTTTGTTTTTCCATCAAGCCATGATTTTTCTAACTCCATGCTATTTATTTTTTTCTAATTATTATGCAGGTTCCTTTTTTTAAGTAACTGTATGTATCAGTCACTGTCCCTGCAGGAAACAGATGGCACATTCAAACTGGGTAATTTGAGGGGAGTTTAATAAAGCAACTATTTAGAAACCGCTTGGGCTGTAGTTTTTTGAACTAATTAATACACCAGCCTCACTTTCTCCCAACCCTTTACCTCTGAAACCAAGGAGAAGGGAGACCATGGATGCATAGCAAATGGCTTAGCTACATAATAGCAAGTACAAACTACTACTTGTAGTAGACAAGTCTGGCTTCATAATCTGTAGGTGCAAAACAAAATGAAAATGCAGGGACTGTTTTTTAAAAAAATGTTGCCAAGAATTTCAAGACAGTGACAACAGAGCATTAAACCAAGTGGAGGGCCCTTCTGAGTGTGGGACCCTGTGCTATTGCCAAAGTCATGTGCTCATGAAGCCAGTCTGTTCCCAGGAGAATAGAAGAATGTATTAAGATACAAATGAAGGGCAAATGAAGTTATCCAACACATATTATGTTACTTTGGTTAAGTTTTATAATATTCTAAACCACAGTTTACTTGTTTGTAAGTAGGGATGACAATAGTACTCTAAATTGTTATTCTGGGAGCATGCAATTTGCTTACGCCAGCAGCTGGCAAAGAAAAAGTGGTCAGTAAAAATCAGCTGCTACTAGTGGCATTAACATTACTGACTTAATATCAATATGTAGAAAAATATATTCATGTGTAGTTGCACTGGATAAGTTATGCAATTTCCATCATTTTAGAAAAATACCAAATGTGTTTAGTGGTTTTTTGGGGAAATTTTTGTATTTACAAAATTTGAAGAATCCATGAATATATATGACTAATGAATGTACACTCCAGAAAAATGAAAAAGTTTTCTGTCATTATGACCATCTTCTTAACACTGAAGATACCAATATTTCATAGAGGGATTATAAACATTTTTATGGGAATCAGTGACTGAAATGTGGATAAATGTCCCTTCTTTCTAATCCTACCAAGACTCTCTTTTTGTGAAGTCCATAAAAACTTCTCTTTCTAAACTGTACCTTTTCTCATCCCTGCAGCCCAACTTATCTCCTCCTTTGGTCTCAAGGTCTCAGTTTTGTGTCATGCATTTTCTACAGATGCGTTAATTCTAAAGCTAGACAGGTATCAGTGAGAATTCTGGTATTGCTGATTACCAGTTTTTTAACTATAGACTGAACCTTGTGTTCTTCATCTAGAATACTTGAGAATCAAATTTGTTTTAGTGAGCACAAAACCTAGCACATAGGAGGTACTCAATAAATTAGTTCTTTTCTTCTTTCTTTCTTTATTTTAAGTCTTTCTAACTTTATTTTAAACTCTTTGATGGAGCAATAATTTGCCTTGTGTAAATGTCCTTATTCCATTCAACTGTGCTTTTCAAGACAGGACATTTTTACAATGATAATATATAAACAAATGTAAACAATCATTTTTCATCTTTACCAAACACAATTCAGAAAGGTTTAATAAACAATGGTATGTTCCAGGCATTATGAGACATAATAAAATAATGTTGAACTGCTAATAAGGAGCTAAGGGCAGAGATTTATTTCTGCCACTGACTGTATAGCATATGGAAATCTAAGTCTTATAACATCCTCAATATAATATTGATATAAAAATCAATTTATGAATTGACTGTTGTATACAAACTCAGAGGTTCTACTTAGCTACCTTCCTCAATAAAAATATATGATCATCAATGAGAAAGCATATATTTTTATTTTCTACATAGTTGCACAAAAAAGAATGTGTTGTGTCATAGCAAACTCAGCTGACCATGTTAATTCTGGCTTAATTCATATTACGGTAAAATCACAATTATTCAGAATCATTAAGAATCAAGTCTGCATTGGAAAGCATTTTAATGAACAAAGGTTTGGCCCTCTTTAGGCCAGAGTTAAAATATTTTTATATTTTATAAAAATGCATTTATTACTGAACATTATTGACCCTTTTCAGATGATTCGGGGTATGATGGGAAGCATTAATGACTGTACTGTGCTATAAGTACGAGTGCTCTTGGGAAGTATAAGATCATGAAATCCTTTTGTCCTATATGAAAGAGTCCAAACAGTTGGTATTCTCTCTCTCATTCTATTTCTGTGTGTGTGTGTATGTGTGTGCATGTGTTGGAGGAGAGGCAGCTGCCTTTTAGTATTAATTATAATTAATTTTGGCTATTTTTAAGTCATTTCCTTTCTGGTTTTCAGGCCGTATGGTGAACATTTCATTTTTGATATGTTATACTACTTCGAGCAAAATTAAATTAATGTTAATAATTTTAAGCATATATCCAAAAGATTGTGTTTTATTTTTAAAAAAACTTGAATAAAGCAAAGGAATATCTCTAGTTAAAATAACAAACTTAAATCTTACTATATCACCAATTTAGGCTTAACATATTGCTACTCTCTTCAACTTAGGTCTCAGACAAGTAATAAATGGCATGGGTTCCAAAAGATTAAGCAGAAAAAAATTATTACAAAGTACAAAAATAAATATACCCATGTACTGAATGAATAGATTACTTTCACTATATTCCACACAGTAACTAAGATTAGAATTCCTAGCTGAAACAGGAACATTTGCTATCTCATTGTTGGAAGCTTCCTACAAGAGAGAACAATATGCTCTCATGTACTATCTGATTTTTAAAATGGTAGATTACAAGAATTTTACATTATAAAGGTTCTTTTTAGTGTCCCTTTTTTCCTGGCAGTCTTACAGTAGTCCTAATATATTACACCTGATTCTTTTTACTGTTGTGATTCAAGGTCACTCCATAAAAAATTTGCATGGCTGGCATACAAAAAGTTGAAGGTGGCTGCTGTCACCTTGAATAATACTGCATATTTCTCTTTCTTTAAAAAAAAAGTAAAGTAGTTATTTTATTTTGCACTACTCAAGATTAATACTATACTCTGAAATTCTTGAGAAAACCCATTTTCTAAAATGATCTTGCCCTGTTGCATCAAAGAAAACCCTACAATCTTCACACTGCACAGTAGGTGCAGATGGACAAACATGAGAAATGAGTGCTCGACCTCAGCAGCAGAGGATGGGCAGTTCCAAGGGGAGGCTGAAAAGACAAATGGTTAGTTCGGCCTCATGCTGAAGAAACATGTGCTGCCTTTAGGTAAGCAAAGATCTTTCCATGAGATGCCACTTTCGGTTTTAGGCACTTCCAATTATTCTAAAACCTCTCAACAATTTACACAGGTCTTTTTACTTTATCTTCTTTGCCTCAATTCTGATAGCATTTTTACCTAAGGGATCATAAACTTGTTTCATGTTCACTCAAAATCTATATATATATCAATCTTTCTTCAGAGAGTTCAGCTCACATATGCCACCATTCAGTGTCCCACCCACGGCCAAGCTTCACTGAGAGAATGCATTTTCACAGTAGTAAGATGAAGTATATTCGAGACTGTTTTCTTTATTTCTTTCTTCCTTTTTTTAAAGATTTTATTATTTATCTATTCATAGATAAACAGAGAGAGAGAGAGAGAGAGAGAGAGACAGAGGGAGAAGCAAGCTCCCTGCAGGGAGCGCAATGCAGGACTCCTCCCAGGACTGGGATCATGCCCTGAGCCAAAGTACACACTCAACCGCTGAGCCACCCAGGTGTCCCTCTAGACTGTTTTCATCTATTTCCAGAGGTGCAATGTTGACCCAAGGTCTTAGTAACATTGTTTCTCTCTCTGAAACTTTCCCAGTTGCTCTACCTACCTCCAATCTAAATGAGCCCCTATCAGATAAACAACAGAAAAATAATTCCCCTAGGCATTAGAGTTACTTTATAACTTATCTATTCAAAAATATGTACCCAATTCAGAAAGGTTTAATAAACAATGGTATGTTCCAGGCATTATTATCAAGCATATAAATAAACTAGACTACAAATTTCAAGTGTATTAAATAAGACCTGTTTCTTCCAAATATAAATGTAGTGTAGAAGTGGAGACCTAACCCAACTTGGAGAGAGGAAGAGGTTTAAGAAAAGGGTTCTTAGACTTGGTAATGAATTTTAAGAGTAGTAACAGTTTGGTCCAAAATTGTCAAATTTGATCCTCTCTGCCTTTCCAGTCTAGTCTCCTACACCACCTTTCAGTGAATTCCAGCTCAGATAATATCAAGCCATTAGAGAAGTTCTTTGTAAACATCATGCTGTTTCATATTTCCAATTCCTCATTCAGGAGCTCTCTGTCTACTTTTAACTTTATTCCTGGTCTCCTTTATGCTCCCTCAAGCCTACTTTTCCTTCAAAATTTCACTGAGATGTAACTGCCAAGATGATACTGACTGATATCTCAAGGTGGGATGAAAACAACAGTCCTATATTCTCCAATAATACCCTGTGAAAAATCACCTTTACCGTATGTATTACAATATGTTGGACCCATCTGTAACATAAATTTATTGAAGATACGATCTGTGTGACATTCAATTTCAAGCAGTGCCTATATTCAATAAATGAGGTTTTTTTATGCATAAGAGTTAGACCTAGTAAAACCACCAAAAATAAAATAAAATACTTAGGAATAAACTCATCCATGGACACCAAACATCTGTACACTGAAAACTATAAAACATTGCTGAAATAAATTAAGGACACATATAAATAGAAAGACATCTCATGTTCATGGATTAGAAGATTTAATATTATTAATTCAATACTATCCAAAGTAACCTCCTGATCAATTGCAATTCCTATCAAAATCCCAATGTTTCTTACATACATAGAAAAATCTATCATAAAATTAATATGGAATCAAAGAACTCTGAATAGCCAAAACAATCTTGAAAAAGAGGAGAGTTGGAGATCTCATACTTCTTGATTACAAAACTTATTTTAAAAGCTACACTCATCAAAACAGTATGGTACTGGCATAAAGAATGACATATACACTAATGGAATACAATAGATATCCCAGAAATGAATCCTCACATGTATGGTCAGAGGATTTTTGTCAAGGGTGCCAAGACCATTCAATGGGGGGAAGAACAAATAGTTTTGGAAAAATTGGCTATCTACATGCAAAAATATGAATTTGGAGCCTTATCTTGCATAAAAGACAAAAAAAATGACTCAAAATGGATCAAAGACCTAAACCTAAGAGCTAAAACTATAACATTTTTAGCAGGAGACATAGGGCAAATCTTTATGACATTGGGTTTGCCAATGATCTCTTTCAGATGAAACCAAAACCACAGGCAACCAAAGAAAAATTAAACAAATTCAGCTACATCTAAAAACTTCTGTGCATCAAAATACAAATCAACAGAGCAAAAATACAACCATGGAATGGGAGAAAATATATGAAAATCATATATCTGATTAGGAATTAATATCTATTATATATAAAGAAATTCTACAACTCAAAAACCAAAAAGGCAAGCAATTCCATTTAAAAATGAGCAAAAGGGCTTGCTTTGACATTTCTCCAAAGAAGATATATAGAAAGCAAGAAATACATAAAAAGATGCTCAACATCCCTAGTCATTGAGGTAATGTAAATAAAAACAATAGTGAGATATTACATTACATTATTAGGACAGCTACTATTTAAAAAAACAGAAAATAATAAATATTGACAAGGACGTGGAAAAACTGGAATCCTTGTGTAATATTAGTAGGAATGTAAAATGGCTCAGACATTATGAAAACAGCATGGTGGTTCTTCAAAAAATAAAAAATAGAATTGTCATATGATGCAATTTCACTTCTACGTATATACAGAGAAAAACTGAAAGCAAGATATCAAACAGGTATTTGTACATTCATATTCACAGCAGCATTATTCGCAATAATCAAAACGTGGAAGCCACTCAGGAGTCCATCAATGGATGAATGGATAAACTAAATGTGGTATATATACAATGGAATATTATTCAGTTTTTAAAAAGAAAAAAAATTAACCTATGCTACAACATGGATGAACCTTGAGGAATGCTAAATGAAATATGCCAGTCACAAAAAAGATAAATACTATATGATTCCACTTATATGAGGAATCTAGAGTGGTCAAATTTTATAGACACAGAAAACAGAATGGTATGATGGTTAATTTTTTGTGTAAACTTAACTGGGCCACAAGGTGCCCAGATATTTGGTTAAATGTTATTCAGAGTTTGTCTGTGAGAGAGTTTCTGAATGAGATTAACTTCTGAACTGGTAGACTAACTTAACTAAAGCAGATTCTCCTCTCCAATGTGAGTGGGCCTTATCCAACCCATTGAAAACCTGAAAAGAATAAAAAGGCTAAGTAATGAAGAATTTATTTTCTCTGTGCCTGACCGTCTTCAAGCTGAGACACTGGCTTATTCCTGTCTCTGGGCTCAAAGTCGGATTGGAATTTACACGATTGCTCTCCTTTTTCTCAGGCCTTTGGATTCACACCGGAATTGTACCATTGTCCCTCCTTGGTCACTAGTCTGCTGATTGCAGATCTTGAGACTTCTCTGCCTCCATAATCATGGGAATCAACTCCTTATAATAAATCTTTTTTTCTATTGGTCCTTGTTTTTTTTTTTTTTTTTGAAGAACCCTAACTAATATAAATGGTGACTGTCAGAGGCTGAAGATAGAAAATAATGGGAAGTTACTGTTGAATGGGTACAGAACTTCCATTCTTCCATTTATAAGATGAAAAGAGTTTTGGAAATACATAGTGGTGAAACTTATACAACAATGTGAATGTACTCAATATCACTGAACTGTACAATTTGGAATGATTAAAATAATAAATTTCATGTTATGTGTACTTTATGACAATTACAAAAATTTTGAGAGTCAGTCCTACTGAACAAAGCATCTTTTGGTTTTGCTTAAAACAACAGTTATCAAACTTTTTTGGTCTGAGGACTCCTTTATACTCCTAAAAATTAATAAGGATCCCAAAAACTTTTGTTGATAAGGATCATATCTATTGATGTTTACCATCTTGGAGATTAAAATTAAGAAATATTAAAATATTGATTCATTTAAAATAATACAATAATGAGCATATATTACATGTATACTACTGTCTGTTATATTATATATTATGTTATTATGTAATATATATTGATATAATACAGTGTTATATGTATTATATAATATAGAACATAACAGTTTTACTTTTAATTAATGTATAATTAATATATAAATATATATTTTGTTAATTTTAATTAACATGTTTATACATAAAATATATAATGTAATATAAAATATATATTATCATTTATATATAAATAATATATTTACAATAATATGATGAGTTCAGTTTATATAAACATAACATAAACATTTCATAAACATTTTATGAAAATTAAGTATATTTCCCAATATATAACTACTTTACTGAGAAAAGTAGCATTGTTTTTCATTTTAAAAAATCTTTGTATATATCTAGCTAAATATGAGACAGTTGAACCTCCATATCTTCTTCTACATTCAAATTGGCGTATGTTATTTTGGTTGAAGTATTAAGAATATGCAGACTCATACAAATATACAGTTGGAAGGGAAAAATTAGAAGTCCTTTGAGCAAGGTTTGGATATTGTTCTTTGATACTACACTCAAATTCAATAAGATGTTTTACCTAAATGTTAGTTGCAATGTGGAATCTAAAACCATACCAATAAATTTCTTATGCTGTTAAATTAAGTCCCTTGGTCTATTTTGTGCTTTGAGTAGATCTTCCATCCATGCATTATAATATCATGAATTTTTCATTTAGAAAATATTGGTTCACTGAGTTCCCACTCAGCTCTTTCAAATATTGACATATTTCATTATTCAAAATTTTAAAACCACATTTATCAATATCACCATTAATCTCATTGAAAAATGTCTTAAAGTGTTTGTAAAGTTGATATAAATTTTACAAAATTCTAATTTTCATTTGAAAGCTCGTTTTATCATTAGCAACAAATACTGTCAAGGGTTCTCCTGAAATGACAGGTTCACCTTGTTCAAATTTGAGAAAATGTCTGCCAAATAACCAAGTCTGAATAACCCTAGTTTTTCTGTCATTATTTCGTGTAGAAAATAGTATTCTATGAGATAGTGGCTGGTTCAGCTTGCACCTCAATCATACGAGTTCTTTTTCTCTAAACAACCACCATACTTTGGTACTTTGTGGTATTGTAGAAGTCTTTTGTGCCTGTTTCCCATTTTGTCACATAGAATATTAAAAAAAAGGGACACTCAAGGGTCAAGATTTTACAAATTTAATAATTTTTACTGCTTCACTAAGAACAGTCTTAGATGAAAAGATTTTTTAAATGTGGATACATTTTTTTAATGTCCCAAAGAATGCAGTAACTATTTGCACATTTTGGTGCCACTGCCTCAATTTGTGCTATGTACTTGTAGTTTTTGCTTTTGCATCATCAGTATAAATGTCAAAATCAAGAAAACAGCAAATAAATATTAATATTTGTAGAAGTACTTTTGGCTTTGCAGACCCTCTGAAAGGACCTGGAGACCTCCAGAGATCTGCTCACCACACTTCGAAAACCACTGGTTTAGAGAACATAGGAAGTTTTAGGACTTCTTTAATATCAAACTGACTTCTGAATTCAAAATTATTAACCTTTCAAATAGAAAATGAACAGAGATTAATCATCCAGTTTCCTTCCTTTACATGAGAAGAAATGGAATGTCAAGAGAGAGACAAAACAACTTTCTCACCACCAACCAGTACTAGAACTGAAATACATGATTGACTGTATTGAGTGATGTTTTTACCCTTGTTGCTCAGTGAGGACAACTCTTCAAATCACAAAGGAAATTATTCAGGAACCAAGTCCTTTCTAAAGCCATGTGGTGGCATATGACTATAAACCTACCAGATTCACTTTCATACTTCAATTTATTGGTAAGGCCAGCGTTTACTCTAAAGTACAATCATTCAATCATTTTCTATCATCCACATATGAAGAGATACAAAGAGAAACACCATAAAACACTTAAGTTGATAATTAAAGGGATGCCTAGGTGGCTCAGTGGTTAAGTGCCTGCCTTCAGCTCAGGATGTGATCCTGGAGTACTGGGATCAAGTTCCATATCAGGCTCCCTGTATGGAGTCTGCTTCTTCCACTGCCTATGTCTCTGCCTCTCTCTCTCTGTGTGTCTGGCATGAATAAATAAATAAAGTATTTTTTAAAAATTGATAATTACACCAAAGAGAATGAAGGACAGACAACTCATACAATGGTCAGAGAAGGCATCTTTGAAGAGATTATATTAGATTTGAATCTAGAGGATAAGACAGGGTGAGGAATAGCAAAATCATGGCAAGAAGTTCTGATACAAAGGTAAAAGCAAGTCCAAAGGATCTGAACCAGGACCAGGTTTAGATTATTTGAAACCAAAGGGTGAGCTATGTTGTCGAATATGGATGATGATGGGGAGAGCATAATGGGTTGAGATTAGAAACGGGTAATTAAGACCCAGTTCATTAGCCATGGGCAAGAATTTAAATATTGTTCTAAGTGCAATAGTAACCTATTACAGTATTTTAAGCAAGAAAATTAAATAATCTATTTTATAGAGTCCAAAATGCAAAGAGACCACCACTCTAAATGTAATGTGTCCAAAAACTAAAAACCTGGATCTAGTAAGCAATAAAGGCGTAAGGTTGGACTATATTAGACAATATGATCACTCCTTTTAATGTGTTTGGTAGGCTAACACCCTGCAGGGATGTCTATATCCTAATCTCTGGAACCTGTAAATATGTTTTGTTACACAGAAGAAGAGACATCATAGATTTAATTCAAGCTAATGATCTTAATACAGATTATCCTGGATTACCTATATGGTCCTAATAGTCACATGACCCATTAAAAGCAGAGAACTTTCTTGGCTGGATGCAGGAGAAACGCAGCAGAAAAGGAAGTCAGAGACATTAAAGCATGAGAAAGACTCAACACACCACCGCTAGTTTGAAGATACAGGGACAATGTGATGAGAAATGCAGGCAGCCTTATGCCTAGAGGCTCCCACCTGACAGCCCACAAAGATACAATGGCCTCAGTCCTATAACCACAAGGAACTGTCTTCTACCAATAGTTTGAATGGCCTTGGAAACAGATGTTCCCCCAGAGCTCCAGATAAGAGCCTGATTAGCTGACATCTTGAAGCTGATCTTGTAAGACCCAAAGAGAGAACCCAAACAAACACAATCACACTTCTCACTTACAGAACTGTAAGATAATAAATTTGTGTTAAGTTTTTATGTTTGTGGCAACTTTTTATACCACCCATAGAAAGCTTATGAATATGATGTGATAGGTAGAGAAGAGTTTAAAAAATATAACTTAATTTTATTATAAACCTAAAAATGACAAAGTGACTTTACTCATATCCCTGAGTCATAGTGTGTTGAATAAAATGAAATAGAAAAATAATCAGTCGTTATAAATTCTTTTTAGAAAAAAAAGTCCACTCAATGACAAAACTTTAATTAATCAAAAGATCAAATAAAGAATCAAATAATTCATATACTGGAAAGCTATGTTATAAGGAACTGAGAATGAACACTAAATATATTTAAATATAGGACTAAGGAAGATAAACTATGAGGATTACAGCAGCTGAATATAATAAAAATGTTATAACCTTGATAATGAGAAAATAATATGACAAAAATTCAGAAGTGGAGAAAGACAGGCAAGAGATAAGAAAGTACAAACTTATGATTTTATTACATTTCATAGGAGGGAATCCACTGATAAACTCTGATAACATTATTAAAAATAAGAATAGCTATAAACATTCCAAATATAATAAGGAAAAAAATACATACATACACATAACACCAAAGAAAATACTGACTACATATCAAAAGATATTTTTAAAAAACAAAGAAGAGAGACTTCCACTTACAAAAATAGAGTGGCATGGATATTCTGAAAAAATAAGTCAGTAAAATGTTCATAGTTGCCAAAAATAACTGACAAGTTTTACTCTAAATCATAACTAAGTTCATACAAAAATAAAAGACCATCTCGGTGTCCTCTTCCCCAAGCCAAAAAGAAGCCAAAACCACAGTTAAAAATGCTCCAGAGCCATGATTACCGTAGATATTTGTAAATACAAGAAGCCTAGAACCTGAGTTCATGTCAGGGATAGAAAATAGGACTTTGGGCCATGTAAGGTAGGGTACTAGGCTCCTAGACCCCTTTACCTAGCTAGGGCCTTCAAAGCCTGCTCTTTCAGTAAAAGGATAAGCTGGAATTTAACTTGCTAGCAAAGGGAATATAAGAGCAAATGTGGCTCCCACCACATTTGGGTGGCTTAGTGGTTAAGCATCTGCCTTCAGCTCAGGTCATGATCCTGGGGTTCTGGGATCAAGTCCTGCATCAGGCTTCCCACAGGGAGCCTGCTTCTCCCTCTGCCTGTGTCTCCGCCTGTGTCTCTGCCTCTCTCTCTGTGTGTCTCTCACAAATAAATAAATAATTTTTTTTAAAAAAAGAATAAATGTGTCTGCTTCAGTCTTATAATATTTGGGTAATAATGGCCTGAGAGAATTCATAACCATCACTCTGCCCTTGAATTGGCTTAGGGTTCCCAAAATAAACCATAACTTAAAGTGACACAGGGAGTACAGTACAGTGGGAACTACACAGATACAAAACAAACGTAGGAAGAGACCTTCAAATCAGACATTCAGTACTCTTAGACATTAAGATTAGTCAGAAACAAGTACAAAAAGGAAGTTTCCAAAATATACAAAAGAACAAGATGACATCAATGAAAGGCAGCAGAAATAAAATCAGTAGAATAATTACCACAAAGATTTCAGCTACTGGGGTAGCCCGGCTGGCTCAGCGGTTTAGCGCTGCCTTTAGCCCAGGGAGTGATCCTGGAGAACCAGGATCAAGTCCCACATCCAGCTTCCTGCATGGAGCCTGCTTCTCCCTCTGCCTGTGTCTCTGCCTCTCTCCATGTGTGTCTTTCATGAATAAATAAATAAAATATTTTAAAAAAAGATTTCAGCTATTGAAATGATCAAATCAAAATGCAAAAATAACTTTTAAAAATATCTAAAGGAATAAAAGAGGAAACAAAATATCTTATTTAACAAATACTTTTATAATCCTTATTTTGTTACATGCACTGTTGTAAATTCTTTACATATATTTACTCATTTAATCTTCAACAACTCTAAAGTTGATGCTACTAATTTTATGGATAAGGAAATCAAAGCTTAGAGAAGTTAAGAAATTTACCTAAATTTGCATAGCATAAATTTTGGTGCTAGAATCCAAATCCACAGAATTTGGCTACAGAATCTATACTAATAATTACGTTGTAAATGAGAATAAAAATAACGAATAATTGCCTGGCCTACTTTTTAAATGAAAAAAAAAAACAGAACTAGTAAGCTGAAATATAATAATCAAATGTTAAAACTCAATGATGAGTTAAACTGCAGATTAAACAAAAGGAGAATTTGACCTACCAGATAAAGCTAAAACCATTCATCAAATGGCATCAGAAAAAGATTTAAAAATGTAAGCCAAAGTTTAAGAAACATGGAAGAAATAAGATTTAATTGTCTAGTAGCTATTCTCAGAAGGAGAGAATAAAGAAAGTGGAAGAAAAACACTATTTAAAGAGATAACAGCTGAGATTTGTGTAGAAGAGATAAAAAGAAATAAATTCACAGACTCAGAAAGTACCAAAAATCTCATATTGTATATATACAAATAAAGAGACAACAAGAATGACAAAAGGCTAATTGTTAAGCTAGAGAAAGGAATGGGAACAAGGATAGGCATATTATAGGCTTCTCGTTTACTGTATTTTTGCATTTGAATAGTCTCATAATGAAATTAAAAAGTAAACATTTGGAAACATATTGTTTAAGTCACAAAAAGGGTCCTAAAAACACCAAGAGAAAAAAATTAATACTTAAAATGAACAATGATTAGACTGGGCTAATTTCTCCTTAGCAATACTGAAAGCCAAACATGTGGTCTAATAATATCTTCAACTTGTTGGGACAAAATAATTGTCAGCAAAGTACTTTGCAACTAACTATATTTTCATTACAGTGCTATGTTTTTTATGATGACATTTTCATCAAAATGGGAAATGTAAAACCAATAGACCGTCACTAATGAAATTTAAACAATTGTGAGAAATAAAACAATCTCAGAAGAAAGGTGAGCAAAGAAAGCATGTGAATAAAAATTAAGCAGTGACCATTTTTTTAAAAAGTACAGTAGCTCCCCCTTACCTTCAGAAAATATGTTCCAAGATCCCAAGGGGGTTCCTGAAACTGCTGATAGTAGCAAGCCCTATCAACACTATGTTTCCTATATGTATATGCTGATGATAAAGTTTAATTTATAAATTAGACACAGTAAGAGATTAATAATAACTAATAATAAAATAGAACAATATACTGTAATACAAGTCATGTGAATGTGGTCTCTCACTCTCACAAAATACCTCATGGTACTGTACTCACCCTTCTTTGTGATGTGAATAAAATGCCTACATGATGAGAAAAAATGAGGTGAACAGTATAGGCATCATTAGGCTCCTAGTGACCTTCTGCTATATCAGAGATCATCTGTTTCTGGACTTCAGTCAACCTCAGGCCACTAAAACCGTGGAAAGCTAACCATAGATAAGGGAGGACTACTGTAATACTGCTTAAATTGGAGGCTAAAGGGGATCCCTGGGTGGCTCGGCGGTTTGGTGCCTGCCTTTGGCCCAGGGCGCGATCCTGAAGTCCCGGGATTGAGTCCTGCGTCAGGCTCCCAGCATGGAGCCTGCTTGTCCCTCTGCCTGTCCCTCTGCCTGTGTCTCTGCCTCTCTCTCTCTCTCTCTCTCTATCATAAATAAATAAATAAATCTTAAAAAAAAATTGGAGGATAAAAATAGAGATAGAGGATTTCTGCTTCTGAAAATTAAAGAGTGGCTTGTAACAGGCCTCTCGTTAAATATATTTCCATTAAAAAAAAAAGAAATAATAAAATCTGAAGGGGAAAACACAAAACAGCTACTTGGAGAGCAATGGAGTTGAGGGACTAACTCTCTTGAGGTAAGCTTGATATTCCTTCTACTTCTCCCCTGGAGACATCTGCCAATTCCTAAGTGGGTTGGTGCTAGTGGACCAAGCAAGAGTAGTGACTCAAGTGTCAACCATCTCAGCAGGTTGTCGCAGGGAAGACAAAAACTGAAGATCAATGATACCAAGGCATCTAGAACATGAGGGGCTATGGTCCCAGAGAAAAACCAAATGAGAATAATAAGCCTAACTTTCCAACTAGCTTTTCCTAGAGACATTTTCAACTCCTAATCTGCGTAGGACAAGAGGAAAGGGTAGTTAAGCAGAAAGTGACAGCCAAGTAGCTAATAATCAACAGAGGGTTTGTCTGACCCATCATACTGGAGAGACAAAAAATTAGACTTCAGGGCTTCCCAAGGAGAAAAAAGCCACGGTTTATGGAGCCTTCAGCTGTAAACCCTGATGGACTACACTTTAGAAGCCAGAATTAGAAGTTTTTCAAAGATTAAAACTCATCATCAACTCAAATCCTCTAATCTCTGTTTGAAGTCAATTGCTTTGCCCATATACTGACCGCCAAAAACAGTCAGTTTCCTCCGGAGTATAATGAGATCATCCAGAGCCTCTGCCATTTTTCATACAAAATGTATGCCCTTTAGTTAAAAATTATGAGGCATGCCAAGAGACTAGATCAAATAGCCAAATCCAAGAGATAAAAAGTAAAAAATTTATAGCTAATCCACATACTAAAGTTATCAAATGTGGATTCTGCTGTTAAATATGATCAACTCATGGAATATGACTTCTTTAAATGTACAATGAAATGAAAATATTTACCAAAGAATTGAAATCATGAGAAGAAAAATCCTGGAATTCTTAGAACTGAAAAATATAATTACCAAAATTAAGACATATTCATATACAAGATCCAATATAGCATTTAGTGGAAAGGGAAAGTTGAAGAACACTTTTATAACAGGATATCTCAAAAATTTTAAAAATTATTTCCCTACTGAAGGGATCCAGGGAGAAGTTCAGAAGGAGGGATAGAACTTAATTATACTTTTATCTTTAAGCTCTTCACTACTGCTTGATCCCCCCAAAAACAAACCAGCACTATTTCTATAAAAGAAACTTACTAAAATTTAATAAATACATAAAATTAACATGCTTATTACAGAAGAATTTTTAAACTATACATTTTTAGTAGTAAATATACCTTTCCTCATAATGCCAACTCAAAAGAATAATGGCAATTACTATTTCTTGCTTCATTCCAGGTTTTGGCCATGCATGTTTTTATTAGTTATTATCACATGGTATGGGAAGCAGAAGAATCCTAAGATGCTTTCCAAAATTCTTGCGTCTCCAGTATACACATACTTTATAATCCCCTACTCTTGAGTTTGGGCAGACTATGAATATGACTGGATAGTTGCTCCACTGATTAGGTAATGCTATATAAGACCAAATCTTAGGGACATCTGGGTGGCTTTGTGGTTGAGCGTCTGCCTTCGGCTCAGGGCATGATTCTGGGTTCCTGGGATCAAGTCCCACATCACGGTCCCTGGCAAGAAGTCTGCTTCTCCCTCTGCATATGTTTCTGCCTCTCTCTGTGTGTCTCTCATGAATAAATAAATAAAATCTTAAAAAAAAAAAAACTACATCTTAGCAGACTAGAGAGAAAGTCTCCTACCAGCTTTGAAAATGTAAGCACCACATTATAAGATGACCAGAAGGCTGACCTGAGGGTGCGGCCTTGGAGTTTAGAGTAACTCACTGTCAACAGCCTATAAAAAAAATAGGTATATAAACTAGAACCACAAGGAACTGAATTCAGCCACCAACCAGTGGGCTTGGAAGACACCCCAAATCCTAGCCAACACCTTGATTTTAGTCTGGTGAGAGCAAGAATAGAGGGCTTATAATCTGTGCCTGGACTCCTATGGAAACTACTAGATAATAAATTTGTTGTTTTAAGTTGCTAAATTTGTGGTAATTTGTTATGTAGTAAAAGAAAATTTGTACATATTTTTACATTTTATATATATAAAATATATGCTTTCTATTATATATAGAAGTACCATAATTGTGCAATAAATACAAAAGAAATGTAATAAATTTGCAAATATAGAAAAGTGTAAGAAACACTGAGAAGGCAATTGGATCCAGATAATCACACTTGATATTTTGTTTAGTTCATTTGTCTTTATCTTTTCGCTGATACCTAACCATGTATCTTCAAAAGATATCATCTAAAAAATAATAATAACCATAATGCCATTATCCCACCATAGTCTCTGTGTTTTTGCAAACCATATTCACTGTGATGATTAGTTTTATACCATCACCTTGGCTAGGCTATAGTTCCCAGTTATTCAACACTTGATCTAGGTGTTGCTGTGAAAGTATTTTGTAGATGTGGTTAATATCTACAATCAAATAAATTCAAATAAAGGAGATTAACTTTGATAAAATGGATCTCACCCAATCAGTTAAAAGGCCTTAGGAACAAAAACGGGTTTCTGTGAGGAAGAAATTCTGCCTCAACACTGCAACAGTAGCTTCTGCCCTAGTTTTCAGTCTGCCCTACAAATTTGAGACTTGACAGACCCTACAATCATGTAAGCCAAACTCTCTGTGTGTGTACAGTAGGTCCTCCTCATTCACAAATTCTGTATTTGTGAATTTGCTTACTTACTAAAATTCATTTGTAACCTCAAAATCAACAACTCATGGCATTTTGACGTCATTTCTGGATATGAAGAGAACGGCAAAAAAATTGAGTCACCAGACACAGAGGTTCTCAGTAGAGATCAAACAAGGCAAAGCTCAACCCTCTTTTTGTTTTTGTTTTGTTTTTTCTTTAAGATTTTATTTATTTATTCATGATAGACACAGAGAGAGACAGAGACACAGGCAGAGCTCCATGCAGGGAGCCCGATGTGGGACTCAATCCTGGGTCTCCAGGATCACGCTCTGGGCCGAAGACAGGTGCTTAAACCACTGAGCCACCCAGGCTGCCCAAAGCTCAACCTTCTTGTATTAGCTCTCATACTATTAGCAGATAACCTTTCCAAAATCTACTTAGTGCCACGTTTCTGTTTGGGGGACTTTTTTTCCATTTTTGTGCAAGAGGTTGGTGATTTTGCTGCTTAAAATGGCATACAAGTATAGTGCAAAAGTACTTTATTAGTATTCCTAAGCACAAGCAGGCTTAGGAATACTAGATCTCTGTGTCTTATAGAGAAAATATGTTTTAGATAAGCTTTGTTCAGGCATGTGGTAATAAGTGCTATTGACCATGAGTTTGTGTTAATGCATCAATAATATATATCTAAAAAGATGTCTTTAACAGAAACATGCATAAACAAAGATTGATTGGTTGACAAAGATGTTGTGACCAGAGGCTTGCAGGAATTACCCTGTATTTCCCCTAGGACAAATGGAGTAATGGTTCATTATTCACTGACTCAGTGTCTGTAGAGACTCTACTGAACATAACTCTGGTATATAACAAGAATCAACTGTGTGCATGTGTATGTGTATGTGTATAAAATCCTACCAGTTCTATTACTTTTAGAGAATTCCAACACACTCACCATCCTACTCCTGGAATATTCTGGGGCCCTTGGTTGAAAATTACTGGCAAGAATAAGGTACTATAACAAAAAAGAGGATCCTGTATTCCTCTAGAACGGGGGTTGACAAACTGCAGCCACCATTTGTTTTTTGTCATTGTTGGGGTTTTTTGTCTTAGATTTTTATTTTATTTATTCATGAGAGACACAGAGAGAGAGGCAGAGACACAGGCACAGGGAGAAGCAGGCTCTTTGCAGGGAGTACAATGCGGGACTCAATCCCTGGACCAGGTCATCCCCTGAGCCAAAGGCAGATGTTCGATTGCTGAGCCACGCAGGCATCCCCACCATTTGTTTTTACAAATAAAGTTCTACTGGAATCCAGACAAACCCATTCTTTTATGTATTATTTAAGGTTACTTTAATGCTACAATGGCAAAATCAAGCAGTTGTAAAAGTGACTATGTGACACCAAAAGCTGAAAATATTTACTACTTGGTCCTTTATAAAAACAAACAAAAAAAAATGTGTTGACCCCTGCACTATAATATAAGAGCACATAAGAAGGCTGACAAATGTGGGTATGTACTGAACTCGATAACAAATATATTTCTCATCAGATGCTTTATTAATCTTTCAATTATAAAAATATTTGATTCAGGGTTATTTTTATTATTTTCAAAGATACAGAAAATCATTATTAAAGTTCTCTAGGAATGAAAATGGCCATTATATTGATCTATGCAGTTCAAATTTTGCAGAGTAAAAAGAGGAAGAAAAAGACTTGTAGAAATTTCTCAGGTGGATCAACTGCTTAGCCATAGTTAAGTGCAGTAAAAGAACAATAGTGCTATTGTTTTAAATGGTCAACAATGAAGATAAAAGATTTATCTGAACTGTGCACCAAAAGACATGTCTCAAGAAACACTTCTTCTCGTACTGAGGAAGAAACATAAACAAATGCATAATAGCTAAAAGAGGTATGCAAAGCCCTAACTTTCTCTTCCATTTTGCAGGAGCTAAAAACCTTATAATCCAACTACATTCCAGAATTTGCTTCCCTAATTAAGGCTAACTGCTGCAACTTTAGAAAGCCGTAAGAATTTTAGTTGCTGAACACAATTAAGGTATACATCTAATTACTGTAAAGCTTGGTGCAGTTCAGGCAGTCCTCCTCCATCTTTAGCTCTGCCATCTGGAACACGTAGCCTCGTGATCATAACAGAGCAAAAGAAAAAGATAGAGGGAGCGCACTGGCTCAAGTGACACATGTCACTGTGACTCACAATCCGCTGATGAAAACTAACTGCAAAAGAGGATGGGAAATGAAGCAGAGGAGCTCATAGATGACTCACTACACACTTACTGTCTCTACCACAGGAACCAAACCAATAAGGGATGAGCCAAAAAGGTCTTTGACAGTATTCTTCACTATTTTGAGTCATTTTTTTGTCAGGTTCAGTGTGCCTAAATAAAATTATGCAATATGGATCAAAGGTAATTCACTGTATGGGTCCTTAGATATATGAGATTGACTTTCTCTTAATTAATTCAACAAATATTTTTAAGTACTTACATTAAGTCACACATTGTTCTAAGTGCTGAGTAAAACAAAAAGATCTCTAAACTCAAGATACATATTCTTGAGGAAGAAGCAAAATAAATTGATAAAATAGAAGATTCAATCATTCAATATGTTAAAGGTGACAACTACTACAGGGGGAAAAAAGCATAGCAGATTAAAGTCAGAAAGTGTTAGGGATGCAGGTTACAGGCTGTTTAGTTTGCCACAAACTTTGTATCTTAAAACAACACAGATTTATTATCTTACAGTTTGGAGATCAGAAGTTCAAATGATTCTCACTGGTCTAAAATCTAGGTGTGAGCAGGGCTATGTTCCTTTCAGAGGCTCCAGGGGGGAAATCTGTTTCCTCTTCTAGCTTCTAGAAGCTGCCTGCATTCTTGGACTCATGGTTGCATCACTCATACTATATTTCTGCTGTCACATCTCTCACTCTGGCCTGATTATTTCCCTCTTATAAGGACCCTTGGAATGATATTGGACCACCCCCCCCAAGTTAATCTAGTATTATCACCCCATCTCAAAATCCATAATTTAATCACACCGGCAAAGTCTTTTGCTATGTAAGGTAACATATTCATAGGTTCCAAGAATTACAGATGGACATCCTTGGGGAGACATTATTCAGCCTACCACATGCATTAAGAAGTCACAGGAAGCACCACTGAGGAAGTAATAATCACACCACAATTTAAAGGAGGAGATGGGTTAGTCAAGTGTGTCTTTAGGCAGAGGGGCAGCTATAGCAAAGGTCCTGCAGTAGAAGCACATCTACTATATTCAAGAAGTGCACAGAAGCCCATTGGTTTCAATGAAGTGAGTTTGAGAGACATAGTACAGGACATCATAAAGGTAAGAAAAGGTTATTTTGAGCCATGTCTTGTAACTCTTATAAGGATGTTGGTTTTTCTCTTTGAATTAGAGCCATTGGGTAGTTTTGATTAGAGGAGTGGTATGATCTTATCACTCTTGCTGTTGACTGAAAATAGAATGCTAAGGGAATAAAAGCAGGGAGACCTGATAGGAAATGTCAAAAAAAAAAATAGCACCAAAGTTCAATATGCAGGGACTATTGAAATAGTTTAAGACTATTAAAATAAGTGAGAGAGAAAAGAAATCAGTCTGGGCTCAATGCCACTGAAAGAAAAGGTGGTAAAGTTTTTAAGAGCTCTCTAATGCCATCTGTGTTTGCCTATTAACTTCATCCAAACAAATAGTAAACTTTCTAGTGTCTTCATGACAGGAGATAGGTTTACAACTTGGAGCAAGATGCCTACTGAGAAGGTAGGTTCCTACCCTACCACAAACAGTAGAAGTTAGAGGTGCTATCTCCTGATAGTTATATCTTAGACAGACAGCTCCCAAGCCCTTGAGAAAGACATTCCTGGGTGGTAAAACCAGCAACCGACTTTTTAAAAGATTTACATTTCAAAGGGGCAGAGAGAGAATTTAGAGGTACAAGTTTTCTAAAGTAAGTGGTCTAAGAAACAAGATGTTAGGAATTTCATTAATCCTGAAATATAAAAGGATCTCACCTAAAGTTTAGTCAAGCTGAGGGGAACATTAAGGTCATTTAGGTCAGACTAGTTCAGGGGCAGCCCAGGTGGCTCAGCGTTTTAGCGCCGCCTTCAGCCCAGAGCGTGATCCTGGAGACCCGGAATTGAGTCCCATGTCAGGCTCCCTGCCTGGAGCCTGCTTCTCCCACTGCCTGTCTCTGCCTCTCTCTTTCTCCCCTCTCTGTATATTCTCATGAATAAATAAATAAATAAATAAATAAATAAATAATCTTTTTTTTTTTAAAAAAGGACTATTTCAGTAAACTAAGCAAAAATAATGATAGTTGGGACCAGACTAGTAGCAGTGGAGGTGGTGAGAAGGAGATGGATTCCAGATACATTTTGAAGGCAGAACCAAAGGATTTTCTGAGATATTGGCTGTGGGGTTACAGAGAAGGAGGGAGTCAAGGACAATGTCAAGAACATTCAACATATTACCTCACATGTGAACAACTGTGCCACCCTGAGTTGTGTGCCTTGGTAAAGTATCATTCTGTCTTATAGTCATAAGGAAGAAATGAAATAATATTTGCAAAGTGCTAAACAGTGTCTATCACTTATAAGTAATCAATAAGATCTCTGATAAATTCTATAGGAATTATTTCATTATCCTTTGACAGTATCACAGAGGAGAAATCTGATGTTTATGACTTCTGAGATAATTTATTGGATGTCAGTAGGAACATTCTGGCATCGCAGAAAATTTGCTAAGATCTTCTCAGTATGTTTCTCCTTAATCTCTCCTGAAACACTCTACTTTTTCCTATTGTTTTTTATATATAGTTAAAATAGGAAACATCTGTGTCCTAGCCCTGTCCTCTTCTCTTTCATCTACCTGGACCATATTCCATGCCAGAGGTTTTAAGTTGTCTGTATGGGGTCCTTAGCTTTTTTATTATCCACTATTTCTTCCATAAACATTGGCAGAAATAGGTTTGAAAATATTTTACATCTTATCCTTTAGCATGTATCATGCTGAATTATAGGCTTTTGAACAAAAGAATAAAATAATAAAAAGTTTGTGTCAAAAGATTAACTTGGTGGTGTGCAGAATGGACTGGAATTGATGAGGTCTATGGTAACAAATGCACTAATGGAGATTTTTAAAAAAGGACCAGACATAAATATAAGACATTTTGAAAGAAGACTCAAATATCATAATAAAAGTAAGTAAAGGCAAAAGACAAGTCAATTATATAGCCAAATAAGTTTTTAAAAATAGAAATACTACTAGGAGTAAACTACTTATGTAAAATTGAGAATGCGGTGTTAAACAACAAAATGGCTGCCAGTGGCCAAAAAATCAACAAACATCTAAAGATCTATTGAAGTAAAAGGCAGCATTACAGGTAAGAACAAATGGCATTCTTGTCACTGAAAATTGAATGATTGAACAATTCTGCTAGACAACATGAAGAAGAAAAGCAGGATTGATTCAGCCGAGAACAGATGACAAAAACACATGGACAGAAACCCATGAAATATGATCAGAAGTATTGGTTTCTATATCACATTCAAGATGACCCATTTTTTAACCTCAGCCAAGTCATTTAATCTCTAAATTTCAGTTTTGCCTTCTCTGTTAAGTAAGCTTAAGATACAGAATTATAATTTGAAGGCAGAGATTTTGAAGGTGAAAGTTGAAAAACCTTAACAAGGGTGAATCCAGTGCTATAATGGGAAACAATAGACTCATGAAAGGGAAAACCCACTGACTCAGTAAACTAACCCTCACCTTCTAAAATTGACAAAAATGAGAATATTCCTCTGGAAAAGCATAGTTGGCCAACAAATCCATGACTTTTGTCCCCAGAGGCCAGGATGGTGGAGGATTTAGCAAGAAACTCCATCCTAAAAGGATAATTAGCCCAGCTATCCATTTGCCATATGGATATTCTCTTTTAATTGCTAATCTCAGAGTCTTGGTTCAGTTACACAAGAGAATCTGCAGTTTTTCTTACAGTTCTGCTCCCTCCCTCTGGGATATCACCATCTTGAGGAAATCAAACATTTGAATATGAGGGGATGGTGGTAAAGGTATGACGCAAGTAAGATCAAAAAGCCATCTCCCTGCCTTCTAGGTGTTCAGAACCTAACAGGAGATGATGACTCTGTTCTAGGTCAGAACAAGAAGTTCCACATCAGTGATTTGAATAAAATATTTGAGAAGCTATGAAAATGTGGCTGATAGTTGAAGTACAAAACTGGTATCACTTATTGTGTCTACCATTTGTTTCAAAATGTTTGTTTTTGCCATTGTGAGCAGTTCATTTTGCAAACATGGCCTCATAATCTACTATAAGTGATGCTAAATATATGACTATACTTACATGATACACATTCACCACAGTGTGCATTCTGAAAACAATATTTTCATATAAATCCAATAAACCTCCTTCTCAGGGATATTCATTATATACTAAATCACCATATTGAAAATTCTCCAAAAACAATGATTACACATTACTTGACTAATGCACTTGAGTACACTGTATGTCCTCAACCACCATACCCCTTCAATAGGACTTATTAAAAAAATTCAAGGAAAGGAATCATATTTCCTTTAAGTTCATAATAATTTTATAAATATCATTACTTAAGTTGAGAATATCAAATTGTATTACTCATGTTACCTGACAAAAAAAATTGAGTAAGATTAGTACAGTGACAAGGTAAGTATTAACTGATACAACAGGATTATCAGCTAATAAAATCACTAATATTTTAGTTGGAAAAAAAAGTATGCAAGATCCTTCCAGTACATCCTAAATACAAATGAAGTACTTTTAGAAGGTAAACCATTTAATGAATTATTCCACAAAAATTAAGTAGAAAATAAATCACCATAACTTAGTGATGCAATTTCCATGTGTCTTCAAATAACTTACACATTAGGGTGAATTTTTAAGTTAAAAATATGAAAGTAAATATTTATTAACTATCTGGACAAGTAAGGGTATTCTTATTTTAAAAGCAATGAAAACTCATCAAAAAATGAAAATCTATGGCTACATTTTAAAAATTCAACCAAATAAAGTTGAAATTAAAAAGAAAACCAAAAAATAAATAAATAAAAAGAAAAATAAAAAAATAAAAAGAAAACCAAAATTTAGGAAAAGTATTTTTAGAATATCAGAAAGGGAGACAGAACATAAGACTCCTAACTTTGGGAAACGAACTAGGGGTGGTGGAAGGGGAGGAGGGCAGGGGTGGGAGTGAATGGGTAACGGGCACTGAGGGGAGCACTTGACGGGATGAGCACTGGGTGTTATTCTGTATGTTGGTAAATTGAACACCAATAAAAAATAAATTTATTAAAAAAATAAAAAATAAAATAAATTTAAAAAAGAATGTATTAGAATATATTTATAGAAGATAATACAAATGGGTACTACATTTTTTAAATTAATGGTTCTTAAGCTTCATTTTCATGACCTACTTTGAGAGTTGATTGAAAGCTACTGCAGCTCAAATTAAAAAAACAAAACAAAGCAAAATGCTTATTTTTTAAAAAGGCACATCATATGAAAATACCATAGTGGATGTGGATCTGCTAAAGGTCCATGGACTGCATCCATAACAACCTAGCCTTTATAAAACATAATGAGAAATATTTTTGAAATCCTAAAGCCTCAAATAAATGATCAAAAATCATGAATTCAGGAGGCAGTTCAAGATGGCAGCATAGGAAGATCCTAAACTCACTTCTTCCGAAGGACACAATAAAACTACAGCCACATTTCCAACAATTCCCTCTGAAAAAGATCTAAAAACTAGCTAAACAGCTAATCTACAACAAAGAACAAAAGGGCCAAATTTAGATGGGTAGGAAAGGGAGAAACTCATTCTAACCAAAAGTCCTATCCCTAGCATGATAACCCACAATCAGGAGGGATCTCACAAAACAGGAGCTCCTCCCTGAGCTACAAAGGGTTTGCACCCCACATCTAGCATATCAACCCATGAAAACTGCAGCAGAGACATGAGTTCACAAAACATCTAGCTTTGAAAACCAATGGGACTCATATCTAAAAAAAAATAAATAAATAAGGCTATAGGGAATAGAGATTCTACTCTCAAAGGGCTCACATGTAGACTCACTTGCCCTAGGACCCAGTGCAAAAGCAGCAGTTTGAAAAGTACCTAGACCACATGAGAAGGAGATTCATTTTCTAATCTTGAAGGCCCTACTAAAGGGCAGCACCCTGTCAGAACTCTCTATAGGGACTAAGGTGCTGGTGAGCACCATTTTTGTACTCTACCTCTAACCTGCTAGTGCCAAGGGGCACGGCCCACCAAAACACATCCCCACTCATCCTATGAAAAAAAAAATCCTATATACTTGTTCTGGATCTTCAGCCTGGGCATAGGCTACAGACTTACCACACATCTAGGGACTATGAAGGTACACTCAATGAATACAGGCTAGGAATCCTAATTTTGTACTTTCTCTAATACTTCCCAGAAAAAAACCCATACACTCATCTGGAGCCCCAACTTTTACTACTGTCACCAAGGGTACAACTCTAGTTCACTAATCTGGATGCCACCAGGGTTTACAACAGCAATGCACATGACTATACCTATTTGCATACATTAAAACTATCTGTTTGAGGGCCTAGCTTCTAATCAGCCTGAAATTAGATGCTAACTGAGATCTCTCCCTCTGGAACACTCAGAGGTCCTGGGGGAGACAGCCATTTTGCCTAATGAATAGGAACAGAGAGAATAAATCAGAATGAGAAAGCAGATAAATATTTCCAAATAAAACAAGAGCAACAAAAAAAAATACCTTAATCAAACACAGATGAGTAACTTACTGATAAACTTGAATCAAAGTAATGTTTATATGGATATCCATTGAATTCAGAAGCAGAATGGATGAACACAGTGAGAATTTCAACAAAGATATAGAAAATATAAGAAAGTACCAAGTAAAAGTCACAAAGATGAAGAATACAAAAACTAAACTGAAAAATGCACTAAAAGGGTTCAATAACACATCAGATGAAACAGAAGAATCAGTGAGCTAGAAGACAGAATACTGGAACTCACCAAAACAGAGCAGCAAAAAGAAAAAAAATATTTTTTAAAAAGTAAAGATAGCTTAAGAGACCAATAGGTAACACCCAGCAGAATAACATTTGCATTATAGGGATCCCAGAAACAAGAGAGATAAAAGGGCTAGCAAACTTATTTCAAGAAATAACAGTTAAGAATCTCTATGACCTGAGAAGGAAACAGACATCCAGATCCAGAAAGTTAAGAGTTCTAAAGAAGGTAATCCAAAAAAGACGCACATTATGACATTTCATAATTAAAATGTCAAAAGTTAGAGAATCTTAAAAGCAGCAAAAGGAAAATAACTTGTTACATGCAAAGAAGTCTCCGTAAGACTATCAGCTGAATTCTCAGTAGAAATTTTGCAAACCAAAAAATGTGACATGATACAGTTGTCCTCCACATACCTGCAATTTCACTTTCCACAGTTTCAGTTACATATGGTCACCTGGTCTGGAAGCAGGTGATCCTCCTTGTGCCATATCATCAGTAAGTCATTACCAGTCCAACACTATGTTACGAAGCCTATGTCATTCATCTCACTTCATTTCATCACATAGGCATTTTGTCAATTCACATCATGATGGGAGAAGGGTAAGAACTAAAATATTTTGAGAGAGAAAGAGACCACATTCACATACCTTTTATTATGGTATATTGTTACAAATATTCCATTATTAATTATTGCTGTTCATCTCTTACTATGCCAAATTTATACTTTAACTTTATCATAGGTATTTATATACAGGGAAAAAATAGTATAGGGTTCAGTATGATCCATGGTTTCAGGCATCCACTAGGGATTTTAAAACATATACTCTGCTGGGGCTCCTGGGTGGCTCAGTCGGTTAAGCATCTGCATTCAGCTCAGGTCTTGCTCCTACATTGGCCTCCCTGATCAGTGGGGATCTTGCTTCTCCATCTCCCTCTGCAGCTCTCCCTGCTTGTGCTCATTCTCTTTGAAAAAGAAAAAGGAAAAAAGAAAAAGAAAGAAAAAGAAAAAGAAAAAAAGAAAAAGAAAGAAAAAGAAAAAGAAAAAAAGAAAAAGAAAAAGAAAGAAAACATATCCTTTGCTAACAAAGAGTAAGTACTATATACCCAGGTGATGAAAGAAAAAGTTTCAACCAAAATACTCTACCCAGCGAGGTTATCATTCAGAATTGAAGGAATGATAGAATATTCAAGATAAGCTAAAAAATTCATCTCTACTAAATGGGCCTTACAAAAATTGTTAAAGGCAACTCTTTAAGATAACAAAAAGGGCACTAATTACTAACAGAAAATATGTGAAAATTAAAATCTCATTGGTAAAGGTAATTATGGTAGGTAGTAGACTAATCACATATGCAGGCAATTTGAAGAAAAAACAAAAGTAGTAAAAATAATAACTATAATAATTAGTTAAGAAATACACAAAATAAAAAAATGAAAAACGTGAGGTCAAAAACATAAAATATGGGTAGGGAGAGTAAAAATGTACATTGTGGAATGCTTCCAAATTTAGCTTGCTGTCAACTTAAAATAAACTGCTATACATATAGCCTATTATATGTAAGCCTCATGATAACCACAAGCAAAAACCTTGAAAAAATACACAAAAGATAATGACAAAAAATATAAACATAACACTACAGAAAGTCATCAAATCACAAGAGAAGAAAGCAAGAGAAAAAGGAAAAACAGAGGAACTACAAAACACATAGAAAACAACAAACTGTCAATAACTATATACCTATGAATAATTACTTTAAATGTTAAAGTAATAGTAATTTAGTAAAGAACTAAATTCTCCTTTTAGCCATCTATGTTTCTCATAGAATAAAAATAAAATAAAAATTAATTTAATTGTTTTCAACTTAAAAAACAAAACCCACCTGTATGCTGCTTATGAAACACTCATTTTATTTATTTATTTATTTATTTATTTATTTATTTATTTATTTAGTTGAAACACTTACTTTATATATAAGGACACAAATAGGCAAAAAAGTGAAGAGATAGAAAAAGATGTTTCAAGCAAGTGGAAACCAAAAGAAAGCTATACTAATATAGGACAAAATAGACTTTAAAGCATATACTATAATATGAAAAAAACAAAGATGGAATTTACATAATGATAAAGGGGTCAATCTTCCAAGAATATATAATATTTGTAAATATTTATGTACCCTACAAAGAAATACGTAATATATAAAACAAATATTAACAGACCTAAATGGAGAAATCAACAGCTATACAGTAATAGTAAGGAACTTTAATACTCCACTTCCCACTGGATCAATCACCCAGACAGAAAATCAATAAGAAAACAATGTCCTTAAATGATACGTTAGACTAGATAGATATAATAGATATCTAGAGAACAATTCATCCAAAAGCAACAGTATACACATTTCTCTCAAGTACACATGGAACATTCTCCATGATTGAGCATATGTTAGGCTGCAAAACAGATCTCAACAAATTTTAAAATATTAAAATTATATCAAGCATCTATTCTGACCAGAATGGTCTATGAAACTAGAATTATAAGAAAAAAACCGGAAAAATCACAAATATGTGGAGATTTAAAAACAAGCTACTGAATAACCAGTGGGTTGACAAGGAAATCAAAGGAAGATTGAAAAAATAACTTGAGACAAATGAAAATGGAAGTAGAACATACCAAAATCTATTAAGATGGAGTAAAAGCAGTTCTAAGAGGGAAGATCACAGAGATGCAGGCTTATCTCATGAACAAGAAAAATCTCAAATAAACAATCTAGTTTTATACCTACAGGCACTATAAAAAGAAAACATTTGAAGCCCAAAGTTAACAAAAGTAAGGAAATGACAAAAATCAGAGAAGAAATAAATGAAATAAAGATAAAAAGACAATTTAAAAAGACCAATGAAACTATGAGCCAGTTCTTTGAAAACATAAAATAGACAACCCTTTAGCTTCATTATGTTAGAAAAGAGGGTTTTAATAAATAAAATCAAAAATAAAGAGAAGTTACAACTTACTCCAAAGAAATACAAAGGATCATAATAGATTACTATGAACAATTATACACAAATTGGACAACTATGAAGTTATAGATAAAATCCTAGAAACGTACAATCTTCCAAAACTGAATCATGAAACAGAAAATCTGAATAGACTGATTCCCAGAAAGAATACTGAATTGGTACTGCCCAACATATGAAAGTCTGAGACCAGACAACTTCACTGGTGAGTTCAACCAAACATTCAAAAGAGATTTAATACCTATCCTTCTCAAACTCGCCCCAAAAAAATGAAGAGGAGGGAACACTTCCAAATTTATTTTACAAGGCCACCATTATCCTGATATCAAAACCAGACAAGAATACTACAAAAAAAAAAAGAAAGAGAGAGAGAGAGAAGAAAGAAGAAAGAAGAAAGGAAAGAAAGAAAGAAAAGAAAGAAAGAAAAAGAAAGAAAGAAAGAAAGAAAGAAAGAAAGAAAGAAAGAAAGAAAGAAGAAAAGAAAGAAAGAAAAAAGAAAAGAAAGAAAGAAAAAAGAAAAGAAAAGAAACAAAATTACAGGCCAATATACCTTATGAACATAAATGCAAAAATCCTCAACAAAATATTAGCAAACTGAATTCAACCACACTTTAAAAGGATCATTCATCAGGATCAAGTGGTATTTATTCTATGGATGCAAAGATGGTTCAACATTTACAAATCAGTTAACATAATACTCCACATTAACAAAATGAAAGTTAAAAACCATATGATTATCTCACTAGCAGAAAAAAAACATTTGACAAATGCAACTTCTATTAATGATTAAAAACTCTCAAAAAAGTGGGTATGGACAGAACATACTTCAACATATTAAAAGCCATATATGAAAAACTCACAGCTAACATCTTATTCAACAGTGAAAAGCTGTAAGATTGTTCTTTAAGATCCAAAACAAGAGGGTACCTGGGTGGCTCAATTAGTTAAGCATCTGCCTTCAGCTCAGGCCCTGATCCCAGGGTCCTGGGATCAAGCCCTGTGTCAGGTTCCCTGCTCAACAAGAAGTCTTCTTCTCCCTCTCACCCCCCCCACCCCCACTTGTGCTTGTTCTCTCTCAAATAAACATCTTGTTTAAAAAATTAAAGATTAGAAATGCCATATAATCCAGCAATTCCACTTTCAAGTATCTATGCAAGGAAAACAAAAACACTAATTGAAAAAGAATTATGTACCCTTATGTTCACTGAAGTACTATTTATAATAATTAAGATATGGAAGCCATCTAAGTCCATAAATGGAAGAGTGCATAAAGATGTGGTCTACATTCAGCCATAAAAAGAATGAAATCTTTCCATTTGAGACAACATGTAAGGATCTTGAAGGTATTATGCCAATTGAAATAAATCAGACAGATACTATATGATTTCACTTATATGTAGAATCTAAAAAAGAAAATTAGCAAACAAAACCAAATCTGTAGATACAAAGAGCAGACTGGTGATTGCCAGAGGGGAAGGTGATGCAGGGTAGGCAATATGGGTGAGAGGAGGGAGATCAAGAGGTACAAACTTCCAATTATAAAATGAATGGGTCATGGATAATGCAATGTTCAGCATGGTGACTATAATCAATAATATTGTATTGCATATTTTTTAAAAGTCATGAATACATAATTTTAAAATTAGTCTGACAACTGACATGGGGTGAAATGTTCAAGCATATGTAATTAAGCCATGCAAATAAGAATAGTGAAAACTAAGAGGAGTTACAAGAGAAACTCAATCTCTTACACTGCACATGGCAATGGAAATTAGAAAAATCCATAAAGAAATTTGTCAATGAGTTTTAAGTAAAACAACACTAAATCCCTTTAACCCAATAGTTATTTATGGAAATAATCATAAGGCAAAATAATAAAGAGGGGAATGAATACACACATGTGTACATGTATACACACACACCTTTATAAGCCAAGCGGCTTGCACAATATTAACCATAATAGCAAATGACTGGAAACCACCTACATTTTCAGGTAGAAAAGAATTTGACAAATTTTAGAATAGCCACATGAAATTATATTATACCATCAATAAAAATGATATATTCAAATAATTAGTAATAGCATGGAAAATATGTATAATAATAAGGTTCCAGGAAACAAAAATTAAGTTATCTGGCACTTTTGCTAAAAATCAAGTTACATCATATGTATCTCTTTTTAGACTTTTTATTGTTTCATCAAATTATTTGTCTCTTTATGCTGAAAACACCGTTGTCCTAGTTACTATAACTTCATATTAAATTTTGAAATGTACTAGGATATGTCTTCCAATTTTCTTCAGGATCATTTTGCTATTCTAGGCCCTTTGTATTTCCATCATAATTTATGAGTCATCTTGTCAACTTCTACATGAAAGACTACTGTGTTTTTATTGTGATGATACTTAATATATAAATCAATTTGAAATAAATTAATATAACAGTATTGAGTCCAATTTCTGAATATAGTGTATCTTTCCATTTGTTTAGACTTTAACTTCTCTCAGTAATGTTTCCAGTATTCCCACTTTGCAGTAGCTTCCTACATTTTTTCCATATGTGGTGGTTTTAAAATATGTCCACAAATCCTTTAATACTCCTCACTTTAAGAGGTCAAGATTATGTCCTCTTCTATTGAGTGTGGGCTGGATTTGGTGAGTTCTTTCTATTAAACAGAATATGACAGAAGTGATGGTGTATAACTTCTAGGACTCGGTAACACAAGGCATTTTGCAGTTTTCTTTTTGGATCTCTTGGATCATGTGCTCTGGGGAAAGCCCACTAACACATCTTAAAGACATCCAAGCAGTCCTATGAAGAGGCCCATGACAAGGAACAAAGGCCTACTGCCAGCAAACAGCAAGGAATTAAGGCCTCTGGTCAACAGCCATGTGAGTACAGATCTTATAGCCCTAGTCAAGCCTGTAGATGACTACAGCTCTGGCCTACTACTTGTCTGCAACCTTCTGACAGACCCTGAGTCTACAATACCCAGCTAAGCCATTTCTAAATTCCTGACCCTCAGAACTAGGAAATCATAAAAATCTCTGTTTTAATTTGTTATATCACAATAATAACAAATGTACCATGTATAAAAATGTAATTTTAAGTGAGGGGAGGGTATTTAAATATCAACATGTATTAGTTATCTGGTTGGTGGGAGTATGAGCCATTTAAATATTATGTTTTACATTTCTATAAGTTAAAAAAAAAAGGAAAAATAAACTATGACACATTGTCCCAAGAATTCTATCACCAATAATCAAGGAAGTTATTTTGCAAGGAGAAAAATTTTAACCCTCTTACTAGTCTTTAATCATACTATTTCTACTAGTGTTGAAGCTTTATCATTACATCAAATTTGAAACAAAACAACAAAAAAAGTGAATAGTTGTATGATTTAAATTTCAATTGTCCTTACTAAACAATATGATTTTTCTCAGCAAAGAAAGTTATAGTAAGTTTTATATTATACAGGTTTTTATCAATTTAGACAGCAGGAAATTTTGTCTTTATTGATGCCCTAAAATCCATGGTGGTATAATAAGCAAGATACAATATATACACATTCTATCTGATATGTGAAGGTGAGGCAGTGTGTAAAAATAACATGCAGTCATTTGCCTTGTGACTCTATATACTGTATTCTAAGGACATACACATTTAAGTACAACTGAAAACTGACTTTTTATATCTTATTGTATACATATAAAAAAACTATTATTATAAATCCATTCAAGCTTTACAACACAGTAGGCATCAAAGGAAGGTGGGAGAAAGAACTGAATGAATTAGATCAAATTGTCCCAAATTTAGTAAACAATCTATAAATAGGGTAACTATATAATTTATTATCTATACCAAGACATTTCTGAGAGTTTGGGAAGATAGCAATAATTAAGCTAAAACAGCAGGCATAAACTGGGATTATGCCAGGATATATTTTCCCCCTATCTTTGAAACTTGAACAATATTTACCCAGAATGTAAGAAAATTTTATTTTCATTACCTGTCCTCTTAAAACTCCAGGTAACTCACATCTAAGACCATTTCTACCAATTTGATGATAGAATTTAAGCCATTACATTTAGATTTGCCAATTGTAATATACTTTTAATGAGATTGATCTTCTTAATGTGGTTACGAACAAGATAACTGTCATCAAAATTAAGTACAGCCCATCTTTATAAATGAAATGTCTACGATCTTTTCAGCATTTTTGAAAGCTAATATCCCTGCCAGTGAAAGTAATACTGAAGATTGGTACAGCACTTGAAAAGTATAATTATAGTTGTTAAATGCCATGAAATCTGAGGTAGGGAAGTGAGTAATCTTGTGAATGCAGATGCTATAAATGTGATCGAACGCAAATGAAAAGTTAGAAAAGTGGATGGTACATCAGAAAAAAAAGCAAGATACAAAGACAGATACAATTCTAATAAATTCCTACACACACACACACACACCACATTTATCACTGAGTTTCTCATGGAAAATATTATTTAAAATGCCATCTGGTGTGGATAAGGAACAATTTCACTTCTACCACCTGAGACACTCTCTATTCTAACACAGATTGTTTAACTGTTAAGTCTATCCTCTAAAATTCAGAGTGAGTTTCATCTAGTTTAATTCAATTATGAAAAATCAAGGCTCTATTTTATATTTAGCAACTTAAAACATTTTGAAACTATTTAAAAACTATTCTTGGAGGATTGCAATAGCTTTCAATTGGCAAGTGAATTGAAATGCCTTTTAGGCATCATTCAGATTACCATTTTAGGTTACTGGCAGTCTCCAGAGGGAATTTGAAAATGCAGATTAAACCTGAAAATATGATCATGGTACAGGTAATCTTCTTTTCAAGAAAGCACCTAAAATCTCCTTCATCAATAGGAGTTTGATAAGGGTTAAAATGGTGACGATTGTGGGCCTTCATCAATAGGAGTTTGATAAGGCTTAAAATGGTGACTATTGTGGGTAGGTTTAGATTGTGTTCAAGGTTTTCATTTTTCTTCTTATTTCATCCAGAGTCATGCTAAACATAGAGGGTTCAATCAATCTCAGAAAGAATCTACTTCATATTTCCTTCAAATATAAAAGTCATTAAATGACATTCCAGCCACTTAAAGTCGGTTAGTGAAGCTGTTAAAGAAGAACCCTTTCTGATGGAAATGAGTAGGAAGCAGAGAGAGTGGGCAAATTTCCAGTGCAGAACTTTCCAAAGTATTTTCCACAGGATACTGATCGTTTAAGATGCTTTATGAAAAAGTGGATGTGCACATTTTAGAATTACTGCGTATCTCAACTTTCTCTACGAGATTTACATTGCAGATTTGCATGGCAAGTACCCCAAATTCTGCATCAAGGAAACCTACTTCATTTTCTTTAGTTCTATGTTTAGCAAACTTAATTTTACTAAGCAGTGTAGATTGTAGCTTCTGTGGAGCCTGAGATTTTTACAATTTGGAAGCCATCTTTATGAAAATAATACAAAATAAAATATAAAGTTAATGACATAGTATACATTTATTCAGAAATCTCTTTAAAGTTCTTGGAGATTTATATCTCTTTTCTTCTGATCTCTCTGAAGGCAATATACTGGAAACACTTCCTTAGAAATGTTTCTACTAGTAACCGTTCTTCTCCTCCCAACTAGAACACTTAGAATTCACAGTAACTTCCTATATTATCACTGTCTGTACAAGTGGCTTGAAGCTTAAGCTTCATTACCTTAATAGTAAATTTAACTCTGTGATAAGGTAACAAAATTAGGTTCCTGGACCCAACTCCAGTGTGCTTCCCATGTAACACCAAGCAGTTCTCATAATTAGCATGATCTCTGAAGATTCAACTCAATTCTGACAGAACTACCAGAGTCGAGATAGCATCAGATTCCACAGACTGAGAGCTCAATCCTATAAGACTGCCTTCCCCCACCCCTAACTTCAAATACCAGTTACAACCCCAGGCTGTTGCTTTTGACCAACTGGATACAGATTGGAGGTTCCAAAGACCTCCTCCAATTCAGGATGCCAGTGGTAAGTCCAAGTTCAATTGGCTATAAATCCGAGGTTCCCACAACCCTTCCCTTGGCTCCATTAATTTGCTATCATGGCTCACAGAACTCAGGAAATTTGCCAACTTACCGATTCCTAGTTTATTATAAAAGGACATAACTCAAGAAGAGATGCATAGGGAAAGACATGGAGAAAAGGCCCAGAGCATCCATGCTCTTACCAGTTGTGCCTCTCTCTCCGAATCTCCATGTGTCCACTAACCGAGAGCTTTCTTAACCCTGTCCTTCTGTGGTTTTAAGGAGACTTCATTACACAGTCATGATTGATTAAATCATTGGCCACTGACTGATTCAAGCTCCAGTCTCTCTCCCCAGTAGCCCAGAGGTGAGGGCGGCAAGGAGGAGAGGCGGTTACCTAAGTTTCAACTTCTGGGGCAATGGAGTGGCTCAGTTGGTTAAATGCCCCACACTTGATCTCAGCTCACGTCTTGAGCTCAGGGTCTGAGTTCAAGCCCCACATTGTGCTCCATGGTGGGCATGGAGTCTACTTAAAAAACTTAATTAGTAAATAAATAAATATTAAAATAAATAAATAAAGTTCCAACCCTCTAATCAAAAGGTTGATCCCCCTCAGCAACTAGTCCCTTTACCTAAGGGCTTTTCAAAGGTCATCTCACTAATATAACAAAAGACACCTGTGTTGCTCTTATCACAGGAAATTCTAAGAATTTTAGGCAGAAATAGGTCAAAGAACAAATACATATTTATTATAAATCATAATATCACAATAACCCTTTTAAATCTGGCTAAAATTATGATTTGGGTGTCATGTTCTAGAAAATGACAACATATAGAGTTTGGTCTAGGTTTACACCTTAGAAGAGTTAGAACTAAGCAATATTTATAATACATCAGATAGTTGTAGTGCTGTGAAGAAACTTAATTTAGAGAAGAGAGATAGAGTGCCAAGGAGGAGAAAGCAATTTAAAAGAAGGTGGTCCAAAAAAAAAAAAAAAAAAAGAAAAGAAGGTGGTCCAATGTTTATAGCAGCAATGTCCACAATAGCCAAACAGTGGAAGGAGCCTCGGTGTCCATCAAAAGATGAATGGATAAAGAAGATGTGGTTTATGTATACAATGGAATATTACTCAACCATTAGAAATGACAAATACCCACCATTTGCTTCAACGTGGATGGAACTGGAGGGTATTGTGCTGAGTGAAATAAGTCAATCGGAGAAGGACAAACATTATATGATCTCATTCGTTTGGAGAATATAAAAAACAGTGAAAGGGAATAAAGGGGAAAGGAGAGAAAATGAGTGAAAATGTCAGAAAGGGAGACAGAACATGAGAGACTCCTAACTCTGGGAAACAAATAGGGTGGTGGAAGGGGAGGTAGGTGGAGGGTTGGGGTGACTGGGTGACGGGCACTGAGGTGGGCACTTGATGGGATGAGCACTGGGTGTTATTCTATCTGATGGCAAATTAAACTCCAATTAAAAAAAAAGAAAAATAATAAAATAAAATAAAAACTAAAATAATAAAATAAAAATAAAATATAAAATAAAATAAAATAAATAAAATAAAATAAAGAAGGTGGTCAGGGAATGTCTTACTGAAAAAGTGAATTGGAACAGAAATCAAAAGAACATGAGGGAGCCCTCCAAGCTGACTTAAGAAAGAACAAAATTCTGCCCTGCTAAGTGAGGGGTTTTGCTCTTACTTAGAGAAATGGGAAGCAGAGAAATGAGATGGTAGAATTAGAAGCCTTTAGGGACAAGAGAGCCTTTATTTAGGTGCAAGAAATTATACTCATGGGATTGTTCTTGTAGTTGAGGGGACATTTATGATACAGAAGATGAGGGTAAATTGCTGGATCTCAATTTCACTGCTTCAAAGAAATTTGAAGTTTTTTGCCTCAGTAACATTTATTTATTTTTGTTATTTACTTTTATAAAGAATTTGTTTCTCTGTCACAAAAATTAAATAGCCACACCACCACCAGCAAAGTCTGTAGAGTTTTATCAATGGCGGAGTGTTCACTGGATAGTCCCAAAGTCCCAAAGATCATAAAGGGAAAACAAAGGAATATAAAAAACACTCGAAACAAATCCAAAACCCATAATGAGTTTGAGAAGAAACATCACATGACAGTTTCTGTTCTCATGGTCAGCTGCAGATATATTTCAGCAAGATCAAGTACAATTTAGGTAAATCCTTCATACTAACCCCAGCTCCTTAATTGTACCTGATAGCAAGCACACTGGACTCCTAAAAAAGATCAAGAACCTTTAGAGTGCAAAGAAGGATTTCCTGGAGGGCAGTACAAGAGGATAATGTCCTCTATATCTTTCTTTCTGCACTGAAAAGACAACATACTGAGAAGTGTATAGTATGACAGAAATAATCTTTAAACATTATATGCTGTACATGGGAGAAGTTACATGCAGAGAATGGAATTCATGATGAGCAGAATTTCTGAAAATTTATCAACACATAATATACCTTGATAAAATTACTAGCTCTTCAGAAATTCATAATGAAAGACAATGTGGTAGGGTGACTGGGCATTGTGGAGTGTCCACTAAAGGTTTGTGTTTGTGAATGTAAGGTGAAAAAATTCAGCAGAGATGTGTGAATTTTCTGAAGTAGTGTTTCTCCAATAGCAGTAGACCCACTCCATGTGCCCTTAAATGTTTCTGCGATTTTAATCAAAACTCTAATAAGTGATTTTAAAATTTTGACTGAGGAGTTTTCAATTTTATCTAGAAGGATAATTATGAAATAACAGGCACAAACAATATGAAAAAGAGAACCAATAAAAGATATTTTCCCAAAAGACACAGGAGGGGAAAACAAAATATGAGGAATTAAGACACCATTTTACTAGTGCATATAGATCAAAGAAGATAAAACAAACACTAAGAAAATATATTTATGTAGAAGAATTCAGTGATATTCAACCAGTGAAAAAATAGAAGCAGTGCTAGAACTGACTAGCCATTTAGGAGAAAAGTTGGTTAGAAAACACTGTCTCATTTGACATCAAAATAAATATTAAATGAACAAAATAATTAATTAAATGTGAAAAAAAGAAAAGCAATACTATAATAATATTTAGGCACATACCTTTATAATCCTGAAGTAGAAAGGACTTGCGAAGTATGAAGCACGGAGGGGGACACTTGACGGGATGAGCACTGGGTGTTATTCTGTATGTTGGTAAATTGAACACCAATAAAAATTAATTTATAAAAAAAAAAAAAACAAAGTGAAAATGTTTATAAGAGTTGCCTACTTGAAAATTTTTAGCAGCATGAATAAGGTTAAAATCCAAACAAAATGATTTTTAAAAATTTGTAACTAATTATTTACAAGAGTTTCAAAACTTCTTATATATAAATCTTAATTATGAATAAAAGAAATATCACCATGTGTGCAAGTGCAAGAAATGACTGGAATACAAATAGCAGTGAACATAAAAATTTGTACAAATCCACGAGTCCTCCAACAATGTTAATTTAAGTACCAATGAACTCGTATGACAAATACTGAAAAGTCTGATAGTAGTGGGTGTTGGTAAAGATGTATGAACACAGAAAATATCATCTATTACTAAATTGAGAGTATAAGTCAATAAACATATCTGGAGACCAATCTGGACACAGATTCAAAATTTCAAATATAGTTAACTTTAGATGTAGAGTTGCATTTTAGAAAATTATTATAAAGAAATAATAGGGGATCCCTGGGTGGCGCAGCGGTTTGGCGCCTGCCTTTGGCCCAGGGCGCGATCCTGGAGACCCGGGATTGAATCCCACGTCGGGCTCCCGGTGCATGGAGCCTGCTTCTCCCTCTGCCTATGTCTCTGCCTCTCTCTCTTTCTCTCTCTGTGACTATCATAAATAAATAAATTAAAAATATATATATAAAGAAATAATAGGTAAATTGCATAAATATACACAAATGAGGACATTTTTGTAACACTGTTTACAATAGCAAATAATTAGAAACAATGCAAAAACCTACCAATTATAGGTACAGTATAACAAATGTTACGCCACAGAGCAGTTACAAATGATAATATATATCATTTATTTATCACCATAGAGAATCATCTATGTTGTTAAGGAAGAATTCAGATTAAAATTTGTATTCCTCAGCTGGTGTGTGAATGCATTATTGTTCTCAGTAATAAACTGACATTTTTATTTCTTGTTCCATCAACTATAGACAGTATCTCTTGGCTGCCTCTCTTTCACCTTTTCCCCACTTTCCACCTCACCACTTCTGTCACCTATACTTTTACTTTATCAAGGATGACAATATTTATGTCCTGTTTTATTGCTACAATCAATGACTTTACATTTTGGTGTTTACAGAAAAACAGTAGTGCTTGTATTATTATGTGCTTTGTAATTACAGGCTCTGCTGTGAAAAATAATTCAAAATGATGAAACTGCAAGCACTGTATTATTGTTTTTCCTGGGTAACTAATGCCTTTTTAAATTGCCTTTTTCCCCCCATGCCCTTATTACATCCTTAGTTTCCTGTGAAAACAGTCCTTTACATAACCTGTTTTAGGAACTCCCTCCCATCCCCTCCCCACACAGAATTCAATTTCCTGCTGGCATCTTTAATCCTTGCACTTCACCCTGAGCAGCTCTTCTCTAGATGTGCCAAACCAAGCTCTTCCTGGAACTTCAGGTCTCTGCTCTTCTGAATTATATTCTTTCTTTCTGGGTGTCCTATCCTTCCTTATTTTCTGGAATATATCTTCAATTAATTTCCTAAGGAAAGGTGCTTAGGAAGTAAAGTTAATGAATCCTTGAATGTGTGATATATATTCATTCATTTTTTCATTCCTTCATAATCTTGAGAGCATTTTTGCTGAGAGACTGAATATACAAATGGACAATGGCAACATTATATATAAAAAGAGAACTCTGACCAACAATCTTCAGTAACCAGCCTAGGAAACCAACCCACTGTCTACAGCTATTGGTCCAAGAAGCCAATTTACTTGTAGGAAGCCAGATCAAGATCTCTAACAAACAATAAACCCTGAATAAATTGGCCCAGAATAGTCAGAATTTGATTAGTAACCGACAGCTTCTCTAACTTTTGTTCCCACTTTTACTTTAGTATCAACCAGAGAAGCCAAATATGCATCCCCAGTCATTCACCTAAGATGCCTGGCTTCTACTTAGCCAGGCCAAAAGTCTCTAATCAGAGCATACCTGGAACCTCTTTTTTCCACGTTAGAGCTTTCCCACTCCTTTGCTCACATTTGAGTTTCTGCCAAAATTAGGTGATAGACCAGTATTTTAAAAATGTAATAGCTTTGTTGGGATATAATTTACACATAACAGACAACTCACCCACTTAAGGTGTACAATTCAGTGGCTTTTAGTATAGTCATACAGCTGTGCAACCATTCCCACAAAATTGTATAGTATCTTCATACCCATACCTATTGAACAATTACTCCTCATTTTCCCTCCACCCCATATCCCTAGGCAACCACCAGTCTACTTTCTATCTCTATAGCTTTGCCTATTCTAGTCATACTTGGTCATATTATTTAAAAGGGATGTTAAATATGTGATCTTCTGTGACTGACTTTTTCCAGTCAGCACACTATTTCCAAGGTTCATCCATTTTGTGACATGTATCAGGACTTCATTCCTTTTCATGGCCAGATAATATTCCATTGTTGGGAATACTTATTTTATCCATGCATCAGTTTGGTTGTTTCCACTTTGGGTTTATTATGAACAATATGATTACAAAAATTTATACAAAGCTTTTTGTGTGGATATTTCTTTTCATTTCTCTTAACCAGATACCTAGGAGTGGAAATGTTGGGTCATATATTGATAACTCTGTTTAACCTTTTGAAAAACTATTAGACTCTTTTCCAAAATGGTATACCATTCTACATCACAATCAGGAATATATGAAAGTTTCATTTTTTTATAAATTTATTTTTTATTGGTGTTCAATTTTCCATCATATAGAATAATATCCAGTGCTCATCCCATCAAGTGCCCACCTCAGTGCCCATCGCCCAGTCACCCCCACCACCCACCCACGTCCCCTTCCACCACCCCTATTCATTTCCCAGAGTTAGGAGTCTCTCATGTTCTGTCTCCCTTTCTGATATTTCCCACTCATTTTTTCTCCTTTCCCCTTTATTCCCTTTCACTATTTTTTATATTCTCCAAACGAATGAGACCATATAATGTATGTCCTTCTCCGATTGACTTATTTCACTCAACATAATACCCTCCAGTTCCATACCGTCGAAGCAAATGGTGGGTATCTGTCGTTTCTAACGGCTGAGTAATGTTCAATTGTATACATAAACCACATCTTCTTTATCAATTCATCGTTCGATGGACACCGAGGCTCCTTCCACAGTTTGGCTATTGTGGACATTGCTGCTATAAACATCGGGGTGCAGGTGTCCCAGCGTTTCATTGCATCTGTATCTTTGGGGCAAATCCCCAACAGTGCAATTGCTGGGTTGAAGGGCAGGTCTATTTTTAACTCTTTGAGGAACCTCCACACAGTTTTCCAGAGTGGCTGCACCAGTTCACATCCCCACCAGCAGTGCAGGAGGGTTCCCCTGTCTCCAAATCCTCTCCAACATTTGTGGTTTCCTGCTTTGTTAATTTTCCCCATTCTCACTGATGTGAGGTGGTATCTCATTGTGGTTTTGATTTGTATTTCCCTGATGGCAAGTGATGCGGAGCATTTTCTCATATGGTTGTTGGCCAAGTCTATGTCTTCCTCTGTGAGATTTCTGTTCATGTCTTTTGCCCATTTCATAATTGGATTGTTTCTTTGCTGTTGAGTTTAATAAGTTCTTTATAGATCTTGGAAACTAGCCCTTTATCTGATTCATTTGCAAATATCTTCTCCCATTCTGTAGGTTGTCTTTGAGTTTTGTTGACTGTATCCTTTGCTGTGCAAAAGCTTCTTATCTTGATGAAGTCCCAATACTTCATTTTTGCTTTTGTTTCTCTTGCCTTCATGGATGAATCTTGCAAGAATTTACTGTGGCCAAGTTCAAAAAGGGTGTTGCCTGTGTTCTCCTCCAGGATTTTGATGGAATCTTGTCTCACATTAAGATCTTTCATCCATTTTGAGTTTATCTTAGTGTATGGTGAAAGAGAGTGGTCTAGTTTCATTCTTCTGCATGTGGATGTCCAATTTTCCCAGCACCATTTATTGAAGAGACTGTCTTTTTTCCAGTGGATAGTCTTTCCTCCTTTGTCGAATATTAGTTGACCATAAAGTTGAGGGTCCACTTCTGGGTTCTCTATTCTGTTCCATTGATCTATGTGTCTGTTTTTGTGCCAGTACCACACTGTCTTGATGAACACAGCTTTGTAGTACAACCTGAAATCTGGCATTGTGATGCCCCCAGCTATGGTTTTCTTTTTTAAAATTCCCCTGGCTATTCGGGGTCTTTTCTGATTCCACACAAATCTTAAAATAATTTGTTCTAACTCTCTGAAGAAAGTCCAAGGTATTTTGATAGGGATTGCATTAAACGTGTAAATTGCCCTGGGTAACATTGACATTTTCACAATATTAATTCTGTCAATCCTGGAGTATGGAATATTTTTCCATCTCTTTGTGTCTTCCTCAATTTCTTTCAGAACTGTTCTATAGTTTTTAGGGTATAGATCCTTTACCTCTTTGGTTAGGTTTATTCCTAGGTATCTTATGCTTTTGGGTGCAATTGTAAATGGGATTGACTCCTTAATTTCTCTTTCTTCAGTGTATAGGAATGCCACTGATTTCTGGGCATTGATTTTGTATCCTGCCATGCTGCCAAATTGCTGTATGAGTTCTAGCAATCTTGGGGTGGAGGCTTTTGGGTTTTCTATGTAGAGTATCATGTCATCGGTGAAGAGGGAGAGTTTGACTTCTTCTTTGCCAATTTGAATGCCTTTAATGTCTTTTTGCTGTCCACTGAGGCTAGGACTTCCAGTACTATGTTGAATAGCAGTGGTGAGAGTGGACATCCCTGTGTTGTTCCTGATCTTAGGGGAAAGGCTCCCAGTGCTTCCCCATTGAGAATGATATTTGCTGTGGGCTTTTCATAGATGGCTTTTAAGATGTTGAGGAATGTTCCCTCTATCCCTACACTCTGAAGAGTTTTGATCAGGAATGGATGCTGTATTTTGTCAAATGCTTTCTCTGCATCTAATGAGAGGATCATATGGTTCTTGGTTTTTCTCTTGCTGATATGATGAATCACATTGATCATTTTATGAGTGTGGAACCAGCCTTGTGTCCCGGGGATAAATCCTACTGGGTCATGGTGAATAATCTCCTTAATGTATTGTTGTATTCTATTGGCTAGTATCTTGTTGAGAATTTTTGCATCCATCTTCATCAGGGATATTGGTCTATAATTCTCCTTTTTGGTGAGGTCTTTGTCTGGTTTTGGAATTAAGGTGATGCTGGCCTCATAGAATGAATTTGGAAGTATTCCATCTCTTTCTATCTTTCCAAACAGCTTTAGTAGAATAGGTATGGTTTCTTCTTTAAATGTTTGAAAGAATTCCCCAGGGAAGCTATCTGGCCCTGGACTTTTGTGTCTTGGGAGGTTTTTGATGACTGCTTCAATTTCCTCCCTGGTTATTGGCCCGTTCAGGTTTTCTATTTCTTCCTGTTCCAGTTTTGGTAGTTTGTGGCATTCCAGAAATGCGTCCATTTCTTCTAGATTGCCTAATTTATTGGCGTAGAGCTGTTCATAATATGTTTTTAAAATCGTTTTTATTTCCTTGGTGTTGGTAGTGATCTCTCCTTTCTCATTCATGATTTTATTAATTTGAGTCTTCTCTCTCCTTTAATAAGGCTGGCTAATGGTTTATCTATCTTATTAATTCTTTCAAAGAACCAACTCCTGGTTTTGTTGATCTGTTCCACAGTTCTTCTGGTCTCTATTTCATTGAGTTCTGCTCGAATCTTTATTAACTCTCTTCTTCTGCTGGGTGTAGGATCTATTTGCTGTTTTTTCTCTAGCTCCTTTATGTGTAAGGTTAGCTTTTGTATTTGAGTTCTTTCCAGTTTTTGGATGGCTGCTTGTATTGCGATGTATTTCCCCCTCAGGACTGCTTTTGCTGTATCCCAAAGATTTTGAATGGTTGTATCTTCATTCTCATTAGTTTCCATGAATCTTTTTTAATTCTTCCTTAATTTCCTGGTTGACCCTTTCATCTTTTAGCAGGACAGTCCTTAAACTCCATGTGTTTGAAATCCTTCCAAACTTCTTGTTGTGATTTAGTTCTAATTTCAAGGCATTATGGTCTGAGAATACGCAGGGGATGATCCCAATCTTTTGGTATCAGTTCAGACCTGATTTGTGACCCAGTATGTGGTCTATTCTGGAGAAAGTTCCATGTGCACTTGAGAAGAATGTGTATTTAGTTGTGTTTGGATATAAAGTTCTGTAGATATCTGTGAAATCTATCTGGTCCAGTGTATCATTTAAAGCTCTTGTTTCTTTGGAGATGTTGTGCTTAGAAGACCTATCAAGTGTAGAAAGTGCTAGATTGAAGTCAGCAAGTATAAGTGTATATTTATCTAAGTATGTCTTAACTTTGGTTATTAATTGATATATTTGGCAGCTCCCACATTCGGGGCATATATATTGAGGATTGTTATGTCCTCTTCTTGGATAGATCCTTTAAGTATAATATAGTGTCCCTCTTCATCTCTCACTACAGTCTTCGGGATAAATTTTAGTTTATCTGATATAAGGATGGCTACCCCTGCTTTCTTTTGAGGACCATTTGAATGGTACATGGTTCTCCAACCTTTTATTTTCAGGCGTAGGTGTCCTTCTGTCTAAAATGAGTCTCTGTAGACAGCAAATAGATGGTTCCTGCTTTTTTATCCAGTCTGAAACCCTGCGCCTTTTGATGGGGTCATTAAGCCCATTCATGTTCAGAGTTACTATTGAAAGATATGAGTTTAGTGTTATCATGATATACCTATTCAGTCCCTGTTTTTGTGGATTGTTCCATTGGACTTCTTCTTAAAGAGGAATTTTAAGAGTCCCCCTTAAAATTTCTTGCAGAGCTGGTTTGGAGGTCACATATTCTTTCAGTTCCTGCATATCTTGGAAGCTCTTTATCTCTCCTTCTATTCTGAATGAAAGCCTTGCTGGATAAAGTGTTCTTGGCTGCATGTTCTTCTCATTTAGGACTTTGAATATATCCTGCCTGCCCTTTCTGGCCTGCCAGGTCACTGTGGAGACGTCTGCTGTTAATCTAATATTTCTCCCCATAAAAGTTAGAGATTTCTTGTCTCTTGCTGCTTTAAGGATTTTCTCTTTATCTTTGGAATTTGCAAGCTTCACTATTACATGTCGAGGTGTTGAGCAGTATATGAAGGTTTCAATTCACCCATGTTCTCACCAATACTTGTTATTATCTGTCTTTTGATCACAGACATACTAATAGGTGTTAAATGGTATTCCACTGTGGTTTTGATTTTTATTTCCGTGATGGCTAATGACTCTGAACATCTTTCATGTGCTTGCTGGTCATTTGTTTATCTTGGTCCATTTTTTAAAAAAAATATTTATTTATTCATGGGAGACATGGAGAAAGAGGGAGAGACATAGGCAGAGGGAGAAACAGGCTCCTCACAGGGAGCCTGATGCAGGACTCCATCCCAGATCCTGGAATCACGTGCTGGGCCAAAGGCAGACGCTCAACTGCTGAGCCACCCAAGTGTCCCTCTTTGTCCATTTTTTATTTGGGTTGTCTTTTTATAATTGAATTGTAAGGTGACCTGTTTTTTAACACTGTTCTCTTTTTGGAAATTTTAACATCTTCATCTTGATATTCTGAATTTTCACAGTAACATGCCTAGAAAATAATTTCCTCACTTTGCTGAGTACATGGAAAACCCTTCAGGAATGCCTGGGTGGCTCAGTGCAACGTTGAGCATCTGCTTTCAGCTCAGGGGATGATCCTGGGTCCTGGGATTGAGTTCCACATGGGGCTCCCCGCAAGGAACCTGTTTCTCCCTCTGCCTATGTCTCTACCTCTCTCTCTGTGTGTCTCTCATGAATAAATAAAATTTTTAAAAAAAGAAAACTCTTCTAACATGAAAACCCATACTTTAGCACAGAGTTGCATCTTTTATTATTTCTTTGATCATACACCTTCCTCTGTTTTTCTTTTAGGAACCTCCACTATTTAGGTAGCAAACCTTGGATTCATCCCTAAGCCTTTAATTTTTATTCTCACTATTCCCTTTTCTTCTTTTCTGTTCTTTTTATTCTATTTCCAGGTGATTTACATTATTTTTTTCTTTACTTTTCTAATTTTTCCATCAGTTAAATTATGTCTTCCTCCTTTTACAGCATGCTATCATTACTTAATAAATGATTATCTCTCTAAAATATCTCTAAAGCTAATAGGGACAGAGACAATCAAAGTTCTCTTCTGTTTCCTGGATTAACTATTCTCTCTGGCCATTCTGGCCAATTATTAATTTGGCTCTTTCTTTTTGACATTCTTCATTTGTCTGGTCATCCTTAATTGTGTTTGAATTTAAGTTTAAGACGATGGAAAATCTGCATGAGTCCTTTGTACCAATGAGCAAGTTTGTCAACTTTCAGGTTTCATCTTATGTGGAGTCAATAGCAATTCAGCCACTATGAATGCTGAAACACTGACAACTTTACTCTAGGATGCCAATTCCCACAGAAAGTATTCTAATTTTCATTCCTATAGGTAAGAAGTCTCCTTTCTTTCTTGTTATTATAGTATATATACACCACAATAAAATTTACCATTTTAACCATTTCTAACTGTATTAGTTCAGTGGTATTAAGTACATTCATCCTGTTGTGCAACCATCACCACTATCCATCCACAAAACTTTTTCATCATCCCATATTAAAACTCTGTACTCCTTAACAATAAGTTCCCATCCCCCATCTCTTATCATTCACCCCCTTGTTTTCAAGGTTACACTCACTTTTGACTATTCTATCTGTAGATTATAAATTGCATACAACTCCCCCAGGTCTATAAGGTACCCCTTTTGAGGCATTTTCTAAGCTGTGATTTCCTCTAATCTTTTGAACCAGTATCTACTATTTTACCCATTCTCTACCTCTCATTCGATTTGATAAAACTTTCACACACCATTGACTCTCCTTCCACTTTCTATTTCTACATTTTTATTCTTATTACAATGAGTTTTGGAGCAAAGTACTAGATATCGGCACATGCTGAACCTATAGTATTAAAACATAATCCTGTGCTAAAATTCCTAACCTTTTAAATATATAAGGTATACTTAACTAAAAATGTAACAGTTTTATAACTGAAATCAGCATCAAAATTCAAAGAGGTATTTTAAAAATAATAAAAAATTCAAAGTATTAAGAATCAGTATATGGAACATATTTTAATGCAATTTTTCACAAATAAAACAAAATCCTAAATTATTGTACATAGTTTTTATAGCACAGATTATTCAGGTTAGTTTAAAATCATCTATTTTTGTAACCACATTTAAGTTCTCTAGTGATTCTTTATTATTAAGGTCTCCAGAGACTAACATCTTGTCATGAAGTGGGCACTTACTATGGATTCATGAAAAAAAAATGAAAAACTGGATTTCCCTTGTTCATGATAATCACTATCATCCAGCCCAAGAAAGAGATCATATATAGCAGTGACTGGAATACAGTCTATGAAGTCTAGAAGACCTATTTTTAAGTCCAGGTATGGGGATTTGTTGGACAAATTTCTCAGTGTCTTGAGCTCTTCTTCACCTATAAGATAGATTTAAAATAATATCTATTCATAGGACATCTGAAAAGAATTGATGAAGCAAGTATAATTCTGAGCTCATCATAGATGCTAAATAAACATTAGCTGTTATTGTACAAAGTTGGGACTTCAGTATCATTCTACGTGAGTTAGGACCTTGAGTCTAACACCAGTTCCTTAACTATGCTATTCACCCTCTCTGTGCCTTATTTTCTCATCTCTAAAATGGAGATGATACTGGGCCTACATTAAAGGGTCATTCTAAGGATTAAATTAAACAATATAGATAGGGTTTAAAACAATGCTATTATCATCACTTTTATCATCATTATATAATTGATCTCTCTAAAGCAAACTATATTGTTAAACCTAATTCCTACAGAGTCACTGTGAAGCTGGATGTAAACATTATTTTTTCATTGTGCCACTTTATACATTCTCTTCCCTAGGTACTCTTTTCTCCATCCCATCTCAAAATATTTAAAATCACTTTTATCTTTACATTTTGGACCAATATTAAATGTTCCACACTTGAATCATCACCAATGGCCTACAGATCAATAGGTATTATTGTCATCCTTAAAAACAACAGAAATCGGGATCCCTGGGTGGCGCAGCGGTTTGGCGCCTGCCTTTGGCCCAGGGCGCGATCCTGGAGACCCAGGATCGAATTCCACATCAGGCTCCCAGTGCATGAAGCCTGCTTCTCTCTCTGCCTCTCTCTCTCTCTCTCTCTCTCTCTCTCTCTCTCTATCATAAATAAATTAAAAAATGTTTAAAAAAATAAAAAAAAACAGAAATCTATTTTTTTAAAAAAGTTTCAGTTTTAACTTCTACACTTCACTGAATTTTAAACATGCCTTTTCTAAATTACTGCCATAGTATATTTTTCCTTCAGTAAGAAGTAAAATTGTTGAACTTCACTGCAATTGCCTTTAAGAGCTTTCTAACATTTAATCTTAACAACTTGACCTAAAAAAAAAATCTTTATTTCCACTATAAGGTTTTCTTACAAGTGGAAACACTGTTCAGTTTAACAGAAATTGAGTTACCTAGGGTAAGTTGCACTGACTCCCATTCAAAACGGACAAACAACTCACATTTTACCCTGAGTCAGAATTTTTTTTTCAACTTGCTTGTTTGGAAAGTCTATTTTGATCATAACATAAATGCTAGTCATTTTATAAGTAACATGATACTCTTACTTTCCATTTCAAAGTATGTGCCTTTGTTCCTACAGTTCCCTCTTCCTGAGCTGCTTTTCCACTGCATCTACCTTATGGTCTCCACTCATTCTCCAGATTCAGTTGCCACTCTAGTATTTTCTCTTTAAATTACAGAGTCCCACTTAGTTGCACACTGCTCTTGGCTCTCTCAGAACTTTATTGTTACCTCACCATAGTCCTTACCACCATACATAGCAAATGTTAAAGATTAATCCCATCCACTGGACTGAGCCTAAGTAGTGAAAGTCAGTATGAGGATCCACTCTACATCTCCAATATTCTATGATCAATAAAGGACTTAATAAGTGGTTCCAGTGGAGGACATCAGCTAATTTCTTCTGCTCAGCATCTCCTCCTTTGAAGAACCACACCCATAATCACACATATCTTCAGACACCCATGGGTGTGATACAAACCATGGTTCCAAAGAAGGATGTATGGCACAGGAACAGACAGAGAACTCCAAGTACTTCACTCCATTGGCCACTGTGATTAAGTCAGGAATAGGTGTGTGTCAGTCTGGATCAAGGAGGGTCATCCTTCAGGGTTTTGCATGGAGAATTTTAAGAAATATACTTTCTTTTCTCTTAGACTACCCAATGAAGAATGATATAAAATTAGCATTGATGCTGGCCATCTTTGCCACCATCATTACCAAAATACAGTTAATCCAGAAAAAAAATCAGACTGAAGTTATAGCTCAAGACAAACTTCTGCTGACATCATTTGAGCTTCAGCTCCAGACATGCCTAGAGTTCATTCCTATGCTTAGCAGTTACATGAAGTTTTGTTTTCTTAAGCTATAACTTTTTCTCTTGAGTGTCATGTCTGTCACTGGCAATTATATGTGTGTGCACATATATACCTATACAAGTCCAGGGAGAACACAGTTATTTCTTCACATAAGGGCATGAATTTTTAAAATCATGGAACAAAACAACACTATTATTGATCATGTAGGTATCCAACTTATATCCTTGAATTCTGCAGCATGGTGTTATAAATAATAAGCTAATCTACCAATTTCTTTACAAGAATAAATAAAGGATAAAATTTTTTTTCTTTCTTTTTGTCATCCTCTGGCACAGTTCTCCTATTAGATTAAAATTATAAGCTTGGATGCACAAACGAATATGTTATGATTTTTCTTGCTGTTAAGTTAATGAATTTAAGCAAATGAAAAGACTATATCAAGAAAAGCATGTTTATAGCAAGTATTGGCAAGGATGTAGAGAAAAATAAACCCTAGTGTGCTGTTGGTAGGGATGCCAATTGATATAACCACTATGGAAGACAGTGTGGAGTTAACTCAAAAATAGAATTGCCATATGATCCAGTAATTTTACCACTGGGTATTTACCCAAAGAAAACAAAAACACTAATTTGCAAAGACATATATACCCCTATGTTTATTGCAGCATTATTTACAATAGCCAAGATAAGGAAACAAGGTAAGTGTCCATCAACAGATGGATGAATAAGGAAGATTTGTGTGTACACACACACACACACACACACACAGAATATATACATGCAATAGAATACATATATGTGTGTGTGTGTATATATATATATATATATATATATAATGGAATATTATGCACTCATAAAAAGGGATGAGATAGTGGTATTTGCAACAACACGGATAGACCTAGAAGGTATTATGCTAAGTGAAATATATCAGGCAGAGACAGAAAAACACCATAAGATTTCAGTCATATGTGGAATCTAAAAAACAAAACAAATGAATAAACAAAAAGCAGAATCAGACTTATAAAATACAGAGATAAACTGATGGTTGCTAGAGAGCAAGGGGAGGGAGGATGGGCAAAATGGGTAAAGAGGAGGAGGAGATACAGGCTTTCAGTTATGGAATGAACAAGTCATGGGAATAAAAGGCAAAACATTGGGAATATAAGCATTGATATTGTAATAGCATTACATGGTGAGAGATGGTAGCTATACTTGTGGTGAGTATAGCATAATATATAGAGAATTTGAATCACTATGTTGTATACCTGAAACTAACATAATATTGTGTATACTGTACTTACATGTTTTATTTTTAAAAAATTCAAAAGAAAAATAATTTTTGAAGATAATTATTTATTCTTGTCAAGGCTTTTTCCCTTGGTTCTTTCCCTTTTAAAGCTTTTTCCCTTTCCCAAGGTATTGAATAAGAAGGAGAGGTTTTTTGATATTTGAAAGCATTAAAATAAACCCTGCTTATATACTAAAACCAATCATGAAGATCAACTGAATAAATTCTTGAATTTTAATGTGCATAGGAATCACATAAGGGTATCTGTTAAATATAAGGATTCAAAGGGTACATCCTAAAGATTCTGATTCATCATGCTAGAGTGAGACTAGGAATCCAAATTTTAAACAAGCACAACAGGTTAGTCTGAATTAAATGGTGCCTTGCTCTCTGAGGTAAAAGGAATCATAAAAGATGGTAAACCTCAGAGCTGACTCCTTTGCAAGGTGAGAAATAAAACTAGCTTTCACAAAAGTAAATATTAAAGAGAAAGTGTTGAAATTTAGAGCTTTATTTTCTTAGATTCCATAGAACAAAAGATATTGAAGGCCTTTTTTAACCAGAAAAAAACATAAGGCCCCAGTTCTATTCCTTTCTCATTCAGGAACCAGTTTATTTCTTTATTTTTTACTAAATGGGACATGAGAAATTGTGTAGAAATAATATGGCTCCCTGAACCTTATATCTAAGGCATAAAATCTGGTACATTCTTAGAAACATAAAATGTTAGATTTCAGAGGAATCTTACAGGTCATTTAACTCAACCATTATCAGATGTTGGGCTCTCTTCTGCACTAGTCCCTAAAAGTGGTCATTCAATCTCTGCTTGAACACTTCCAATGATGCAGAACTCATTACTTCATGAAAAAGCAATTTTTTTCTTGTGGTAAAACTTTGTGTTTGTTTTTCAGTTGGCTGCTGATTGGCTGGTATTACCTTCCACTGCACTAAAATCTACCTCCTCATTTAGGATTTCATTAATTCTAGGTCTGCTTGCTCTGTTGACACACACAAAAATATACAGATGTCTTACATGAAGGGTTTATAATTTGAAAAGTTTCCAAGACACTCCCTAAATCCTATCTTTTCCAGATTAAACAACCAGTTTCCTCAGCTATTTCTTTTCTGCCTCAGTTTCTAGAGATGTTTCCTACCCAATAATCCTGTCCCTTCTTCTACTTGTTCAATTTGTCCTCTGAATTAGAAGATTTAAAGAATGGGTAAACAGGTTATTTAATGAATCCATGAGGATTAAGGTTATTCTTAATAAGCCCCCTTTGTACATCATGCTCCCAACAGAGAATAAAGCAACCTCCATTTAACTGAGAGCAATAAACAAAAGGGAAAATAATAATCCTAGTTATTGGGCAGCCCTGGTGGCTCAGCGGTTTAGCGCCGCCTTCAGCCCAGGGTGTGATCCTGGAGACCCAGGATCAAGTCCCATGTCATGCTCCCTGCATGGAGCCTGCTTCTCCCTCTGCCTTGTATCCCTGCATCTCTCTCTCTCTCTCTCTCTCTCTCTCTCTCTCTCTCTGTGTGTGTGTGTGTGTGTGTGTGTGTCTCTCATGAATAAATAAATAAGATCTTTGAAAGGAAAAAAATAATAATCCACTGCTTGGTGTTCTCTCAGTTGAGCTGATGATGTGTATGCTTGTACTGACGGCCCTTGACACAGAATCTGTCTCTTCTTGGGCCCTAACTTCTAGGAGCTTTCTTAAAAGGCAGAAGCAAGGAGGTGGAGTTGCATGTTGACACATTCAGAATCCCATAGTCAGGGCCCATTCCTCTTGCATGCATTGTACCCTTGCCCACCACTGCAATCTCAAGCACACTTCACCTACTCATCATTGCTGAAGGCTCACCAAGATGATGACACTAGAAGTAGATACTTACTTCCCACTAGCTTATTTAAATTCTCATTTCAAGGGATTCCTGGGTGGCTCAGCGGTTTAGCACCTGCCTTTGGCCCAGGGCGTGATCCTGGAGACCTGGGACTCATTGGGCTCCCTACATGGAGCCTGTTTCTCCCTCTGCCTTCTTCTCTCTGCCTTTCTTTCTCTCTGTGTTTCTCATGAATAAATAAGTAAAATCTTATGAATAAATAAATAAATACTCATTTCAAGTGGACCACTAATTTTTATTAGATCAATCTGTATCTTGCCAAGGGAGATCATTTTTTAATAATAGGAAGAGAGATTTGGGGGACCCATAGTTTCTGTCTTTAGGCTGTTTTTGATTTTACCTTGTTTTAGTATTTGTCATATAAAGACAAATTTGACATTTTGTTATCCTTTGTTCATCCCCCAAGTTTCAGAAGTTGGAAAGAATCCCCTGACACACTTACATTAACAATTCATGACTAGATTTGCTTTACAAGCTGCAAAGAACTTCCATGAGCCTCAGAGTAGACTCTCAATTAGGCAGTGTTGATAGCGTCTAGTGCATAAATACAGAGTTTGGCCTTTACCACCAAAAATGTATACAGGATATAGAGTGGTAAATGCTACAAGAGAAATGCCAAAGAAAGTATTTGAGAAATACAGGAAAGAAGAAATAGTTTCAGGATAAAGTAATTAAGGAAATTCTAAGGTTACAGAGAAGGAAGAACAAGACATGCCAGGAAAAGGAAACTGTGAGAGGAAAATGGGGAAAGGAAGCTCGGTATCATAACTTTATTTATCAATTAATACTGGAGATCAAAACATAAAGTATTAGAGCTAAAATAAAATTGGCCAAGAAATAGTCCACAGATCTTGAATATTCTTTTTAAAAAATGACTCACTAGCAATACTATTAAAAGATGTAATCAATTATTTTTATTCTTTGTGATAAAATCAATGAAACAAATTCATAATGCAAATAAACCATTCTTTTTCAACTTAAGGGACCTAAAAAGGAAAACACTATTGCACTATTTTTAGGAGCCATATAATGCTACTGCTAACTTGGCTCTTACTAAAATAGTCTGATTTTGACTAGACAGATAAGAAAAAATATCACAGAAGAAAATATATAACTACCAAGTACACAGTATATGACTCCAATAAAGTTTACAAGCACAAGTTTATGGCTTAATTACTAATATTTCTCAAATTTTATTTTATGTGAAAAACTCTTGAGAATATTATGTGGATAATCATTATCATCACTTACTACACTGACGATTTAGTAACCAATATATGCCTGCACTTATATGTATGTGTAGAGGCATGAGTAAAATACATGTATATTATTTGACTAATTGATAAGAGCATGCTAATACCTACTGGAATAAATACTAACAGATTAGACATTGGTTATTTAGGATTTACTGGTTTCAAAATAACAACTTACTATTTCTTACCATACCTCCATTGAAAATTTCTTATATTATCTTAGTTCGCGTAATTAATTTTTTAAAAAATCACAAACTTGCTTTTTCTGGTGACTTTCCATCTACTCTATTCTTTATATTGGCCATAAAATTTACTGACTTGAAATTTAGGGCATATATAAAGTAAGATTGTGTGCCATAGGTAACTAACTCTAAGAGTTAATCTTTATTGAATACCACCTGTCTGCTAGGCACTGTTCAAGGTAATGTATGTTTTTACTCACTAGTCCTCTTAACAGTCCTTCAAAGTTGGCACCTTTATTATCACCATTTTGAGGGAAACTGAAGTATGGAAAGTCTAGTCAATTTTCCCACAGTTGTGTAGCTAGTAAGTGATAAAGAGTTTGGCTCTACAATAGTTAACTACTACTATGCTGCCATACCACATATACGTATATATGTATATATAAAGTAATAAAATATATTAGGATCAGTAATTCAAATCAGTGGTATATATCCACCAGCATATAGTTCAGAAGAGAAGACATTTTAGAATGAATTACATTTTTGAGGGACACCACTATTGAATACCACATTACAAAAGAATTGTGAAAATAATCTCTTTCATCTTTTTATCACCAACACTGAGCATGGAGCATGGGCATATAGTTAGCACTGATTAAATTTATGTTGAATAAATGAAAGATAATGAATTCAGATCCAGAGAATACCCACTTAAAGAGCTATATCTCAAACTAGAAACACCATAGTTTATGTTCTTGCTGAAAGGACTCCATGTAATACAGTAAAAAGAGCACAGGTTGTAGAATCAGACTTAAATTTGAAATACAAATACCTGAGAAAACTTACTGGACACTTTATTGAGACTACTTTATCTAAAACTACCAAGTTTTTAACATCTTGATCCCCAGGTGCTTCTCCAGACATGGCAACCATGGCACAGTTCAGCAGATCTTTATTCTTTCATTTCCTCATCCATTCAACAAATCTTTGTAAACTTTTATGATGACCTACATAGATATGCAGAGTATACTTCTGCCTGCCTCTCCAATTGTATCTCATAAGCCTCTCCCTTAACTGCTTCAGCCAAACAAGGCAATATTCATTTCCTATAACCTCCCTTAAAATATTCTGCCTTGGGACATTTACTCTTTTTTCTTTCTACTGAATCACTCTTTCCCCTGATTATTTGCATAGCCTGGCTTCTTATATCAAGTTCATCAATATACCATTTTAGCAGAAAAATTTTCTTAACCTTTGTATTTAAAGTTGATAGTCCTTGTTATTTTTTGTAACAAACTTTATTTACTTCTTAACAATATTTTTTAAATGGTCATGAAAGTACTAATGGTAGGGCATCAGGTACTTTACATATATAGGCATATATAATCCACACAACAACTCTATGAGATCAGCATTGTTCCTTCAAGGCATCTGGTACAAAGTACACTCATTTTGTGTGTTTACTCCTTTATTTGGTCTACTTCATGTGATGGTGGTTCAAAGAGTAGTGAGCATGTCATCTTAGCTCACTGTCACATCCATCAATTCTTGTACATAGTAGGGGATCAATAATTTCTTATTGAATGAGAGGCATTTGGGTGGCTCAGTGGTTGAGCATCTGCCTTTGGCTCAGGTCATTATCCCAGGGTCTTGGGATCAAGTCCCGCATCAGGCTCCTCTCAGGGAGTCTTCTTCTCCCTCTGCCTATGTCTCTGCTCTCTCTATATGTCTCTCATGAATAAATAAATAAAATCTTTAAAAAAAATTTTCTAACTGAATCATTGTGTACTCTGTGTGAGGCACTGGTTTTTATGTTAGTAATTATCCAAACAATCAAGAAACATGGATATTCCTCTTTCCTGAATATGTTCATGGTTTACTACTGCTTTTATTTTTTCCCTCAGACTAGAATACACTCCCTTTTATTAAAAACCTATCCACCTAACAAAACTCATCTCAATCTTTTCCATTAAGCCTTATATAAGCATTCTTCCATTCTCCATCCTATCCTTTGGTGACCCTTGCTTAGCTCTCCTTCCTTAATTTTCATAGCTTATTATGCTTTTCTTACAGTGCTTATATCTTGATTTCCATTTATAACTATTTTTGTATTTATCTTTCTTTTAAAAGATGACAAAAATTATACCCTGCTCTCACTTTTTTACTTAGTACAGTACCTGGTATAATGTTCTACCCATATGAGGTATTCGATACATACTGATTAATTATAATATCTCCACCATTATTTACATTGTGAGGGGATCTGAGCAGTCATCACCAAATCTAAAATAATCCTAAACCATCGTGATGCAACAATGCACCCACCTAGATTCTAACTATCTTTTAATCCATCTGAGGAATGGAGTTTTGGGGGTTTTTTGAGGGGGGGGGTGCTTTTTGTTCTCTTTTCTACTCTGAGATATCTGTGCTGATACAACATATATTTCTTAAAGGGTTCCCAGAGGCAAATTTAGTTACCATTATAAAAGCAGCATAAGAACCTGCTAGGCAGAGTGCATGAGCACAGTATTTAGAATCAGATACATTGGGATCCCTGGGTGGCGCAGCGGTTTGGCGCCTGCCTTTGGCCCAGGGCGCGATCCTGGAGACCTGAGATCGAATCCCACGTCGGGCTCCCAGTGCATGGAGCCTGCTTTCTCCCTCTGCCTGTGTCTCTGCCTCTCTCTCTCTCTGTGTGTGTGTGTGACTATCATAAATAAATAAAAATTTTAAAAAAAGTAGAATCAGATACATTTAGATTTGTAAATATCACCTATCACTACCAGAGAGAAAAGCCTAAGGAATTGAATAACTTACCCATTTCCTAGTTTCCACATCTGATATCTGAGGAAAATACCTCAGAGTCATTGTGAGGTTTAAAGGTAAAAAATATAAACCAATGTATTAATCATTAAATATTAATATTAAAATCTTAAAATTTAAGTGTTCAAAAATCTTGATATAGATTTAGGATTCAAGAAGGATGACTGAATATGTATGTTTATTTCCTCTTGTCCTCCCAAAAATTATAGTAAATTATTTTTTAAAGGCTGAAACCCCAAAGAGCAAATAAAATGAGGGAGAAATCATCAGCAAATTTGAGTTTTCTAAATATAGAAAGTAAGTGGAAGAAGATTGACAAAAGAAGCTAAGGAGAGGAAATCATGGGCTATTTATAACACAGAGAGAGAAAAGGATAAGGTTGTGGAATGGGATTCTTTCCATTCTGTGGAATTCTTTCCCTAGAGCCAGCTTAATTTACAGATCCTTCCAGAGGATCTAGATTCAGAGGAAAGAAATGATGGAAGTTAAGTGGTGAGGTGGGAGCAGGACAGTGTGAGCAATGGAGAAATGCTATCCAAATTTTGAGGGAGGATGCTGCTGACCTTCAGATCCCTTAAGCTACTGAATCAATTTAGTGCATGCTTAGACTAAAGACACTTTCAAATACACAAGACTTCAGAATTCCTCTTGATTAAGTTACTTGAGAACACCCTCCAGCAAAACACGGAAGTGAAACATAATAGGAAAATTTATGGAATTCAGAAAACAGAGGAGTCAAAAAAATTAACTAATTAATTAATTAAATTTTTAAAAAAGAAAACAGAGGAGGCAAACTAGAAGAGCAGCAAAGGAAGATGACAGAATCAAGATGATAGCTGGAAGCACCAGGTTCAGAGAAGAGGATGAAAACAACAGACTCCAGAGGAAGATATGCAGAAAGGGGGCAACCTATATTATATGGTAAGAATGATAACCTGGAAACTGAAGGATATTTTAAAAAGCACGAAATGCTATGGGAAAAAACTCAAATATGAGAAAACCAAACACTAAAATAAAATTATATCTGAAATATGAAACAGTAGTTATTCCGAATTCTGAGAAGATCAATGAGTTTCAAGAATAAAAATGCAATGGATTTTAAGCAAAAGACAAATGAGCAAAAAACTGAAGGCAAGTGGGTCACCTGGGTGGCTCAGTCAGTTAAGTGTCTGCCTTCGGCTCAGGTCATAATCTCAGAGTCCTGGGATCAAGTCTCCTGTTGCTCAGCAGGGAGTCTGCTTCTTCTTTTCCCTCTCCCCCTCTTCCCACTCCTCACTGTTCTCTTTGCTTTCTTTTATATTCTCCATCTCAAATAAATAAAAATAAAATCTTTAGAAAGAAACTAAATGCACTGGTGAGAAGGACTTATGATTCTTTCCCTAATAAGAAAACAGCAGGATAAACCAGCAGGGGTTCCAGGTCAAAAGGGACTGTAAAGGTAGGCACAGTCCAAATATGAAGTACAGTCTAATGTGGAATGATTGATAGAGTGGGGAGAAGAACCCATCTGAACAATCATCTTTGACTGAAACAGAAGCCACGATACTAGAACCATAAAGAAAGAAAAGGAATCCTAGCACACTACTTGGCTTTGCAATGAGAAGTATTCCCATAGTGATAATAATATGAATGTTAACTACCAGCTTTCAACTTTGATGATCAACCAATGACAAAATATGGAAATACTAATTGTTGTTACAAAACAGCAAATGTTTTTGAACTTGCCAACTTACTTTATTTTTTTTTATTTTTTTTAAACTTGCCAATTTAAAAGTAAAACTAAATTAACAGGGAAGTAGAAGGAGGAAAACAGAGGCAGAAGCACAAGTAGGGGCACGAATTTTTTCATGCAACAAACTGAGGAGCCAATAGTTAATGGCACGAGAAACTGAAGATAAGTAAATAATATGTGTATTATTGATCACACAGTAAATAACTGGGGAACTGAGGAACTAATATAATAATATTAAATATGGTAGATAACAAAGTTAGAAGAATTGGAAAATGAGCTAAATCTGATGTATTATTAGAGGAAGTTGACAATAATGTCTACAGCTGATAAGAAAAGAAAGAGTAAACCATATGGAAAATGGAGGAAACTAGAGTCTCCGACCCTAAGAGCAGGCCTAGATGGGAATAGGTAGGAGTGGGTACATTCAGGAATTACCTATACTCATAACCAACTCTTTTGTTCTATTTTGTTTTCCATTCACATGCTCTTAATTTAGATAAAAGAATTAATATAAATAATGAAGACAGTGAAATGTGCTATGTGGAGCCAATGTTTCTTAGTAACAAAAGTGAAATGATTTATAAAATTATTTATGTTGTTGAAAATAGCAACAAACACACAAGCTAATTTTTTTGTGTGATTTTCCCATTTATTTTTTAAAGCAGTTTTTCAAGTATGGCTATTTCTCCCCTAGAAGTTTGAATCTGGATAAAATATAAAATGGATTTAATAGTCATAGTTGAGGTAAAGAGGTTATACCTCAAGGGGTCCACTGTTTCCGTTTTTTTTTTTTATAACTGTTCACTGTTGGCTTAATATCAGTCTTTTTTTTCTGATGGGTTGTCACTGCAATAGACTCACAGAATAGTTATGTTTATAAAAGCACCTAGGGGAAGTTACCTAGTTACAAAGAAGAAAGATAACTGTTCCAAACAAGCAATGTACAAAAGAGAATGCATAAGAGTGAGATTAAGGGATTCCAAAGGGAAATTCAAATTCCTGCTAGGTGTCTGGCATAAGTAAAAACAAAGATGATTTTCGTTATCAAGCTGAACAGAGAACCATACTTAGATTGGCTGAGCATTAAAGATGGAGTCTTATTGCTTTTTACCTCGGGTTTTTATTCTCTTTAGCTAAAGCTACTAAAGCAAATAGACCTTAGAAGCTTAAAATCTGTTTCACCTTAGTTACTTCACACAGATTTTCTTTGAAACACTGGACTTTCCATAAAAGTCCCTTTCCATTTCTCTATATACCATTCTTTAGTTAAAGACAATACTCTAGTTTTCCATATATACTTACACATTTAAGCACTGAAGCAAGTATCCAATAAACTGGCACTAAACACCAGTATTCACATGAATTCGCCTCAGTAATTTAAACAAAGCACTGAGGGTCCCAATTTTCAGGATATTTGAATCAATTTTTCACATTAAATGTTGTATGCAATTATGCAACTAAAGTTAGAATCACAGCTGAAGTTTACAATCTATAATGATTTTCCTCATTGAACAAAATTATCTCATTTTATCAAAGATAATTTAGCCATCTCTCTGGTTATGGATTTGCTTCCTAGCCTTTCTTAATATAAATCTCATCATAAATAAGAATCTAGCCATTCAGTTGGTATAATTAGCAGGTAAGGTTAAGCAGGCTGGAGAGGCTGCCTCCTTCTACCAATACCAAACATGAGTAACTTGTCAAAATGCAACCAAATATATTTGTCCTTAGTCAACTGCTCATAAAATATGCAAGCTCTCAGTATGTTCAACAGTCCTTACGATCTTTTTCTTTTTGGGATAGAGCTTTTTTGGTGACTGTGTATTTATGAGAAATACTAACGCGATGAATGATAATATCAGTTGTTAGAAAAAATCTCCCAAAATACACATAATAGAGAAATGAATGAGAACTGACACCTGAGATAATAAACAGAAAAGTAGACTGGCAGAGTCTGAGCAATTACTTTTGTAAAATGGTGCCAGACTCTTATTCTTATGTGGGAATCATTATTTTAATATTTTATAGATGTCATTCTCTTTATCAGCACAGTACAAGATTTTCATTTTCATTTTAGACAATTTTTATTATTATATAGTAGAGTAACCAGTTGGAAGATAATCTCCATTTCATTTTGAAGTTGTCTCTTCTTTTAACTTAATAACAGGAGCATCCTAACTTAAATTACAGGCCTTTGTCCTTGGCAAAGATATTTTTAGTTCAACTTGGTTTTAGCACACATTTATCCTTGACTATTGCAAATCACAGCTATATAAGCATGGAAGTCTCAAACATTAAGCAAAGAAAGTTGAGAAATATTTTTCTCATATATACCGATAGGAATTTTACACCAAAGTCTCTCAGGAGTACAAATTTGAGGTTATGTATTTAAAAAACCTAATACTCTTTGATCCAGCAATTCCACAAGTTTAGCTGATAAGCTTAAGTTTAGCTTAATAAGAAGGGAAATGCATGCACAAAATATTCACTACATGACACATTTCTAATTCCTCCTTTAAATGCACATGTCAATATTTTTTTCCTCTTGCTATTCTCTTCACTTTGGGGTCATGTACATAACATTGATGTAAGACAAATTTACTAAGGGACAGAGTAGTTTAGAGGACTATTTAAGAGAGGCCTTCAGAGAATTACTAGGGAAAAATTCTAAAAGTGTTGTAAACAAAATGAAAATATTATAGAAGAAAAGAGGAAAATATCACTATCAGAAAAAAATAGAAAAAAAATCCTTCCCCATATCCTCCACTGGACAGATGAGCTACAGGATCCATAGTTTATACGAATCACATGCATCTGAGGTAGCTATGTCTGCACTAAAGCTCACACAGATCACTAACTCACATAAAATACAGCAGCTTCAGGAATTACAGTATAAACATTAAGAAGAAATGTTACTGCTTCCAACAAATCCAAAAGAAAAAGCTTCCACATATTCAAGACTAATAATCAAGTTTTAAGAAAGCAGCTGGCATCTTTGTATATCTACCAGAGAATATTTTCTTTTCATATTGAGTATAATGCTATGAAATTTGTAAGAGCACCTACTCACTTATTTCAAATATTCTCAAGAGTGGGGGTAGGGAAAGATAATAGGAGTATGGTAATAAAAGGGGAAATAGGAGGATGAAAGGAGAGGAATAAGACAACCCCACAAGCCAATTATGTTTGTCAAAACCCACAGAATTGTATACTAAAATGGATAAATTTCATAGTACATAAATTATACTTCAGTAAAATCTGACTTACAAAATAAAAGAAGTAACTCATCCAAGAAAAATTTGATTAAGAATTCATCAAATTCCTTAAAATTCCAGTTGTTGAAATGACTAAGATTAAAGTTCAATTCATAGTAAGTGTGATGAAATATTTTAAACCTTAATTTTGAAGTTCAACATTTCTAACCAAAATGTTCTATTTTGGATGATGGAGCATTATTCTCGCCAGCCTACAGCTTAGCTAAGTTATAAATGTCAATTGTTCCCAAGGCAAACTTGGTCACTATGGCCTATTAGTTAACTAATTAAGCACTGCACAATAATTAATTTAAACAATTTCCTAGACTGAAAGGCAAGAGAAGAGATTTTCCACCCAATAATAAAGTGAAAAAATTGTGTAACAATCAAAAAAACATTTTGTTGGTTGTAGTGGTGGTATTTGTTAGTTTTTTTACTCAAAGAAACAACATGCACTCTTCCATTCACTTTTCTTTCTTTCTCATGCAGAAGACCTTAGAGGCTCATCTGGTTGAATAGAACTGAAATAGACAATACTTTTGTAAATTGTTTTTTATAAATTTATTTTTTATTGGTGTTCAACTTGTCAACATATAGAATAACACCCAGTGCTCATCCCGTCAAGTGCCCCCCTCAGTGCCCGTCACCCAGTCACTCCCACCCCCCGCCCACCTCCCCTTCCACCACCCCTAGTTCGTTTCCCAGAGTTAGGAGTCTTTCATGTTCTGTCTCCCTTTCTGATATTTCCCACTTATTTTTTCTCCTTTCTCCTTTATTCCCTTTCACTATTTTTTATATTCCCCAAATGAGTGAGACCATATAATGTTTGTCCTTCTCCGATTTACTTTTGTAAATTAATGAAGAGGTGACTGCAAGAACAATTCCTTAGCTGAAAATTCCATGCCACAACTGAGAGAAAAGAAAATATCAGCTGCTTTGACACTGAATCTGGAAAGTCTAGGCACAAGGAATTTACAAAAGAAAATTCTACTAAAATGTTTTATTGACCAGTATTAAACTTTTAAAGAAAAAGTTAAGGATTTCTAAGAATGATACCTAATTGTATTCTAAAGCTGCTTCCCTTTTAAAAACATCCATAAAGTACCAATTCCTTGAAAGACAAACTATTAAAACTTACTTAAGAAGAAATAGATAACAAAAAGAATCATATATCCATTAAATCAGCAGGGTTCCAGGGTGACTCAGTCAATGTAGCATCTGACTCTTGATTTCAGCTTACATCATGATCTCAGGGTTGTGAGACTGAGCCCTGTGTCAGGCTCTGCACTGAGTGTGGAGCCTGCTTAAGATTATCTCTCTTCCTCTCCTCCTGTCACCATTCACATGTGATGTCTTAAAAGAAAAAAAAAAAAAAAGCTCCCATCAAGTAAAACTCTAGGCCCAGATGGTTTCACCAGTGAATTATACCATTTAAGAACATTTAACATTTAAGAAAGAAATATTTTCAATTCTATACGTTCTTTTCCAGAAAGCTGGAAGTGGAGGAACACTCATTTTTTGAGGCCAGTATTACTCTAATACCAAAACTAGACACATAAGAAAAGAAAAAATAGACAACTGTCCCTCAAGAGCATAAACATATATCATGAACCATTCCAGAATTATTAAAGGTTCTTCAAAAAATCAGTTTTAATAAATGCATAATAATTCATGATATTAGATATACCTAATCCTTTTTCCTAGTATTGGAGGTTGTCCTAAAGAAGTCACTCATTTTTTCCTCTTTTCCACTCAGATGTCTATGCATTATTTCGTGGTGTAGTAAGGCAGAGCCTGATTTGGTTCTCTCTCCAGGAAATTTATAACTGAAAGACTAAGAAAAAGAGATTATTTACCTTAGGTGCTAGGTCCCCCAGGGGCCTACTTTAGAGCTCTACATACTGATCAGCAAAGGTACAGAGAGAACTTGGAGAAGATGTTAAGTTTTTAATATTCATATTTATTAATATTACCCTAAAGGCATACATGGGTTTCTGGAACAGGGTAGTTTCATTATTATTTACTTTATGACAATTAACCTCGTGATTCCTCTGTGCCTCAATTTCTTAAGGCAGTGAGGTGAAAGCTAGACATTACCCAACACAAACATAAGGTATATATCACAGGCAAGAAAGCCAAAATAATGATTCCAAAGGCTAAAATACACATTGTCCCCTTTCCCTCCAGATAGGAAAAAAAGCCTTGCTTCTTGGAAAGGATCCTAAGTTCCTAGTCAAATGTTCTGGAATGCAAATAAATTCATTCAGAGGTAAAATGAAACCAATGTCTTCAACTTAAGGATGTTTCCACATTCCAGATCTCACTTTGTATCCTGAAATCCAAATACATACCTATGAAATTAGGTAAATCTCTCAGAAGTTCTCAGTTTAAATTACCTTCTACTCTTTTAAGCCAGGTCCCAGATTTCAATAAAATTTGCTCAGAAAAATCCCTAACTGCAAACAACAACAACAACAAAAAACTATTTTCTCTACAGCCCCACAAAAACCAAGCATAGACAAGAGATCATGGAGCATCAAATTCCAATATAAAGAACACAGCTGTCCCGGATACTGGTGGCTTTTTTTTTTTTTTTAGGTTTCTGTTTGTGCTCTCAAGGAATCAACTGTACTTCCTACTCTTATGTTCCATGAAATGGAACTGTGAATGCCTGTAAAAATCACCTTTTCCCATTTCTTCAGCTAGCTACAGTAAGTTTCAGATACATGAATCAAAATGACCCAAAATGAGAAGAAATATTTAAATTGTTACTAATTTTTCACTAACTTGAAAATATAATTAAAATATATGTTTTTAAAAGGATGGACTATATATTATAAGGTATATAGTCTTTAAACTTTTTGGTATCTATTAATAAATTGGTTTCCAGGAAGGTTGCAAAAAACTTATAATCACATAGAATGTACATGTGCTCATTTTATCACATTATGTCTTAACACTGAATATCAACACTTAAGACTGCATTTTTAAGTTATAAAAAGTGGAGTTTGCAGTTCTACAACTAAAAGTAGCTAGCTATTACCACACAATGATTTTTTGCATATGCTGGAATCCATTCCTTGCCTATTGTGAGCCATGAATCTGATTTTTGTACCTACAACATTATTTGTTACTGTAGTTTATAACATACTTTCCTATATAATACTCAATGCCTACTCATTACTTTTGTCTGGCTTCAAAAAACATAATAATGAGGCTTAGAATGTAATTACATTAAACATACACATTAAATTAGTAGTAATTCAGTGGTGTTCTAGAACCAGCTCTTAACAACTCAGGGAAAGCGAATTACTAAATTATTTTGGAATTTGTCAAGTGGTTTTAAACTCTGGATATCTTGAAATCAGTCATAATGGGAGTTTTTACACCACAGAAATCAGCAAAAGCTACATATCATGGCTCCCTCACTCCAAACTCACAGAAAGCCAATTTACCAGAGTACCACTGAAATAATTTATATTTAGCCATTCCATCCAATATTATGTATTTCATATCTTCTTTTTTAGAGATTTCAGCAAGGTATATAGCTGGATTTAGTATGGCCTTATATATTATTCTTAGATAGTTTATAATATATTAGCTATTGGGAATGGCTTTTTTCCTTCTATTAAAATTACCACATAACAAATAAAACGACCTTTTTCCATTTTTCTCCATCTGGATAATGTACTGATCTCTCTTATTACTTCTAATAGGCTTTCTAATAATTCAAGGGATTTCCTAGATAATTTAATCATATGAAAATTATGATTATTAATTATGTTCTCTTTTCCAAAAGATACGCTTCTTTGTGATTGCTTCATTTCTTATTCAATTGCCTGTAATTTCTGGAAATGTGTAAAATAAGGAGGAGGAGAGGGCATACTTGTCCTCCTTTTGGTGTTTCATGGTTTACTATAATGTTCACTCTTAGGTTGAAATAGATCCTCTTTATTACGTTATATTTCTATTCCAAATTTTATGTTGTGGTATGTAGTGAGTCGTGGCAGATTCTTTGGTAATGGCTATTGTTTTATGGTTTTCATAGTTGTTTTGAATAAGAAGTTCTATGAAGCTGTATGAAGCTGTATGCCAGTGGATAAGAGCACAGTTCTAAAGTCCTATCTCCTGAGTTCATGTTCTGGCTTTGCTATTTCTTTGTTGTTCAGCACTGAGTAAGTTATTTAAGCTATCTGTGCTTCAATTTCCTTTTCTGTCAAACTGGTGAAATGACGATAACAGTACTTATTTTTTTGTTGGTTTGAGCATTCAATAAACTAATGTGTATGGAGAACTTGGAACAGTGTCTGGCATTTTAAGCATTTAATGAAAATGAGAAATTATTATAACATAAATTATTATAACTTTAAGGCTAGTAATTATTATTAATTAATACCTTCAGGAAATCTTTAAAAATTATAATTTTTCTCTCCCTTAACATACTGAAATATATGTTTTAGTACTGTCCTTGCATTCCTAGGACAAAACATACTAAGTTGTGTCCATTTCCTTTAATAACTAGTTGAAGTTAATTTGCTAGTAAGCTTTTGTTTTCTTCACAAAAATAAATTAGATTGTTCTATAGCTGGGGGAAGGTCTAAAAAAGATATTACTAGTGTTATTTTATCTTTATAAAATTTATCTGGGTAATTTATAGATATTTTTACACTCTGAAACCACTTACATGGCATATATCTTTTTCATTCCAATATTATATAATTTTTTATGTCATTGAAAACTTTGTCCTTTTTCTTGATCAAACATATTAAAGTTGTATTTGTTCTAGGATTTACCCCAAGTAAAAATCTCTTTAAATTACTTATTATTTCTCCTATATTGTATTTCCCAATTTAGTAATGTCCATGTTTGTTTTTATCATCAGTTCCTTTCATCTTTCTATTGGCTTGTGTGTTTCTCTGTTTCTAATTTCTTTACCTGAATGCTCAGCTCATTTATTTTCATACCTCCTTGTTTAGTAACAAAGCATGATTTATTGCATCTTTAAAATGCATACTGAATGACCTGAATCATTTTTCATTTATAACTTAAAAATTAAATACACCAGTGATAGATAGTATAGTATGACAAGTCCTGTCATATCTTCTACTTAGGACCTATGAATGTGAATATTCACTATTAACCTTTAAAAATCAGGATTCACCCAAAACTGGAAGCAACCAAGTTGTTCTTCAATGGACAAATGAATAAGCATACTATTATGGCACACGGATACTATTGAATATTATTCAGTAAGAAAAGAATAAGCTGTTAATCTATGTAACAACATAGATAAATTTTATATACTATTGCTTAAATGGATATTGCCTAAAAGAAAACAGGAAGAGGAAGATTCAAAAATGATATATACTGTATGAAATTCTGACAGAGACAAAAGTATGAGGACAGGAAACATCAGTGGTTGTCATGGGCTTGAGTTGGGCTTGAGTTGGTAGGAAGTTAACCAGGTGAATCTATGGTTATTAGGGCTACAAAACTTTCTGTATAGTACTATAGTGGGGGATACATTAACATTGTGCATCTGTCAAACCTAGAACTTTACAGTACAAAGAATAACTGTGACAAAAGAATCTAACTCTATTAGCACTCACTGAGCTAGAAGTTTGACACATATATCTTTCAAACCAAATAAACATCATTCACAGTCCCTATGTTTTATTGAGTTTTGCTTGCTTCCTCTATGGAAGGGAGTGAAAGAAGGCAAAATGCAAAGTATTAGAACCCCAGACTCCATAATCAGATAAACCTGTGCTTGAAATCCAATTCTACAACATACTTCCTAGTCATTTAACCCTTGGCACATTACTTAAAATATCTAACATTTTCTTCCATAAAAAAAATGAGAAAAACAGTATCTGCCTCAGAATTGTTACAGGATTAAATATTAATGCATATAAAACTCTTAGCCTGGACTATAGTAATATGCTCAGAAAACTGCATGTTGTTTTCCACAATAACTGTAGTTTTTACTTCTATTTTAATATACAATAGTTCAAATTTTTAGATATATGCATCTTTTTCTGTACATATAAACACATTATCATAACTTTATTATACATTATGCTCTTCCTAAACATTATCACTCTATTTTGTTTAAAATTAATAATGTCCCACTTGCTTTATTTTTGTATGATTTCCTAATAAATCTTTTCCTGTCCTTCTTTTTAATCTTTTTTTCTTTTTCTTTTTTTTTTTTTTTTTTTTTTTACTGTTTTGAGATTTTCTCTAGGGATCATTCAACTTTACACCAATAGGTATCCAGAAATAGTAAATAGAGAGATGAAAGGAAAAGACTAAAGAAAGGGATGATTTTAAAAAAGTTAAAGAAATGTTATATACAAGTTTTAGACTCAAAAATCTCCAGAGCAATGAATGACCAAAGATCCACATCGAGACCTTATAACAATTTAGAACTGCAAAGATAAAGTCCTAAATGCTTTCAAGAAGGAGAAAAAAAGGTATTACAAAGAAATGGGCAACATTTTAACATAATATATCTCAGTAAGTTGCATCTCAGAAAGCAATGGAGCAATCGTTTTCAAGTTCTGAGAGAAAATATATTGGAGCCTAAAATTCAATATGCAGGTATATCCATGAAATTAAATGAAAAAATAAAAACATTTCAAGTGTGCATGAACTTCACAATGTTAACCTTCAACTGTAATCTCCCATCCTCATCCTTGTTTAGGAAATTACTGGAAGTCATTAGAAGCCAAGGAACCACCCCCCCCCAAAAAAAAGGTAAGAAGTGGAATTCAGGAAAGAGTGAACTCAACACTGGGAGCAGCAAGGGGAAGTTCTTAATGTCCAGTAGCCAAAAGTTGCTGAGTAACTACTCAGACTGGAGAAAGAGATTAAAAGGCCCTGGTGATGTGTTTGCAGAAATCAAAAGGGGAATCCTTTAAATCACCAGTGTGACTGAAGTGTTTAAAACATAAAAAAAAAAAGTAAGGTTAATAACATAATACTGTATACTGAAAATTTCCTGAGTAGATCTTAAGCATTCTCACCACACACACACACACACACACACACACACACACACACTCTCACACACAAAGAGTTAACTATGGTAAGTATGTGAGGTGATAGATGTATTTATTATCTTGATCCTGGTAATCATTCTACAATATAAATGTGTATCAAAGAATCACACTGTACACTTTAAATACATAAAATTATATTTGTCATTACACAGTAAAATCAAAATAAATAAAATTAAAGTCCTTGAGAATAATAAAGGGGCTCATTTCACCTCTGCTAGCAATAACTTCAAGAGCTAGGAAATTGAGTCACTTTAAGGGGGAAAAATGTTCTCTAGTAAATAATATTTACTATCTACATAATGTAGTTACTATTTATTGGTTATCAGCTTTAGAAATAAATCTATGAGTAAAGTGTAGTAGGCATATTTTCTATGTTATTTTTTTCTGTAATGCTATTGGACAGATAAAAGACTGGCTGGATTAGCCACTGTGTGATCTGTTTTGTTTCCCTTTTACCTGGGAGAAGTCTTCCAACTTTATTTTCCAGCCCTTCAACTGAATTGTTTTCTACTCAATTACATTTTGTCAATGTATAAAAGAAAGAGGAGAGCTCCTGGACAAAGTAAAAGTGTAGCTAACAAGCTGGAAGGTGAAAGTGAAGAGAAAAGGTAGAGGGAAGGGTGGTAGGACACTCATATTCTTCTAAAAGGGTATGGAACTTTTGGCTGTATATATTGGAACAGAAAATAGAAGTATAAGCAAGTGATTTTAAATTGGAAAGTTAACAATTTTCATCTTTCATAGTATATGACCAATAAATACAATCTAAAGTTAATTCATTGATTCATGGACCTAAAGGCACATCATATGGACACAACAATCTAAGGACCTAAAAGCAGAAATAGTTTAAAAGGTGAATTCTGAACATAGTATTGCAGGGTAGGTATGTAGATTGGAGGGCTGTCACATTTAGTATAACTTACATTGGATTCAAATTTATTTCTACAATATCCATTGTTACTTTGATAATAAGAAAGAATGAAAAATGGAAAACTTTGCTTGATTCTTTCACTTAGTAATATGAATTGAAGATTAGTCCATGGACTCTTATGGCTTGATAGCTCATCTCTTTTTAAAACTAAATAATATTCCATTATCTAGGTGTTCCACAGTTTATTTATCCACTCACCTACTGAAGGACTTCTTAGTTGCCTTGAAGTTTTAGTAATTATTAATAAACATATACTACCATAAACATCCATGTGCAGGTTTTTTCAGTACCTTTGGATAAATATTAGAGGCCGCAACTGCTGAAAAGGCTAAATACTATATGATTCCACTCACAGTACAGTGAATTTTTAGGGCCTGTGAAAAACTCATCATGCTACTATAATGATGATTACATGATTCATTATACATTTGTCCAAATCCACAGAATATGCAACACCAAGACTGAACCCTAATGTGTACTTTGGGAGATTACAACGTGTCAAAATAGTTTCACCAATTGTAACAAATGTACCACTCTGCTGGAGGATGTTGATTAAGGAGGACACTGTATGTGAAAACACAGATTGCATATGGGAAATCTTTTTATCTTCCTCTAGAATAAATGATCCTAAAATTCATATGGAGCCACAAAAGGCCCGGAATAGCCAAAGCAATCTTGAAAAAAGAAGAACAAAACTGATGATATCACAGTCCCAGATTTCAAGATTTACTACATAGCTATAGTAATCAAAACAGCACTGAATAATATATAGAATTGTTGAACTGCTATACTGTACACCTGAAACTAATATAACACTGTATGTTAATTTTACTGGAAAAAATACATACATACATATACATATATACATACATAAGCAAGAGTCTTCCCTGCATTCCAAGAAAGCCTAAGCAATTTCTACAATCTTTCCCAAACCCAGTCTTCCCTACTGTTCTATGACTCTTAAATATAAATAACCAAGGCTCTCACCCATTTCTTCCAAAAAACATCTCATACTTTTCCTACAAATAAAAGTTTTCTCTTGTCATTCTCCCACACATAATGTTCAGAGACTTCATTTTATTTTCAACAATATCTACATATCCTTCCAAGTCTGTTTTAATCTCTTTCCTATAAAAACTTCTCAGTCCAGCTGAGTCCTACAGGATCTCAAAAAAGTTGCCCTCTTTTTAATTACTAACTCAGTAGGTAATCAGACTTGATCATTTCAATGTACACTATTTATACAGCCATGTTCCCCCCTTTTTAAAAATTAATAATTTATGGGTTACATTTTTATTGCTCCTATAACAAGTTATTATAAACTTTACAGCTTAAAACAACACAAATTTGTTATTTTATATTTATATTTATATATAATAATATTTATATTATATTTTAAAATATTGTATATTTTATATATTACACAGGTCTCATAATGCAAAAATTAAAGTGTTACCAGGGCTGCATTCCCTTCTGGAGGGTATAGAGTAGAACCAATTTCCTTGTTCATTAAGTTGGCTAACAGAATTCATTTCCTTATGGTTGAGGGACTGAGATCCCTGCTATCTTTCACCTAGAGCCCATTCTCTGCTGTAGAAGTTACCTTGACTCATGGACTGCTTCTAGAAGTCCTTGATTCATGGACTCTTACTCCAACCTCAAACCAGCCATGATGAGTTGATCCTCTCCCATGCTTCCAACTCTCCTTCTATATCATCTCTCTGCCAATCACAGAAGCTATCTGCTTTTAAGTACTGATATAATTAGATTGGGCCCACCCAAATAATTCAGGATAACTCCTCATCTCAAATTCCATACACATTATGCAAAGTCTCTTTTGCAATGTAAGCTAGTACATTTATATGTTCTAGGAATCAGAATTCGAATATAGTGAGGACACGGGGATTATTAGTTCATCACATAAAACATGCCACATTTATAGATGAGAATACACCACAGACTCAAACCATCCAGTAATTCACAGGGTCTCGTACTTTGTACGAGACTATAAACTATAAAATATTACACATTGTATACTGACTATACTGTAGACTATACTATACTATTCTACCTATAGACTCCTTGAGGTCCATGAAGTTGCTAACACAAAGCTAAACACATTGTAAATGTTAACATTTATATATTATTCAGTATATTATCATGAAAAATTTCCTCATAATCTGTTTAGGTTAAATATTCCCCCTGTTGTTTTTCTCATTGTCCCTGGCAAAAATAGTACTATACCTATGTTAGAGAAAATGTAAATAGCGCTGTAATTTTTAGAGCATTTGTCAACCTGATACTGTCACAATTCCTCTAACCCTTTACAGCTTGTCATTTAAAAGTCACTCCTTTTTTTCTATTTTTTCTTCTTTGGGCAATATTTACAGCATCTTCTTCAGATTTTTTTCTCTAATAAATTATTTTCCTTGCCATCATCCTTTGGAATTTACCCTTTATAAGAGATCTCAAGTCTTTGTAGAAAGCTTATATGAATAGCAAGGAGTTAACAATAGAGTACCATTTGCTGTATCAGTTTCATCAGAAACACAAGGATAATGTTCCCAGCTGTGGCATCTGGCTCCTTGGCAATTTCATCAGACAGTGCCAGCCATTATTGTAGAGTTCTGGGCTTGTCATAAGGATTAAGCTGCTGTGCAGCTGTTTCTGCTATCTCAGTGCTGTATGGTACAAGTTAGCTTTCAATTTTTCCTCTGAGTAATTCCGGTTTTCTCTCTATTCATATTTTGTTAAAATACCTAGGAGATTCGTGTCTAGATAAAGTACATCCCAACACATGCCTTCAGAAACAGTGTGCATGTACCTTATTCACATTCAATAGAATTTCTTTTTTTTATAAAGGAAATTTCTTTTTTTTAAAAGATTTTATTTATTTATTCATGAGAGACACAGAGAGAAAGAGAGGCAGAGACACTGGCAGAGGGAGAAGTAGGCTCCATGCAGGAAGCTGACGTGGAATTTGATCCCGAGTCTCCAGGATCAGGCCTGGGCTGAAGGCAGTGCCAAACCGCTGAGCCACCCAGGCTGCCCTCAATAGAATTTCAATGTGATTTCAACATAATTTCTTTTGTAGGTAAAAGTAAAAATGTAAAATTTTTAGTGTTTTTTCTAAATATTTTTATGTGCAAGTATAGCTTTTTATTAATAGAAAGTAAACGAAATCTAAAACCACTGCATTCCTCTGTTAAATACCTTTTTAAATACAGAAGTTACCTTCTTTAAGTAACTTTTCTAATCTACTGTTACTGTCATCGCATAAAGCAGAGTTTCTTAATAGAGTGTATTTGGTGAATGTTCTCTTTATCTTTTTCATGAAGTCATTTGCTAACTGTGGTTGTTAAACTACTAACCAACCATCAGTGTCAAAAGAATTGATCTAGAGTGCTCATTTTCAACTTCATTCTAACGTTCTATAAGTAGCCTCATTTCTTCTGACAATCTGATGGCTCAGAATAAGACATATCAGAGAATCACAGATTTTTAAATTGTGATGGAACTTAGACACTATATGGCCCTTCCATTCATTTTACAGATAATGAAACTGAGAACCAGTTAAGTTAAAGAATATACCTAAACTCATATAAACAATGTCACAAGACCGAGAACTTAAGTCTATAAGTCTCAGTCCAGTATACTTCCTGCAATCCTTCAATGCTCACCCTAGTCCAAGTCCATAGTCCATGACTCTTGGTTCTACTCTTGTATCTAAAACTGACCTTTTGTCTGTGACTCACACCCATCTTCAATCCTCTACCTCTTCAAGCCACTTTCTTTACCAGGCCTTTCTCTTCCTCTATTCTGTTTCTGCCTCTTAGCCATCAGTCCTTCTACCCAATTTTAACTCTACAGACACATTGGACAGTGTTCTCCTGTCATTTGGGAGCTGAAACAATTAACAGATGCCCATCTATCAATAATGAGAAAACGATCACTTACAGGACCAAGAAAGTTCAGGAGTTATAATAGAATTTAGTATTTTAAACCATATGCATCTTGAGATACAGGTTTTCTTAAAATAAAACAAAACAATACAAAAAAAGATTCTATATATATATAGAATTTCTCATTCCATTCTGCATCCCAACCTGGGAAGGCTGTATATGATGAACTTCTCACTCTATTCTGCATTCCACCTTAATGATTCAAGTCCAGCTTTTACTCTGAATGCAGCTTGATTCTTTTCTTTGGAACATATTATTATCACCAATGCCTGTGCAATGAGTTTGACTAGTTCTATACCTTACTCACTTTCCTACTCAGGATATAGCACCTATAATTTCCATTTCTTCATCCCTGTTAATTGAAATCTTTGCATTTGATTTAGAAGGTGATTGTTTCACTAGGTAACTGTTCTTTGGGAAAAAGATAAAAATATTTCTCTGCAGATGGGTTTTCACTGAAGAAATCAGGTCAGACTCCATCAAAGTGTGGCACAGCCCCACAAACAGGGATATATACACTGATAAATTTATTATGTTAAGAAACTTCAGAGCAATGGCATTCACATTCTTCACTGAGTGGTAAGGTAAGGACTGTGCACGTCTGAACAAAGGGAATGGTATTTCTTGAGATGATTGTAAACAAATCAGTTAATAACTAAAAGGCAACCTGAGAGATGATCCTGCTGAAAATAATGAAGTAATATCTTTGCTACTGGAGAAAATATCTGACCCTGCCTAAAAATGAAAAAAGAGAGGGCAAATACTGATATAATAAGAACTGTCCAAAAAATAAGTGCAAGAAAAAATGTTTTCCTATTGACTCCTACTTGCTTCCTATTGTACATCATATATTGAGGAAATAAAAAAGAAAATAATGTATCTGAGTAAACAAAATTATAGTAATGGATAAAAATAGTCAATATATGTTAAGGTTTAATCACATGGCATTGGACAAAAGCTAACCAAGCGTTACATTGCCCTTGCTTGCTAAGAATTTATGATCTAAAACAACAGTGCCAAGGGCATAAAATTTAAAAAGTTAGCCTGATTTAAGCAAGGCAGATTTTTTGTAATAGTTTTATTTTACTATTTGAGAATATTTTCAAGTCGTAACATAGTGCTACTGAATTCCCTTAGGAAAAGGGTGTAAAGGAAAGTAGAGGACAGTTGGGAATAACAAGTTATACAATCAGATTGCAAAAAAAAAAGAAGAAGAAGAAGAAGAATGTCAATGCATGATGTTGCATCTTTCTTAGAGTTAAGGCCTAACAAAATAAAGCAAATATATCTAATAATGCAGGTTTTGAGGCCACTTCAAATCTCTCTCCCTCTAGAATCTGTATCATTATCTCAGAACTGAGGCTAATGTGAGGTCAGTATAAAATATCCATGTGTCCCACTAGGCATAAACCAGAAGACAACCCTAACTGGTCCCTAGAGTCTCAGACTCCCAATTATCTCACAAATACAGACTCCTTCTGGGCAAGATCTGTTCTCTGTAATTTAAACCAAAATAAGCCTAATTATCTGGAGGCCAAAATAAGCCTAATTTTCTAGAGCAATTTTTACCTTATGACAAGGTTTAGTGTCAAGAAAGAATAAAAGACAATGAAATCCTATAGCCTGAATATAAATAAACACATAATTCAATTGCCTATTATTAAATCAAACTTTACGAGGATTTTAAAAATCATGGTGAACCTCATTCCAATCAATATGTTTGGATCTATCAGATAAGTGTAATACTCAGATAACTGAGTCCTCACCTGTCCATATACAAGCTGCATTTCACAAAAGTCTACTTTTCTATGAAAAAAAGTAAGAAAATGAGGTAGGGAAGGCTGACCTAGAAATTGATAAATAAATGCAAGAAACTTAGAACTTAAAAGAAAGTGAAAAAAATGGAAATTCCCCTATCAAAAAAGAAAAAATTTAAATGAGGATAAACCAGTGTCCTCTTTTTTCCCTCCTATTTAAAGTAAATGTTTAATAAAGTACTACTTTTGTTACTAACGTTTGAAGAATGATCTTTTTTTTTACACAGGCACGTGAAACAATTTTATTTCAGTTGTCTTTAAAACCACAAAGACACTATGTTCTTCATCTAAAAACATTAGTACAGATAACTATACTTTCTAGAAAATGATTATATAGACCCTCTCAAAGAAAAATGCACACCATTATATGGTTCAGACAAGTTACTTGGGAAAAACACATCTGGACCGATTCCTAAAACATACCAGAAGACCATGCTGCATCTTTTGGTTCAAAGTATAGATTACTGTCATCAGTAAGGGCTCCTGCATTCTTACATATTTGAGAATACACATATAGACTGGTTTGTGACTTAATGCTCCATTGGTTCATCAGCATTTTCTGCAGGTTCATCAGCAGGTTGACCAGGCTGTGCCTTTCTCTGTGGTCTTTCTTCAAGACCTTCAGGAACCGAGATACATCATCATCATCAAAAATCGTAAACTCCAAGTCTTTACCAACAATTCCAATGGAAACATTTTTTGTAGTTAGGTCCTGTTCTGCAGGAAGTGTCTCTCATAAGGCACGCAGACCATGCTTAACCAGTTCATTCAAATTGCACTCCATAAACCCAGACACATGTCCCTCCAAGTAAGTATGAGCGGATTGAGAACGGGCTCCAATGGACATGGTTCTACAGTCAAAATAGTTGGCAGATGGACAAGTTTGGAAAATGTGAGGGCCCATATCATCATAGCCAGCAATAAGCAGTCCAACACCATATGGTCTCCGGCCATACCGTTGTGTTGGTATCTGGGTCTTGCTTCCAATTAGAGATATAAGACGAGACACAGGAAGAGGTCTGTCAAATACAAATCTGGAATCCAAACACTCCTGGCACATAAAATTACATAACAGTCTAGCATCAGTAGTAAGTCACGCAGTTGAGATACCAATATTGTTATCAACATGGAGAATTTTCTTCTGATGAGCTGCAAGCTCTGATTGTGCTCTCTTCAATGCAACCAACAATGCATGGGTTTTTGATTTCAGACCAACTGTGGCTGAACCTTGTTTGACAGCTTCCATTGCATATTCAATTTGATGAATCCTGCCCTGAGGGCTCCAAAGAGTGACGTCGTTGTCATACTGGTTGTCATACTGGTTGCGAAACATGGTTCTGGCGCGGGTCATGCTGCGGCCTCCGGCAGAGGTGGAGGCTTCAGGAGCGCGGCCCGAAGAATGATCTTTTTTTAAAAAATGTACAAGCCACCTTTAGGTTTTTTATTTCCTTTTAGCAAACCCAATCTTTCTTTTCTTTTTATAAATAAGATTGTACTTAAAGTATACATTGTGGTGATCTGATACATATATACATATAAAAGAATTCCCATCATCTAGTTCATTAATATCCCACACCTCACATATTTACTTTTTGTATGAAAATGAAATTTAAGTCATATTGTTTAGCAAATTTCAATTCTACATTATAGTGTTAATAACTATAGAAATCATGTCTAACATTAAATCTTCAGAATTTATTTATTTTATAGCTGAATAATTGTACCCCTTTACCAACCTTTTACCTACTCACCACTATCCTCTGGCAACCACTTTTCTCTCTGTTTCTATAAATTTACCTTTTTTTTAGGTTCCACATATAAGTGATGCCATGTAGTATCTGTCTTTCCGTAACTTATTTCACTTAGCATACTGCCCTCCAGGTTCATTCATGTTGTTGCAAATGTCAGGATTTCCTTTTTTATCATGGCTAAATAATATTCCATTGTGTGTGTATGTATGTATATATATATATATATATATACATACATACACACACACACACACACACACATATATATACACACACATACATATATACACCTTCTTTATCCATTTATTCACTGATGGACACTTAGGTTATTTTTAGCTTGGTTACTATGAATAATGCTGCAATGAACATGGGAGTGCAGAATTTCTTCAATATCCTGTTTTCATTTCTATTAGATATATCCCCAGAAGGTATATATCAAAGTATATATCCAGTTCAAACTACTGATAATATTATAGTTCTATTTTTAATTTTTTGAGGTACCTCCATATTCTTTTCCGTACTAGACACACCAATTTACATTCCCTTGTGTACTAACAGTATACAAGGCTTTCCTCCTCTCCATTTCCTCACCAATACTGGTTATCACTTGTCTTTTTAGTGGTAGCCATTCTAACAGATGTGAGGTAATATCTCATTGTGGTTTTGATTTGCATTTCTCTGATGATTAGTAATATTTCATACCTTTTCATGTACCAGTTGGGCATTTGTATGACTTCTTTGGAAAAACGTCTATTCAAATCCTGTCATTTTTTAATTGGGTTGATTTTTCTTTCCTACTGAGTTGTGGAAGTTCTTTATATATTTTGGATCTTAACCCCTTATCAGATGTATGATTTACAAATATCTTCACCTAGATCAATGTTACTACTTATATTTGTTACTTATATTTTCTTCTAGGAGTTCTACAGTTTCAGGTCTTATATTCAAGTCTTTAATCCATTTGGAGTTATGTTTTGTATATGGTGTTAGATAGTGATCCAGTTTCATTCTTTTCCATGTAGTTGTCGAGTTTTCCCAACATTCTTTATTGAAAATATTATTCCTTCCCCACTGTATATGCTTGACTCTTTGAAATTAATTTACCATATATGCTTAGGTTTATTTATGGGCACTCTATCCTGTTCCATTGATCTATATGTCTATTTTTATGCCAATACTATACTGTTTTGATTACTATAGATTTGTAATATAGTTTGAAATCAGGAAGCATGATGCCTCTAGCTTTATTTTTTTTTTCAAAATTGCTTTGGTTACCTGGGGTCTCTTGTGGTTTCATACAAATTTTAGGATTATTTATTCAATTTCTGTGAAAAATTCCAATGGAATTTTGAAAGGGACTGCACTGAACCTATAAACTGCCTTGGACATTTTAACACTAATTCTTCCAATTCCTGAGTATGAAATATATTTCCATTTATTTGGGTCTTCTCCAATTTCTTTTGGCAGTGTCTTACAGTTTTCAGTGTATAGGGATCTCCTTGGTTAAATTTATTCCTTAATATTTTATACTTTTGATGTAATTATAAATGGGATTTTTTTCTTAATTTCTCTTTTTGCTGTTTCATTATTAGTGTATAGAAATGCAGCTGGTTTTGGCATATTAATTTTTTTATCCTACAACCTTACTGAATTTATTGGTTCAAACAGTGGTCAAGTCTTTAGGGGTTTTTATACATAATATCATGTCATCTGCAAATAGGAAATTTTCACTTCTTCCTTTCCAATTTGGTTATCTTTTATTTCTTTTTCTTGCCTAATTTCTCTGGCTAGGACTTCCAGTACTATGTTGAATAACAGTGGTGACAGTGGGCATCCTTGTTTAGTTAAGCCAATCCTTCTTAAACTGAACATTCATCCCACTTTATTTCATCTGATAATTAGGCCTACTCTCTGAATATGAAATACTCTCAGAATATGAAATACACATAATGTTTGAATAATGGATAGTCTAGACAGCAAATAATAACATCCTCTGAATAACACAAATACCTATGAGTCCAAAATAGAAATATACCATAACTTCTAGTGGGTCTTGGGGAGTTATGTACATTCCCTAATTAGTGTTTTTCAAGAGTTACAATACTACAAAAATACATTCTTGGAATATGAACTCCATAAAATGAATTGTTTTGGTCTAAGATTCAAAGCCATTTGCTTAGGTTGAGCAAAACTATTTCATGAGCCAAGAGACAGTTTGTCCAACCACTTTCAGAAGCACATTTAAATGCCCTAATGTTCCTATGGATTTTTCCTCTTCAGTGAATTAGATCCAAGTTAATGGGAACCATTAAATCTACTTTAGTCTAATCTCTTAACTGAGTTTCTTCAAGTTGTTTCTTTTTCAGATGCCTTTTGAGATTTTTTTGTTCCATCAGAGTCACTTTGATTTAAAAGCTTTGCTGCCCTACAGAATGTGTGATAAACCAAAAACACTTAACAATAGTTAGAGTTTAAGTGTATATGATCTGTGGGCTGACCATGTACAGCATTGTATGGAAATGCAGCTTGATGCAATGTCTAATCTACTGTGACATTCAGGTTTTAAGTGATGCTCAAGGAGATGGAAGGATTGGCTCTACATATATCCCAATGTACACTGGTCTTCTGTCTGTTAACTTGCTAATGAACCATGATTGAGTAAAGTAATGAAGAGTTTACAGAGAGCCCCAGGAAACCAATTTCCAATTTTGTAACCAGCAGGCTTTAACTTCACTGCAGCCTTTGCTAATTTTGTCTGGAAGTGGACTTGGATACTAAATGCCATCTCTGCCTTATGACTCAGACAGACTTTTCTCATCCCCATTAATGGATGTTTCTTCGTAAGATCCGTTTTATTTCTCTCAATGATTGTTATAAATAGACTAAGTACTTAAAAATTATTACAATGAGGGCAGCCCCGGTGGTGCAGCGGTTTAGCACCACCTGCAGCCCACGGTGTGATCCTGGGGACCCAGGATCGAGTCCCACGTCAGGCTCCTTGCATGCAGCCTGCTTCTCCCTCTGCCTGTGTCTCAGCCTCTCTCTCTCTCTCCATGTGTCTCTCATGAATAAATAAATAAAATCTTTAAAAAAAATTATAACAATGAAACATGAAATTTTAACTACTTTGAAAATTAGAAACATTGAAAAGAACTAATATCTTGTCTGATTTATGTAAGGCAGGAAACCAAATGTAAGAGAATTATCTCAAATTAACTTATGAAAAAATTGCAAAAACAATTATGCAGCATTTCTATTTTTAAGGGAGATTATGTTTAATGTCATTTAATGTGTATGAATTCAATCATTATAATTTTTTACTTATAGTTAACTGCAATCTAATTTTAAAATATCTTTTATATATGCAACAAATCTTCTGAAAAATAAGCATGAAAATTTGTACAAATTGGAGCTGCTGATAGGCAAAAATGTGTAGCTGATAGTAATACCTTCACACAGTAACACAGGAGTACCTGGCCATAATTTCAGATACACTGGGATATGCTTATGTGTCACTGATTAGTATTAATATGTTTAAGAATCATTTCATTCCATATAAATACTGGTAAATGTGAGCACAGCCCTCTTTAATTCCAAGAACACTGTCCCATTTTTTTCTTTTGGTTATTAGAGAAGCATCAAAGTACAATTTATTTCTATACATACTCCTTAAAATTGACTATGCTTTTATTTAAAGTAGAGTGGGAGAAAACACTTTTAGATCTGACTTTAATGACTCAAAAAAGGAAGTATTCTCAAAGATAAAGAAAAAACGGGACATTTTAATGCTGGCATGGTAAAGATATAAGTCAGTATTCATCGATTATCACCAGGCAGGTGAATGAGGCAGGTTTCCTTCAGACAAGGCTAAAAATCTTTTAACTGGAAGACACAGTAAAGAATAGGAATAATTTCTCCCTTTATTCTCACTTCCATTAACTCCTGCCTTTAAAAATACCTGTAAATGATCACTCATCATCAAGAGCTCCTTCTGGTTAAATATATCAGAGAAATTGGAGTCTGTCAATAGCTTTTCAAAAGGTGAGCTATGCTTCTCAGTTAGGGGGAAAAAAAGAACGAAGTTCTTTTTTTCTTTCTATTTTAAAGATGTAGAAAGTAAAATGCATCATCCAGATGAAAATGACTCTAGACATTCTAGCTATAACTTTGTTATCTCTGAGATCCTTTTCCACTTCTTCCAGCTGAGTGAAGACTGCACACCTCTTGGGGATAGAAATCTAAATGCTTCAATGGCACTAAAAGACCCACATGTCCATCAGCATTAGCAGCTGGACATTTATTTTGCATTTTCCTTATTTGGATTCAAATGTCTATTTTTAAATTATAATATACAAGAAGACAAGGTATGTAAACCTCAAAGCCTATATATTTTCAATAACCTTTCTCAAATTTTAAATTCTTTTTTGCTTTCACAGTTCCACACTTGTCCAGAGTCTAGCCTAATAAATGCTGACACTCTTGGCTCAGTTTAATTAACAATAAGCAAGCTTTGTGAAAACACAGTGGGAGCACTGAAGCAGGGCCATGTAGTGCTCCAAGCATGCTACTGCCAATCAAGGATCTGAGTCCAGCTTTCAAAGGAGCCCTGGGTAAGATATTCTGGCAAAGTCCCTGCTGGCATGACATTTTCATTGAAAGTGCTTTTCATTTGCTCCATAATAATACCTGCCTACACATTTTATAATAATTTCAACATTTTAAATTTGGGAACCTCTCTAGAGTTTACAAATGCTTTCATGCATTATCTCACAAAATTTCTCTGTTTTTGACATAAGGAAGAACTGAAGCTCAAGAAAGAAAATGGGATTAATCAAAACTATAAAGCCGCAAAGAGTCAAAGCCTGAATTTGAACTCATATTTTCCAGCTCTAAGCCTGCATTTCTACCTCAATCACAAGAGCTTCTTAGAAAGTTCAAGCACAGGTACACATGATTGTGACCACTGTACATGAAGGTGGCAGCCACAAAGCACACTTCATCCTTGGCAGCTCTAGCTATGGTTTTATCATTTTATACACGGATTCTATGGCAAAAAGAAATGTTATAATAAATTTTAACTGAATGAGCTAAAGTATATGAACACAGCAAACTATCTTGATATTATATAATACATCATATAGATGTCAATGAGTAGATGTCAATGAAAGCATTTCTATTCTTAACTGTTCTTCAACTTGCTCAGCTATCACAGTAAATGCATAATATACAACTTAGATTTTCTAAAGGAGGCAGACTGTCCTAACAATATTACTTACTAAAAAATATTATTGCAGTCCAAAAAATGAGAGAATTACCTACAAATGAAAACCCATCTCAAAAAAAAAAAACCATCTCAAAAAAATACAATATACTTCAAGTAATTATGTTAATTCAGCAATATTTCCTGATGAGGACAAATTCAGTTCCCCATCAGAATATCACAGCTTTTTCCAACATTTAATTCTATAAACTATATCTCCAACTGTCATTATACAACATATGGACAAGTAAGGAAGAGATGTTGATCTAGCTCAGTAAGACAAATGGCAATGGAATCAGGGAATTCTTATACTTTTACTAGCAACAACAACACTCACACTGTGTGGTTGGTGCTACTTTAGATATGTCTTGCATGAAGACAAGCAAACAGCTGAATTTAAAACACGTGGTATGGGGATCCCTGAGTGGCTCAGCTGCCTTTGGCCCAGGGCGCGATCCTGGAGTCCCAGAATCGAGTCCCGCATCAGGCTCCTGACACGGTGCCCGCTTCTCCCTCCTCCTGTGTCTCTGTCTCTCTCTCTCTCTGTCTCTCTCTCCCTCTGTCTATAATAAATAAATAAATAAATAAATAAATAAATAAATAAATAAATAAATAAATCTTAAAAAAAAACAACACGTGGTATTCAGGGGTGTCTGGGTGGCTCAGTGTGCTAAGCATCTGACTTCGCTCAGGTCATGACCTCAGGGTCTTCGGATGGAGCCCCAAGTTGGGTTCCTGGCTTAGCAGCCATTCTGCTTCTCCCTCTCCGCTGCCCCTCCCCCCAACTCATGGTGCTAACATGTGCACATTCTCTCAAATAGATAAAAACTTTTTAAAAAGTGGTATTTAAAAACACATTTAACAAGCATGGACAAGCATATTCCCTATGCCAGACAGGAGGGGAGAGGGAAGCTCTATGAAGACAGACTATATTCACCTGAGGACACTCAATCCTATATGATTTCCAAAGCTAAGGATGGTTGTGTACACTGCAAAATAGGGAGTGAAAGAAATATATGGTGAATGAAGATGTGTCCTTCTGCAGCACTGATACAGAAATTCAGAGTTCAGTTGAAATAGTGGCATCTTGAGTTATAGCCCTCCTCCATAGCATATATCTATAGATATAGAAAGTATATGCCTAGGGTAATATTAAAATCTTTTCACTTCTACTTAATTAAAGCACCAAAAATACAAGTTCTTGCATGACTGGAAAGAGAATATAATCATGGTTTCTGTCTTAACTCTGAATGAAGAATTACTTTTAAAAACCTATTATGCTAATACAGGATTATGAAAATCATTTCAATGATTGCTCTCAGATATTTACACATAAAATATATTTATATTTACACATAAAATATATTTAGTTCATTTAGTTCATTGATGAAATTAACAGAAATTACTATTAAAATATATCCTGTGGTAAATGAAAGGTCATGGAACTGAGAGGTAGAGTGCATTTCTGGGTAAACACCAAATATCAAAAGAAAATGAAGTTTGTAAAAGCAGATTAACACAACCATTTGACCCACTAAAATTGAACATAAATACAAATACTCATTTTAGGCTTGCATTTTTGTCATACAATGGTCTATTTTTATGTAATTTTTAAAGGACTATGTTTTGTACACAAATCCTCTGCTGCTAATTGAAAATGTATTTTGAAGGAAATGCATCAGTGAAACACTTTATTCATTTTCAGTAACACATTCAATGACATTTGTAGAAATAGTTCTCCATTATCTACATTGTATTACTTGCTAAATTTAGCAGAAAGAAGAAGATGGAAAAATATGAAAACATGAAATGTGAAAATAATGAAACTTTAATGTAGCACAAAAACTGTGACAGATGTAAAGTCACAAAGAGTCATTAAATTCTTCCCAGTCCATCTCTTTTTATCTCCCTCATCCTTTCACTATCAATTATTCCTAATGTTGTTCCTTTTTCCTGCTAGATTCATGGAAGCAATAACTTAAGCAACTCGCTTGTTACCTCTCCATCTAAACCAATCTCTGGTACTATAAATATGACCCCCCAATCACATGGCATGAAATTTCTCTAAGTGAAAAAAATTACAGTAATTCTATCAGAGATGTTTTTAGTCATTTTTATAGTAGCCACAGTGTTTATTTTTACATTAATTTTTTAAAGGCTAATGTAATTTGCTATAGTTGGGTAACTGATTGATTATAAATTCATCCATTGTTTCTCAGACACACAACATATTGCAATAAGAGCTGTATTGGTCTTCTTAGCATGGATCAATGCATATGAAAAGAGCCTTAAGCCATACTCATTTGTCACTGTCAACTATAGATAGCCACCTAAATACACTTAAAATAAAATTATACTAGAATCATCTAATGCTATCAACTTTATTCAAAGTAATAAGAACTATTAGATCTTTAGGGCCCAATTTTAAATTATGATAGCTGACAAAGATGGTCATTCACCCCACATCAATACTTAAAGGCATTACTTAAATAGTATATAAAGAAGCCTCTTTTCCTTGGAAGATTCTTGGTGCCAATATCTTGCTTTCTAAGATCTTAAATATGACTTCTAATCCTATAAAATCACAAGAAAAGTCCAGGCAGGGGCAACAAAGATGAGTGACTGGTAGTTGCATGTTACTAAATAATTGTAATATTCAAGCATCTTATATTCTCTAGTGTGCCTGGATCTGGGAATAAGCAGAGTTAGGTAAAGATGAATACCTAGAAGTAGTAAGAGATATAAAAAAGGAATAACAAAAGCTTCCTTTCTTCATATCTTTCCTTTGTACACATCACTAATTGGAAAATGTACTTCCTGGGGAGGTTAAGCTTGGCAACCTCAGAATTGTAGGATTACCTCAGGAGGCAAAACAGCAGAATGGCGGAGAACATGATCTTGGAACTGATCTCAGTTTTGGCATACACCTATCATGACTTTAGGAGAATTACTTAAATTCCTTCTGATAATACATACAGTGGAAGGAATCTAAAGAGTCTAAATCAGAAGCAAAAATTCCTGATTGTAAAAATTACTCTTGGAAATCCCCATGTAAGTTTTTATTTGTGCTTTATAAATTATTTCCTTAAGTTCTTCCTCAAAGATGCCAAAAAGCTTTCCTGGCCTATGAAATAATCATGTTTTACTTTTTTGTTAGTAGATAGGAATCCCTAAAATTACATGTTTTTCATAGATTTTGCTACTAATGAATTCCAATGCTTTTACAGGTTGTATAAATTCAGACTTGCACAATTTCATAGGAAAAAATTCTACCACCATGACCATCATTTTTTTCCTACACAAGTCCATAGATTTGAATTACTTCCATAGTAGAGGTTTTGTGGTTGCAAATAGCAGAAAATAAAATAAAAAATAAAATAATAAAATAAATAAAATAAAATAAAATAAATATAGCAGAAACTTACACGAGCTACTTCAATGAAATAGAATGTTATAAAAACATGGGAATAGCTTATGAAAATCATAGATAAGTGTTTCTCGTGAGGATATAGAACCAGAAACTGGAAAGTGTTAGGAAACACAAATTACTCTCTTTGACTTATAGACTTCATGAACTGTCCACTCTTTTCTCACTCTCTGAAAACTAGGTTTCCCTCTTTTTGAGGATATTACAGATCAGTGCTTCCCCATTTTATTATAGAAAAATGCGACCAGTGAAGACTGCAACTGGCTACCAGCTCAGAAATCCAAGTAATAGGGAAAGAGAATCTTAATAGCTGAGCCTTGATTCAGACGGTGGGCATCATGTGATAAAAAATAGCTATAAGTGTTCAATCACGTAGAGGCGAAAGATTTAAAAAAAAAAAGATTGTGGGTGAGGCAGATGCCCCCCTAATGTATAAAATGGTTCTTTCAAAATACCGTCAGCAGCAGATACTTGTATACTTATACACAGAGTAAGTAGAAATACTTAAAGGAGTTTCTCTAGGATTAATTAAGGAAAAAGCAGTAAACCAGATGATCACAAGAGAAACACTGTGAGGTACTTAGAAATTAAGGGATTAAGATTGAGCTTTGTGATTCCTTTAAAAATAATCACCCAAGGGCAATTGAACTTTATCTATATGTAGCATATCAGAACATCAGAGGAAAACATATTTTAAATTACCTACATGACTCCTAGAGAAACTTCCTCTGAGGTGCTGTTCAAATATAGCTTGATTTTGTTTTTGCTTATGTAACTTGGTATGCTACTTTGCTAATGACAATATTGGTTTTAAAATCCAAAGCAGTCAGTCAGAAATAATAGCCTGTTTCTAAAACAAAATATGAGTCTTTAAAAACCCCAAATGTATAATAATAAGTTGTCTATCATGCCTGCAGAAAAATATTTCATTTTGATAAACAGTCACAAAAATGTAAAATTGCATTTTTGAGGATTGATGACAACAGTTTTTTACCCTGTAAATGGGTTGCTGAATGTCTAGAAATTACATTTTCATATAAATTGCACTTTTCAAAAAAATTACATGATTTCTCCCATTTGAACAAATCAAGAAAATACTAGGATATTTTATCCAATGTGTGCATTAATTTTATTCCCACTAGTCACTAACTTTTCCTGAATTTTCCTAAACAGTTAATATTTTTCCCAGAATAAATTACATCTGAATATAAGAAAAACTCATACACTTCTCCACCCATGGCTCTCATAGTGGGGAGAATACTGTAAATGTTTTGATGGGGCAGACAATTTTTTATTGAAGTTTATAATAATGCTTTAGTGGCAAATTTCAAAATAATGTTTTCCCTAAAATTGTCTGAGAATCTGTGTTTTGTAGAATATTCATTATATTTGCATAATTAGCATGATACACTACAAAAAAGGTTTCATTCTTTGTTTCTGTCTGTGATAACTAGATTAAGACCATAAACTATCTGAAAAGCCTCCTAATAAAAGTAGTTGCTATAATTTTTTAGTTTATTATTCGCCATTCACTATACTAAGTTCTTTGTGTTTATAAAGTAATTTCATCCTCCCAATAATTGATGATAAATAGTATTATTACTCCCTTTTTAGAGATAAGAAAATAAGGCCTAGAGAAGTTAAGTACTGTGACCAAGGTCTCATGGCAAATAACTGGTAGAGCCAGGATCTGACACATTTGTAGAACTCTAAAGCCCATGTATTGATATACTACATTATAATTTTGTGGGCCCTACAAATGGGTTGTGGTAAGATAAATAATTATCCTTGGTTAACAAGACCCCAGAAATAATGCCCTGGGTATTATTTGCCAGGCTATTTCCTTTCTCAACAAGGTTAGAAAAATTCTACTGTGAAGCATAGAATTTGTACTCGGTCTAAGGTAAAGTGGCTGCTTAATCAATGAATCTGTGTCATCAGATTACCCTTTCACTTCAGGTTGTGTTTTCAATCTTTTCTTCTAGAAACTAAAATCTACTTCTCCCGGTAAATAAATTTGTCAGGCTCTGGATCTGATCTCTGAAAATTAAAAAAAAAGAAAAATTAAGAAAGGAAAATACTAGTCTCCCTTTAGAAGCCAATTAAGGCAGGTCCTTGCTGTGCTGCTGCAGCACCTCTGCCCTTCACTGAGTAGGGCACACTAGGCTTTTTGACTGAGGCACCCTGACCTCATTGAGCCCAACTCCTAAAACCAACTGAGAACATTTTCAAAGCCTCAAAGCTTCAGCTTTATTTTAACTCATAATATTTTAATACTTTTGGTGTACATTTGAGAAAATTTACAGCAGAAATATTTACTTCATATTTTTGTGGCAATTAATTCAACTGTTGGATGGACATTAAGCACTTGCAACTTAGGATATCTCTTTGTAATTCCTGGATTTCTTTTTCTAAGGCCTGACACATTTAGAATATCTTCATTTTAATAGAACATTCGAGTCTTAATGAAGTAGTTAGAATGACGTCTTCTTAAGCTCAGACAAAATATTCACACCATATTGTCAAGTGACCTAGTTATCATCTTCTTATCCTTCAAAGACTAATTTCCTGCCAATTTGGATTAAATTTCTATTGCATAATTACCAAGAACCTCAGGAATCTCTATACCCTTTGCAGTCTTAATCAGACCTTTAATTTTGCTTAATAACTTTCTGGTCCACAAGGATTGAAATATGGGATGTCTGCCCTATATCCTTAGAACTCCTCTAACTTCTTTCCCTAATGCACAAATGAGTGTTTCACTATATTTAGAACATTTAAAAAAATTTTAAAGATTTTATTTATTTATTTGACAGAGAGAGAGAGAACAAGCAGGAGAGAAGCAGCAGACAGGGGGAGAGGGAGAAGTAGACTCTTCACTGAGCAGAGCATCCGACCTGGGGCTCAATCCCTGGACAATGGGATGATGACCTGAGCCAAATGCAGATGCTTAACCAACCAATCCACCCAGGCAGCCCTATTTAGGACATTTTGATCTCTGTATTTTCATGATGCTATAGAGCTTTTGAGTTTTTCAAATTGAGCATGACCACTGGTGACAAACAACAAATATCAAACACAGCATAGTTGGTTCAAGTTCTCCTACACCAAACCATAGCTGGATTTTTTCATTCATAAATCTTTTACTGTTCTTCAAACAAAAATACATAGTGATCCAAGCACAATGCTGAAAGCCAGAAAAGGAAAAATCAAAAAATGTGGGAAAACAGAATGACCCATTTTCATCTCTATTTTTATAATAGTCTTATATTCATTCTTCCTTTCCTACAAACTCACCTCTACACAGTAAAGTATCTTTTTTAAAACAAAAATTGATCACACATACTTCTGCTTAGAGTATCCAATACTTTCCCATGGTTTTCTGGTAAGAGTAAATTTCTAAAATGCCTAAAAGCAGATAATCTGATTCTTACCCTCCCAACATTACTGTATTGAAATTACTTCCTGTTTCAACCTTGCTTATTTATGGAAGCCTTCTTTGTTTTTGTTTTTTTTTAAGATATATTTATTTATTTATTCATGATAGACAGAGAGAGAGAGAGAGAGAGGCAGAGACACAGGAGGAGGGAGAAGCAGGCTCCTTGCCGGGAGCCTGACACGGGACTCAATGCCGGGACTCTAGGATTGTGCCCTGGGCCAAAGGCAGGTGCCAAACCACTGAGCCATCCAGGGATCCCTGGAAGCCTTCTTTGAATGCCTCCTTTCAACTAGGTATATATGCTCTGACTTCCCTAGAATAAGCCTTTTTTCATTCATAATTTTAATTTGCAATTCTTTAAGACTATTTGATGTAGTAACTCCTCCCATTATCATGAAAGCCCCAAGAAGACACCAAGCAAGTCTGTTTTTATCATTTTATCCCTGTTACCTAGCAAAGGTCTTGGCCAATAAAAAAAAAAAATCTTGTTGACTGAATGAATCAATCAATGTTTGTGGGCCAGTATTTGCCAAAACATGGGTCAGTAAAATCATTTTTTCTTGTATTCTCCATTTAGCATGTCAATAACCTAGAACCCTACAGCCTGAACAATTCATTCTCATAATTCAGCTAAGGAAAATAAGCCTTTTCAAGCTACTGACCATAGCATTTGGATTTCTTCATATTATTATATTTTACTATGCCATAATTGTAGAAGCATAATCATATCAGAAGTTACCTGGGGCAAGCAGAGTGGTTAGAGGATAGAAAGCAATCACTGCCCAGGAATATCTGTAGAAAACCTATAAGAAGTCCATCTCTAGGCTTATGGTCAGCAGAAAAGCAATGGTGAGAGCAATTCAGGACTACAAGAAACAAATCATAAGACAAAGTGTCAGAGTTGGGGAATATGTAATAGAGAAGAAATGTAATAACAGCTGGGGCCAGGAAAGAAGTTTTGATTTTACATGAGAACCCAGTGATTACCACTGTGTGTCAGATCTTTGGTATGATTATCTGAAAAGGAGAGCCTGGGATCAATATAAGATCTAGGGATCAATTTCATGTTATCAAAGTCTTGTATGCTGATGAAAGATAAGACCCTTTATATGGAGGGGGCAAAAAAAAAAGCTTTATGTATTTCTTTCATAGCTTCCAGGATATGCCAATGTTTATAAATTCTATGTATTGATAAAAAAGAAACTCCATTTTAAAATCCTCATTGCAATAATATATGCAGACCAGAAAATACTGACATAGCAGACAAACTCTAGATTTTAGAAAAATCCAAAGGTATGGGCAAGCAATGGTAACAAACACCAAATCTAAAACTTATACAAACTCTAATATGTAATTCCACAAAACCCTGAATCTATACAAAGTCTGCAAGTTTCATTCTTGTGTTTTGCAATGCTGTGGTTTGTAAACCAAGCTGTCCCCAAATTTGCCACTTTAGATTCTCTAAATTCTTAGAGAAAAATATTGCTAATCCTTGAAAAGCATTGTTGTTAGTAATTTAGATCATGCTATTTGTCTGTTAAATATTACACATCCTGGTAACACTTAAGTGACAGGATAAATAATGGATACCCAAAAGATATCTGCATTTTAATCTCTATAATCTATGACTATTATCTTATATGACAAAAAAGGGGGGTCTGCAGATGTGAAGAAGTTAAAGATCTTGAGATGCGGAGATTATCTTGGATTATGAGGGTGGGCCATAAATGCAACCACATGATTCTTATGAGAGAAGCAGTGGAAGATTTTAGCACATACAGAAATGAAGGCAGTGGGACCACAGAACAAAGACTGGAATAATGCAACCACAAACCAAAGAATGCCAGCAGCTACCAAAAACTGGAAAAAGCAAGACATAGACTGTCCCTTGAAGCCTCATGAAAGTGCAGCCTTGATTTGACCATATGAAACTGATTTCAGACTTTGGCCTCCAGTAATATGAGGGAATGAATTTCTGCTGTTTAAAACCACAAATTTGTGGTAATTCTTATAGCAGCCACAGGAAGCTATTTACAACTTATTAAAGTTATGCTATAATTTCCCATGAGGTAAGAATCAAATAGTTGTAGTTAGGCCACCATTTTGCTAACTAGAAAGGAAACTGCCTTCGCTTTTAGTCAATTTCCTCAGAAACCTAAGTTAGGACACCCAGGGAATCTTTGTACATTTGTTCATTCTTTTGTATTAAGTTTCATTGGACATCACAATTATGTGAGAGTTCAAACTATAGTTCAAAAAAGTATTTATACACTATTATTGAAAGCAAACTATTACTCAAATTGTCTAATAGTTGACTGTAATACAGCATGCTCATCAGAGCACCTGAGAAACATGACTACAAAGAATACAAAATGACTTTAAGTCTCCCACAAACATTTCATGAACAGGTATTAAGACAAAATAAGCCAATTAAAGATAAGCACCCTGCCCACACTTTAATGGAAGTGAACTGGGAAACAATAGACCTGTGAGACACTAACCCTACAGAGGTAAATGGCAGCTGAGGGGAAACATAATGAAGGGATTGAGCCTCTTCAAAGACTGATGCTGCTGGTATTGCATTACATATATCTCGTACTGATGATAACTTGAAATTCAATCCTATCTCTATCCTCAGGATGGAAGTGAATATCCATAGAGTCTTGAAAATCATATTTACTGAAAGCTAGATCCATCAGAGGAAATAAAACCAACACTGAAAGGTATCTTCCCTGGACCCTCAGTTGGAGGAAGGGGAATCAGAAAATTTATATCACCTCATTCACTGATTTTTACAAGACAAATAGGCTTAATCTTCATTAAAGTGCTTCATATAAACCTTGTTCAATTTAATTTCAAAGTAATGGTGTGCTAAGAAAGACTGATAAATTGGTCCAGAAACCAATTTGTGACACCAAAATATCTCACCACCAAAGGTATTCTGGTTGTCTCCAAGACTGACTACAATATCACATCCTTCTCTTTATTATTTTTATTTTGACATTCTATGGCTCAAAGTGATGTTTACCATGAAGCATCTTTCCTAAATTCCTATCATAGCTAACACATTCCTCAACTCAATAGATGAAGTGGTGACCATTAAGGTAATTCATATCTAATGCCGACTTTTCACCAGTAGGGTTAAGTTCAAAGAAAGGCTTAGAAAGTCAGGGGCAAAAAAAAAAAAAAAAAAAAGAAAGAAAGAAAGTCAGGGGCAATGTATGTCTGGAAGGTCAGAGACCCTAACATCCAACACAGTTCTTCCTTAGATGTAATTACTTCAGATCAAAAACAGTATAATTGACAGCAAAATCACTTCTTCTTAGTCTCTTCTGCTTCCCCTCTGAACAGTTGCAACTATTTATTCTGATAGATGATTCATCAGTTGTTTCATTTTTTTCTCCTTCATGCTAAAGTGATAACTTGACCATAGCACCAGTGGAAATTACAACTTGAATTACTTACAAGCTATCAGCAGGGAAAAAATATCCTTCAAAGCAGCTTCTTCAAAGTCTGTTAGCATTAGAGCAAGGACATTTTACTAGTTGCCTATTCATCCAAATATTCAATTTGTTTAAAAAGGCAATAATAAAACCATTCTTGAACATGAGAAATGTTTTCAAGGAGAAATACCATAGTTGACTGTTAATCTTTCTTATTAAGAACATAAAACACATAAGAATTTATTTATACGCTTATTACTAGCATCTCTGTGTTACAGTCTATATTCAGGTTCAGTAGCAAGAAAATTTAATTGTTATACTTACAGCAGCATTGGAACTGCAAAATCTAGTTTGGCTGTTTCAGTAGGAAAAAGGCTTAACTCATATACTTTTGTCCAAAAAAGGTTCTCTTCTATGAAGAAAGATAATCCTTCTTTAGTGAATCCTTCTTTGAGTTAACTGTTAAAATAAGACACAAATGGTATGAAGAAGAAAAATGCCCACCCCAACAATCAGGTTAGAAGAAAGAATGGAATCTGCTGCCCAATGAGGTGCTATATGTCAGTTGTCCTACACCTTAGCACTTGTAAATATGGTAAGCATCACAATTAAAATGATCATTCTAGGTACCACTTATTCAGTGTTTAAAATGTGTCAAGGCCTAGTGGATCCAAAGCATCAAAGGGAAACATACCATTGAATATAATCTACTAATAATGGAAGTCTGGTGTAGTTGACAGATAATGAGGGAAAGTGGATTTTCCTAGAACTGAAGAGTTCTAGTTGTGGAAAAGGCAAGGAAAATTGAAAATCCTTATTTAGAGCTGATTAGGGACAAACAATAACAAAGGAAAACGACAAGATGAACTAAGGTGATGACTAAGAATTGTACTGCTTAAGAGAAGGTTCCAGCTAAGGGAATACCCATTTTCAGCAGTTCTGTCTCTTTGTCAAACACTACTTGTATAAGCAGCAGTTGTACAGTATTATGGAAAGCAGGTCTTGGGGCATATGCACAGATGGAAGAATCAAGACAACTATTTTGGTTTAGATACTTAGAGCTGAAATAACAGAGAGAGCTCCATAAACCAAAAGACCAGGTATATAAAAGCTCTTATGGTCTGCTGCCAAGATCAGCTTCACCACACCCCAACCCCCACCCATGCATACATATTTGCAGCAGAATAAGAAGCCAAAACAACCTCAAATACCAACAAAAAGGGAAGAAAGACACAAGATACATTTGTATTAGGGAAAAAACTCTATTCATCTTCTCTTACTTCTCATGACCACACTATGAGATCATTTTAAACCTCATTTTACAGAGTAAAACCATTAATGATGGGCTCAAGACCACCGAGGCAATGATCTGCTTATCAGGATCTGAACCTAGGTCCAGGGTACTACGCACAACTCCCCAGCAAGGATGCATGCTATGTTTCAGCTCACCATAGTTTTTCATTTACTGCCACACTTAGTTTATACAATTAATGGGAAAAGGATTTCATAAAATTTATAAATTCTCTCTGTCCCCGGATAGCTGAACATAGCATTCTTTACTCGTAAGTTGCTTAAGGTTTAAATTTAAAATATCAAGATCCTTTTTGACTGTGAGGCTGAAGATTAAAGGAATTGTATTGGTGAGAATTTTTTACTTTTACACGATAAACAACCAATTAAGCTTAAGCCTAAACAGAACATTTGCAGGGTGAAAAGACAAGAAATGGATCTGGCTTCATGCAGTGGGTCCAAGGGCCCAAATGCCATCCAGATGCTCTCTCATCCTCTATAAATTTCATCTGTTTCTCTTGGGGCCAGCTGTCACCAGGGGCTGAGAAGTATGACTGCAGGCAGCTCTAAGATAACATCTTACTGCTACTAACAAGAGAAATTTTAAAATAAAAATAAGAGTTATTTCTTGTGTTGAAAAATTTCTAGGCAAGAATGGTCAGATTTGGATGTTATTACTACCTCTTGAATACTATAATTACTTGTGGGCCATAGGAGGCACTATGATTGGTTGGCCTAGGTTGATCACTTGTAGCCTGGAGTGGAGTTCATTACCTGAACAAGGACAGGAGCATATCCATGACCAGCTGGGAAGTCACCATAGTAAAGCAACCAAACTAAGTTGGGTCTACCACAAACCCATTTAATAATCACATCATTTTAGAAATATATGCCAGAAATGATAATGAGGGTTCAGAGACCAGGTCTCAGTTAATAAATGTGGATGTATTTGGAAGAAGAGCAGGTGTGATTAACTTTTAAAAAATAAATAACTCAAAATAGTCCAAGAAAGAGTTGGTGGAGGATATATTCTGTAAAGCTAACTTTGGTGAAAATAGAAGATGAGTGCACTTATGAGAGTTTTAGGACACTTTGTATTTGAAAGTCAAAAGAAAAGATTTGCTGGAAAACTAAACTCAGTCTGTGCTTTTGTCACCATTTTCATCTTTTTTAAATTAAAGAACATAAGATTAGCAGTTGATAAAAACAAAACAACTAAAACACAAAGTATATCTGTACAATGTTGGTAGTAAGTAATGTTAAGATGCTGTTGCTAGCAAGTTCTCTGAAAGGGCAAGTAATTCACTGGAACCAATAAATCCCAAAGACAGCTATCATACACTAGGTTGTGAAAAGATTAAGAAAATACTGCAATAAATAGCCATCAAAAATGTTTGGAATGCCTAAGGCAATGTCGAATAACCACATTTTGAAATTAAATAAAGTTATAAAGGAAAATTAAACTTGAATATAATTAACACCTAACATTATTCCACAAACTATGCTAAATGCTGACCATATACTTTCTTACTTAATTCTCAAAATTACTTTTGCTGTTATTACTCCCCATTTTAGAGGCAGTATTTAGAAGTGCTTTAAAGTACAATGTGGCAAGTCTGTTCAAGGTCACACCATGTGTAAGGGGCACAGCCAGGAATTGAAACCAGGCTGCATGATTCTAGTGTCTATACCTATCACCTAACACTATCCCACACAGAGAGGTAATTAATGAAAAATATAAGGATAAAGTGAGCAAAAATGCATTACTCTTCTATCTCCACAGACTGTGTCCACCACTCACTCCATATTCTGAAAAGAATAAAAGCTTGTTGAATCTGGTATTCTAGGTAATTTCCTTTAGCCTGAACTAGCACACACTAGAAGTCTAGCCAACCTAATGAAGAAGTCAAACCACATATTTCTCTCTTCCCTGAGATAACTTCCAACACAAAGTGAGAACCACAGTTCTAATAACAGCTCCCTAAACCAACAATTTGTTATGCTGTGATAAGTACAGTCTATTCTAGATGGCCTAGGTACCCCTGGCTTCCTCCCACAGCAGTGCTTTCTTCCCTATCCAAGAGGTATTCTTCCTCAAAGAGGCCAGAATCTTTAAGCTCTCCTGAAAGTTCAAAGTCATAGCAACAGGCAATGAAATAATAGGCTTAAATTTTTAGTAAAAAAAAATTGAGTCAAATAAATGATTTTAAGGTAACAAAATAATCATATTCATGAGCTGGTAAGAGAAGTATGTGGAGACTGGTGGAGAGGGGGGAAAATGCGGGTAGGGCAGGAAGGAAGTCAGAGACCTTTACAATACTCCTAAATTCTATCTTCACAATTGCTTTGAACATGTGGTTCACTTCAGTGCTACAGCTACATAAAAGGGCTTAGGCCAAGAATTAGGACTGAAATAAGATTTGTACAGACTTCAAAAAACATCTAAAAAGCTAACGACTGAAATATTTCAATACAAACCTAATATTCATATATATGCCAGTAGAAGAGCCTTTTATATTTAGACAAGTGTTCAAGCATATTTGTTGAGTAGAAGAATGAAAACAAATTAAATCTTAGAGACAGAATACTGCCTAGGACACTGCTAAATGGTAAGGAGCTGAAGGGGGATATCTGTGTTCACAGTTTCCTAAGCCTTCCTGACACACCCAGAGTTGCAGCAAATAAGAACTGATCCCTCTGTAGGGTACAGTGCCTCCTTGGCAAGGACTCATTGAGGTAGAATTCAATGATGCTGTTATAGATACAGAACCATTTCACTTTGTGTACATTTATAAAGAGAATTAATGGCTCTGGAACTATCTTCTGTAGGCATGGGCGCTCATTACTGGACTTTTGTACTAGTGACACACACACAAGCACACATACAAACACATACATATATCTCATTAATTGATAGTAGGAATCTACTTTGCCAGGAAAAAAAGAAAAAGAAAAAGAAATAGAGTGGAGCTTGCATACAAACCTACCCAGAGCAATAAATAATGATGCACTAATTTTAAGAACTACCAATAGAGAGCCATCATTGACAACAATTTCAGTATGTTTTGAGAAAGGAATGATAAAAATGCAAATCTGGAGTTTCTTATAAAAACAGAGGCAGAGAAAAATAAAATATTTTAGAAAAGTTCTATTTTCCACCTGTAAGAGAAGCAAAAAGCAAATGGATAGAAACCAGATATCTCAGAAGTCTGAGAGACATGACAGCTATCCCAACATTAAAGCTGGAGTAGAGGCTATGATTTCAGGGGATGCTGAAGAACTGTGGAGTTGTGAGAGAATTTATAAAAATGCTAATACAACTGAATTTAGAAGCCTATGTGCATTTCAGAGGCAAAATATATTTGGATACTAACTTTCCGCTCAAATCCCTCATGATTCACCTATGATTGCTTTGAACTATTCTACAAGTAGGACTTTCTGATATTTTTCAAACTTGAGATCTTTGAAGTATTCCTTTGATTTTCCTAAGCTGAAGCAGGGTAAGGTGTTTTGAGGCCTTTAAACTCTCAGCAAGAAGTCCCAGCATACTTCAAACTTTTGGGAAGGAATTTGCATTATTTTAACAAAGGGAGTTTTAAAACAACTTATAGTTTTCAATTATTAGTGATTTTTAAGTATCCTGTATCATTAATCTGTATGTGTATGGGTGTGTGTATCTTCAAGTTGCTGATTGTCACAGAAATCAAAGCCAGTTCTCCCAAGAACTATAATACTTACATGAAACAGAAGATTTGTAGAAGAGCACTATATTAAGAGTTAGGAAGTCCAGGATCAAACCTCACCTCTTCAAATAACCAGCTGTATAACCTGTATATATTTGGATAGCAATCACAGCTCCCTGGGATGTACCCCTGAACCCATCCCCATTGAAAGGGGCTGGACTGAGCATCTAAGCCATGGTTCTCAAATAGAGGCAATACTTCCCCTAAAGTGCATCTGGAAAACTTATGGGAGTGACACTATGATTGTCAGGTGAATTTGCATTTGGACAAGCTGGAATACTAGACACTAGATAGTTTATAATATTCAGAATAGTTCTACATGATGAGAAATATTTCCACATCCTACAAGATTTTCAAATACCCACCAGACATTCATATAGGTATAAAACCTGTTTGCTTGTGGTTATATTTATAGAATCCTAGAAATTCTGTTTTATAAAATACTAATAATACAAATATACATGGGTGTGTATGTATATGTCTGCATGTGCCTCTGTGTGTGTGTTGGGCATAGTTCTCTGATAAAACTCTACATCTTTTCTTCCATTTTCTTGATTACATTATTTTATTTTAAAATGTATGTCTAGGGGCACCTGGATTATTCAGTCAGTTAAGCATCTACCTTTGGCTCTGGTCATGATCTGGGTATCCTAGGATGGACCCTGGGGTCAGGTTCTCTGCTTAGCAGGGAGTCTGCTTCTCCTGCTCCTTCTGTCCCTCCCTGCTACTTGTGCATGTGCTCTCTCTCTCAGATAAATAAAATCTTTAATATATATACATATATCTCACTTGTAAGTCGGCTTCAATGTTTTTCTTTTGGTCCCATTTGTCAGTATGCCAGATAATCTCTTATTGAATGTTGAACGTTAGATTGAAAGTCTATAGAAACTCAGAATATTATTTTTTTCCAGAGACGATTTATTTTAGCATTTGGCTAGTATTTAAATCAGGTATTCAGTTTAATAAGTATCACTTCTCTATAAGATCTGATTTATTTCTGTTATTTCTAGACAATAGTCTTTCAGGGTCCCAAATGAGAGCCTGGGGAACTCTAATTTTTGTCCCCCAATCACCACGAGACTTCCCAAAGTCCTGCTTAGTTTCTCAGTTTGTTGGCAGCCAGTTTGTGCTCAGCCTTTTAGGATCTCACTATTCACTGTTCATGAGTTAACTGACATCTTGAGGGGGAAGGTAGTACAGAGTGTATTCCCTTCTCTCCAGGATCTTGCCTCTTCAGTCCGGCCCCCTTGGTGACTTCTGAGATGCTTTTGAAAAGTTTTTTCTCATCACCTGGATTTTGGTAGGAAATTTCAACTGCCACAATTTAGTCAGTCATAGCTGGAAATGAAAATCCAGTGTGGTTCTGAAATGCACCATGTTTTCTAGGAATGCAACTCATGTAAATTCAAGATCACTACACTTTGTCTTATTCAGAAATGTAATAAAATAGAAAACCACACTACCAATGACATCAGTAGTACTTGAGTCACCAAAACACAACATTTCTGTATCAGTCTGCATTTACTATTAGTGTATTTGTGATTATTCTGTATGTATGTGTATATATACTTAGTGTTTATCTCAAAATGTTAAATAGAAAATTTTTCTTCCCTCAAATCTGAAGTCCTCTACTGTAAATAGGTGCTAGTACCTAAAAATACTGTTTTATATTCTGGTGTAGCTGTCCCTCAGCTGTTATGAGTTCAAAAGGAGATGACATCTTAAACCCCCTCCCCTCACTCTCTTTGCCCCCAGCTCCCATGCTTATTCAGATATAAAAATTCAGAGGTTCATTTAATGTTAGTACTAAATCAGAAATATTAAAGAGAATTCTCTTAAGACCTTCATTTGCATTTTCTCACCTGAAAAAAAAGCAGGGCAACTCTAATTGTTTGTGATAGCAAATATTAAAGATAGAGCTATAGTGGCACGTGCTCACTCCATGTCCAAGGTTAGGATACAAGGATGAAGGTGCAGAGTTTTCTTGGGGGCTGAAAGAAAGTATCTGGGCTTCACACATGTGACCAGTACTAGGCTCACACAAACCACCTACCAGAACAAAGATGTGCAGAGGACACCCTTAGGAGCAAGAACTGAGGAATGGATGCTCATTCAGGACAGCCAGAAAGTAGAGAAAACTACATGACTACAGGTCCCAGAAGAAGGTTAGAGGAGGATGGAGGGAAGGATTCTATAAAGTCCACTAAAGCATCCTTTGAGAAGAAGAGTCAGCATTTAAATATCTGCCACAGTGAGAGCCTCAATGCCAGATTCTAACAGCAACAACCAAGTAAGATCTTGCCCTTTCCTTCCAGTTCCTCCTCCCTGCCCACCCACGGAACCAGAAGCAACAGTTAACAAGTGTATGGAAAAGTAGGACAAACTCAGTGATGGAGCAGGCTATGCTTTACTCCCTTCCCTCACTGCTGCCAGCTATGGAACCTGGGTTATACCTAACTGGGGTTGGCGGACATGAACACTGGAGGAGAAGCTTTAAATGGTAAATGAAATGAATTTTTTATTTGGATTACACAGGTTACTCAATATCTAAAAAAGATTATTCTGTATTTCAAAGTGACTAAAAAGCTAGGAAATTTGCCACAGTATCATTTAAAGCCATGAAAGGGAGACTCAACCATGTGATTCTAAAGACAGTGAAAAGAAAAATAGAGTTGTTTCCCCAATGCATGCTATTGAGTAGAGCCCCAACACACCAGCTAGAATTTCCCCGATTATTTTGAAAAGTGACAAATGTTAGTAAAGTCAGAATTCCTCTTGTTATTCAATATAGGGTCAATGAGCTTGGGAATTGAAAAAATCTTGACTATACAAATCATTTTCTAATACTTTTTAATTTTTTAAAAGATTTTATTTATTTATTCATAGAGATGCAGAAAGAGAGAGAGAGAGGCAGAGACACAGACAGAGGGAGAAGCAGGCTCCATGCAGAGAGCCCGACGTGGGACTGGATCCCGGGACTCCAGGATCATGCCCTGGGCTGCAGGCGGCGCTAAACCGCTGCACCACCAGGGCTGCCCTCTAATACTTGTTAAGTGTATTCATTTAAGTAATTTCTATACCCAATGTGGGGCTCAAACTCACAACCCTGAAATTGAGTCACATACTCCTCTGAGTGAGTCAGCTAGGCACTCCAATACAAATAATGTTTTTAAATAATTGATATAAGATAAACATAATATTCTAAGAATTAAAGTTTAAGCAATTGGTTAAATATTTATTCTCTTCCCTATATATTAAAAAATACATAAGATGTTTATATATGCTTAAGAGGGTTCAGAAATTATAAGAACGGCAAAACAGCCTTACAATTATAACTAGAAGAGAACAATTCTTATAATGCAAACCAAAGAAAACGAAGCAATTATAAGGTGAATGTTGAATTACTCCAACCTCTGAAGGAACTGGAATCATCAATGACAATTGTTTCCTGATAAAACATAATAATTTCCTATACATGGAGAGTCATGTATACATAAACGTCAATTCGTATGATAAAATGATCTCAAAATATCACTCTTGCCACAAACACACTTACAGAAATTCCTATCATCCCTCTCAGGTAGGATGCAAGATAAGCATGAATGATTTTGCTTGTACATTAGGTAATAAAACTTTTAAATTCAAACATTCAGTGAAATGCCAAGTGAAACAGAAATTTCATACCAAGTCAAGAATTCAAATGCATGTAATCTGTTTAACTGAATGATGACTCAAAGTGACATCCCATCATAATATTCTTTAAAAATACAATAAAATGTCATTAGAAAGTAACTTGCTATTCCACAGATTCAGTTATTCTCCAGATCTCATCACATCCCTTATGTGCTCAAAGATACAGAGTGCATCACACTCACTATAAACATGGAAAACTCTGTAAGGTACCATCACTAGTCCTGGACAACAGCAGCAACAGTGAACTAGTACATCTCTGCAGGAGATTGGACGTAGCTGATAATAAAACAGTAAAAATATAGGATGAAAAAACTAAAGATATTTAAAAAGGGAAAGCGGGGATCCCTGGGTGGCGCAGCGGTTTGGCGCCTGCCTTTGGCCCAGGGCGCGATGCTGGAGACCCGGGATCGAATCCCACATCGGGCTCCCGGTGCATGGAGCCTGCTTCTCCCTCTGCCTATGTCTCTGCCTCTCTCTCTTTCTCTCTCTGTGACTATCATAAATAAAAATTTAAAAAAAAAATTTAAAAAAAAAAGGGAAAGCGCCACTAACAATAATCAACTAATCTAAAACTGAAATAAAAATAAATACATAAGCTCCAAACTTCTAAACACACAGAACAGCCCAAAACTTTGGGAATATCTGTCAGAGCATGAAAACCTTGGTATAAACAGATTCTATCAGCCACTGAAAATCCCATTATGCATTTGTTTATTTGACAAAACTTTTTTTTATTAATTTCATTATGAACAATAATGGAATTTTGCTTAATATGCTAACATTAGCAAGGAATTAAAAATAATAAAAGTGTGAAGCTGGGAAAACTGACATGGTAATTATATTCAAAGAGATTTTTGTGCTTATTTCCAACATCCTGCAGTTTCTCTTTATACTATGACATGGAATGATTTAGAATCATAAACTTCATAAGATGGAAGGAAACATAAAAATGAGCTGGAGACTTTCCTTCAATTTTATTATTTTGTAAATAAAAAACTTAATCTAAAAATGAGATTTTCTAGGTCACACTATTAATGGCATTTATTCATTAATGTATTTCTTCATCACATATCTGAGGGCCTACTAAGTTTAAGGCACAACCTTAAAAAAATTCAGGGAATACCAAGATGATAAAAACACAGCCTAACCGTGTAAGACTTAGGTACAAGTAGCAGAGACAAGACATTTGCCCGCATAGCTATAATAATAATTGGTGTACTGGGGAGCTGGGGTGTCTCAGTCAGTTAAGCATCCGACTCTTGACTTCAGCTCAGATCATGATCTCAGAGTTGTGGGACTTAGCCCCACAGCAGGCTCTGGGGCATGGATTCTGCTTGAGATTCTTTCCCTTTCCCTCTCCCTCCTCCTTTGCCCTTCTCCCCCCTCACACACACACACACACACACACACACACACACAAACACACACATACATACACACATACTCTCTCTCTAAAATAAATAAGAAATTTTAAAAACAATAATAATAATTGCCATATTGTAAGATCAACTAAAATGAATACAGCATCTTAAGGAGCTTAGAACGATGGAAAAATCAGAAACAGGAGCAAAAACTTCAGAAAGGCCAATATATAACCGGGTGGTGAAGACTAGGAAGGCAAGGAGAGAAAAAGAGAAGCATGAGCAATGGGGAGAGCAGGAGTTTAATTTGGCTTAGTTTGGTTGCATCAACAAGATACATAATAAAGCTGAGGAGTTAAACTGAAAGCATATCATGAAAAGTCTAGAGCACCCTTCAAAAATTGACTTTTGTCAAAAGTCAATTGACATTGAAGACTGTCAAACACAAGAGAAACAGAATCATAAGGAACAGTGCTTTAAGAAAATTAATCTAACAGAGTAATATCAGATCTTCCATTCAAGATCTAGAATGGAAGCTTACTGCAAAAGCCCAAGTGAAATAACAGTGCACAATGAGGTTCCTCATGGGACACTTTGGCTCCACTTGACTAGAGCTCAATTCAGGAAGAAATGAAAATCACAGTTGGTACTACTGATTGAAAGACAGTCATGAGGGGGCACCTGCTTAAGTGTCCAACTCTTGATTTTAACTCAGGTCATGATCTCAGGGTCCTGAGATCAAGCCCCATGTCAGGCTCCCAGCTTAGCCTGAAGCCTGCCTAAGATTTTCTCTCTGTCCCTCTGCCCCTCCCCCACTTCAAAAAGAAAAGAAGAAAGGGAAGAGAAGAGAAGGGAAGGGAAGGGAAGGGAAGGGAAGGGAAGGGAAGGGAAGGGAAGGGAAGGAGGGAGGAAGAGGGGTCTATGAGAGAAAAAGTAAGTCTGTGGGAGAAGAGGGCTCCAATCTGGAATACACCCATGGCAGAGTCCCTAACCGAACTCAGGTGCTTGGTCTCTAAAGCTGTTCTCCTTCCGCTGTACCACATTGTTTTTCCAAAAAGTTAACTAGGAAATAATTAATTGCTTAATTGTTAAGCACAGTTAATTTGTCCACTAGTTCTCTTAGAAATTAGATCTTACATATCTTTCATGGTCTTTGATAATAGTAACTTTTATATTTTTATTTAGTAACAATTTAATTTTACTAGCAAGAGTAATCTTAGTATTACTTTTATATAAGACAAACATTTATACAGTGCTTATAATGTCCCATATATTATTCTAGGTACTTTAATTTTCATAGCAATCTAATACTATCCCCATTTTACAGATCAATAAACTGAGGCCCAAGATTAAATAACTCTATCTAAGGACATATAACTAGTACCTGTGAGAGTTGGGTTCATGACCTGAAGCAGTCTGGATTCAGATTCCATGCTTTCTTTCAACCACTGAATATACTGCCTCTCAGAGCCACATTCACCCTCATTACGTCCAGCTCTAGTCTAGCCCCTCCTACCTTTTCTAATAGCCTAAGGAGGTTGTGATGTTGCTCTCTTTCCTCTAGCTAAAATGCAGAAAGTTAATTAGACTTTCTCCTCCCCTCTCCCTCCTTGCTCCATTCCCATTCCCTCTTTTCCTTCCCTTCCCCCTCTCAAGAGTCCATCTCTTGGGGTTTTTTAATTTCTTTTTTTAATTTTTGGCTTTTTTTATTTTTTATTTTATTTAAATTCAATTAATTAACATAATGTATTATTGGTTTCAGAGGTAGAGGTCAGTGATTCATCAGTCTTCTAGGGCACCTTAATGTTCATCACCCAGTTACCCAGTCCCCCCATCCCCCTTCCCCCCAGCAATCCTCAGTTTGTTTTTTTATGATTAATAGTCTCTTATAGTATGTCTCTTTTTTAAAAAATAGGCTCCACACTCAGCACAGAGCCCAAAGTAGGGCTTGAACTCATGTCCCTGAGCTGAAATCCAGAGTTCAAGACTTTGAGCTACCCAGGCACCCCAAGAGTCCATTTCTCCTAATTCTGCACACAGAATCAGAGCTTTCTTGAGACTTGAGCCAGCACAGACATACAAAATGATTTCTCACTGGATTACCCATCACTGGCTTACCCACCCTTTTTTTTTTTTTCAAATTGTACATGCGAAAGAGGTAGAGTAATGACAGGCAAAAGGAATATAGTGACGTTTCTACACTCTATGTCATACTTTTAATTTCATCATCCTCTCCTACCAATATTCAAAAGATCTTTACTTAAAAGTAGTATCAAGTGCTTTTTATTAATTCCATGCCAACTTTGGAGTGAGTGCTATTATTTAAAATTTATCATGTTTCTTTGTGGCTTGCACAATAAGGGCGGGGCTACTAAACACAGTAAACTTATTAACAAAGATGAATTACTTAAAATCTATTGAAAACCACACTAATATGATTGGCTATGGATTATTCAATTTTACATACTGTGTATGTCAGATAGCTTCTTAAATCATCTCTAGAGCTGGCTATAATTCCTTAATGGAGAAGAGCCTGATCTTCCAGGACAGGATTAATTGCTTTTCTACCTTTCAAATCTCCATGCTACAACAGGAGATTAAGTTGAACTTTTGGAACAAGTAGCCCATAACAGACTTATCAGTGGCTGAGCCTATTTCTAGGTTTACCCCTATACAGCACAAGCTCATAGTTCTTAACATTGGTATGGTGACACATGATTAATAGTGTGAGCAATCTGCTATCTGGTGTTTCTAATCTCCCTTTTCCCCTGAAAAGATTTCCTTAGCTATCTTGCCCTGTTTTTCTTAGGTACCAAAGCTTAAGAAGTCACAATGGTATATTACATTTGTAAATGCTATAAGGTACCAAAACCCATCCACGATATAATTATAAATACTCATGGGGGAGTGGAGATAAATGAGAGAGAACATCATCATGAACCCCTTGCCTCATGATAGATTCACTGACTACAGATCATCTGCAAAGTAGACTCACAAAGCATAATAATTAGCAATTTAAAGCACTTTACATTCACTAATTATTTAATCCAATCACCTTCCTATGGAGAATATTTAATAACTTTCGACCTTAACATAAGAAGATTGTCCTGCTGAGCCCTATCCACCTCCCCCAGTGCTTGCCATGAGTTGTTTAGTTAGTAGCAGAAAAGAAGTTGATCCTCTTTTTTTTCACCCAAGCCCCCTGTGAACAACCACATTCTCATTGGTGATGTGAGGGAGGACTACAGACACAGGCCTTGGCTAGAGATAAGGCCAGGACAATGAACAGCCTTAGGAAGGGAAACAAGGCTATCGATTTCATTAGTTCTGTGCACTAATCAGCTTAGCCACTACCACAAAAGATAAATGTGGATGCTTTTCTGTAATAGCTAAAGCTATAAAATTAGCATTATATATTTTAAAAATCTGGGTAAGAGTAATGTGCCTGCTAATCTAACCTTCTCAAACTTTTCTAGCATTGATTGAATATGACAAATTATAACTGGCATTAATTGATAGACATGAAGGAAACCAATCCCCTGGCAGCCAATTAAAGTTCACAGGCATTGATTAAATGATTAAATGGATGTGTATATGCAGAATGAGAAAGAAGGAAAGAAAGTCCACAATCAAAAGTAGAAATGGGGGCAGAAGCAATAAACTCAGAGAAGAGTAGAGACAAAACTGCAAACGTGACAAGAGAAATATTGGTAGATTTACTTGGAGAGAAAAATAAAATTATTTTAAGCTACATATTGTAAAAAAAAAAATAGCTTAAGCCCTGGAAAACTCCTGTATAGGTAGGGTGTTCATATTACCCAGGCTTTTGCAAGAAAAAGGAGACACTATAGGTAGCCCGGGTAGCTCAACGGTTAGCGTCGCCTTCAGCCAAGGCTGTAATCCTGGAGACCCAGGATGGAGTCCCACCTCAGGCTCCCTGTGTGGAGACTGCTTCTCCCTCTGCTTGTGTCTCTGCCTCTCTCTCTCTCTCTCTCTCTCTCTCTCTCTCTCTCTCTGTCTCTTATGAATGAATAAATAAATAAAATCTTTTAAAAAAAAAAAAAGGAGACACTACTAATGGAACAATCAAGCATTACTGAATCCATTAACTAAAATAAATGCTCATTCTACTTATAGCTATGAGAGTGGCTGAACATAGAAATGAAGAAACATTACTCATTTATGGAAATATTACATATGATAGTTAATTCTATGTGTCAGTTTGACTGGGCCACAGGGTGCCCAGATATTTGTTCAGCCATCTTAAGTGTTTCTATGAGGGTTATTGCGTGAGATTTCTATGACGGTTTCTATGAGGGTTTCTATGAGGGTTATTGAGTGAGATTAACATTTAAATTGGTTGACTGAGTAAAGCCAATGCCTTCCCTAACATAGGTGGGCTCCATTCAATTGGTTGAAGACCTGAATAGAATTAAAAGGATTACCCCCCTCAAAATAGAAGAGAACTCCTGCCCGGCTGGCTGCCTTAAGTGGGACATGAGCCTTTTCCAGTCTTTGGACTCTGAGACACTAGCTTTTCCTGGGTCTCAAGCCTGCCAGCCTTTGGACTGGAACTTAAAACATTGGCTCTCCTGATTCACATGTCTTCAGACTCAGACTGGAAGTAAACCATCAGCTCTCCTAGGTTTCTAGCTTGCTGACTCAACCTACAGATCTTAGGATTTGTCGGCCTTTGTGATCACATAAGTTAATTGCTTATAATCAGTCTCTTTATAAAAGATATTGTATATATAAAGACATGTATATATACATATCCTATTAATTCTGTTTCTCTGGAGAACCCTGACTAATATGTTAGCAAATAAAGTCTGAAGTCATTTTTATAAGGTTATTCCTTCTATAGAGGACTTTTTCTTCCCTCCTATGATGGAAGAAACCTTCATTAAAGGTTACTGTGACTTGTCCAAAATAACTAAAGCCTTGGATTCAGCTGAACATGGGACATAGAGAAAAACAGATAAAAACGATTCCCAAGTTATAAATTCTTATATATCATACTTTCTCCTTGGATACTGAAGTGTTTAATTTCATCAGTAAAAACAAACAATTCATGCAAAAGCATCTTCTACACACTCTGTTTCTGTCCTTGCTGTACCCTCAGAATTTCTCAAGTCAGGTAAGAGTAGGGTAATTAAACCAAAGGGGTAAAACTGGGGCATGGGTCACCCCAAGAGAGTAATAACCTAAGAGAATGACAAGAATTAGGGAATGCAGAGGAGTCAAATTCATAAGGATGAAGGCTTGCTGCAGATTTAAAGAAGAATGGCTCTCATATGCAGGCAAATTTGGTGGGTACAGAGTACAAGTCTGTGAGAGACTAGAAACTCTTCCTCATCTTTCTATGCAAGGAATCTCCTGCAATCTAGCTGCCAGAGATTGGGAGATAACAGAGCTTAGTGTTCAAGAGCCTGGGAGTTAATTGGTTGTGTGTACAAATTCTGGCTCTGCAATTTTCTGTGTGATCTTGAAGATCTTGAATAAGTGGTTTATTCTCCATCAAGCTCAATTTGATAATATAGAAAATGGGTATACTACTATTAGTTGTTCTCTTTCAAGGAAAGCATTGACTGCTCTTTTAAAAGGCCAGTATCCCTGGACGTATGAGGAGGAACAGATGTCACTTAAAGTCACTAACTCCTTAGGTCTGCTTTAGTATTTTATTAATTCCATTATAGGAGAGAAAAGAGAAAATCAGAGGACTAGTGTTTATGGGTATGGAGGAAGAAGGGTGAATTAAAAGGGAAGAAAAGATACAGAAAATAATTAAGAGAAGAATATTAATTTCATCTATACTAATAAGCAATTTTCCTTAGATCCAGCAGTATATTTGCCAAAACATTTAGGCAATAAACACTAACCAACTGACTTAGGTACAAATATTTTGTGAACAAAAAGTCCTTTCTAGAGTTAAAAATAATATTTCTGAAAGAACAGATAAACCTAATAGTGAACTGCTGACCCTTGGCCTTCATGCCTGGACCTCATTCACATGGCCCTACAACTGAAATAACCCATCACTTTAATGTACTAGACCATCCTCATGAAAGGCATAGAGTTATATTTTCTTGTCTACAGGACTAGAGTTCTGTATTATTTCAGAATATCCTCCTTCCTAAAGAGTATTTTCATATTATCATTATTGTATTTTATCATGTGCCAGCAAGGACGACAACCTTTAACATCAATTTGCACTCTTTAGTTCTTAATAAAGATTTTTATTTACAGTAATACCCTTCAAATTTTTGGCATACTCACCCCTTTATTGAAAGGCCAATCTGAATATATTATTTTATGGCTATAAGTGGTTTCATTTCCCTGAATTGGAATACCACTTGCTTTAAATGTACAGTTGAACATGCAAGGCACTTAGAAGATTTAATTTAAAAGCCTTAGGTAAATGGTCTCTAGAATGAGCTATTTGTATCCTGACTGTCATTAAAGACAACCTGTCAGAAGTTCATCCAATATTTCATTTTATATCATAAGTTCCATTAAATTTTCATAACAAACTGATAAGCTCTGCTAGAGTCACTTCCCTTTCAAAAGTGTACCTACGCCACAAGTATTTTTCTTCTTAAGAAGTCTTACTCAAAAGTAGATTTTCTACCAGTGTCCATCATAGAAGCCAGGCCTGTTTATGAACCTTATGAATAAGTAACAGATTATCCTACCAGGTAAGGCCCTTGATCCATCCTATTTAATATTCAGTCACTGATAATGGAGTCAAATCATTATAGAAAGTATCATGTAATTTAGAAAGGCCTGGCCTAGCTGTTGTAACAAAGCTCACCAGAACTGTGACCTCAATAAATTACTCACTAGGTAAATTTTTAACTTCAGTTTATTGGTCCTGTACTTTCCTTATTACAGTTTCAAGGATTGCCTGTAGTACTAACATGTAATTTGGCAAATGAGTCTATATTCACCCATCCAATTCCTTAATCATAATCTCTATCCACCCCTGCCTATCATGGTTCTATTTTAAAGTGAAATTATAAGAAATAAAATATTGATTAAAATTATTACTTATCTAACGAGCCACTATACTAATTTAAACTTTTAAAATAGAAGGAAAATAATCCAAAGAGGGTGTATATCCTGTCCTCATATAACTCCTATACAAATGAGAGAAATATAATATTTTCATTATATCTATCAGTAGGCTAGATGTTTGAGCATATCAAATCTTGTCATCCATTTGTGTTCAAAGAATGCTGAAAGCTACGGAAGGTTAAACAAAGTAACCTCTCTAGCCATAGTTGGACATAAGAACTTAAGAAAAGGTCTCATTGTTCATGGTCATGGGGAAATACAGGTTTTAAGAAGACCATGATTTCCTGGGAAATCTATATCCATAAGTGATCTATCTACTTGGAAGCTGGTATGTGGATTCTATGCACTTCTTAATAAAAATCTAAACTAGAGCATTGCAATGTCTATCATGGGGAAACCACTACTTGCCTCACAGTCATAGATGTTCCCAAGTACATAAGAAAACTAATCTGGGCTCTTTATGGTATATTTTTACCTAAAATTTAAATGGGGTGGAAATTTCATTTTCTGAGATTAATTTTGACTGCATTTTTAAAATTTCTGACCTGCAAGTTATTATGACAATAAGGGAGAGGGGAAATTTAAAGATGAAAAAAGGAGTGGAGTAAATGGGAGGAAGTGAAAAGAAAGGGTAAAAATCAAAGAAAGAAAATAGTATGTCAGAACATTCATAAAAAATGTAAAGACTACCATGGACTGTGGAAAATGCCCTGGATTCAATTTGAGAATATTTGGTTCTATCCTCACCTTGTAATAGTGTTTAAATGACAACAAGTTATATTACTGTCAATCACAAAATGTAAGGTTTGAATCAAATCAACTTCCAAAAGTGCCTTTTCTAAAGGTGAAAATATCTATTTGCAAATGTGTGTGTGTATATATATATATATATATATATACACATATATATGTAATGTGTATACATATATATGTCAAATATATTAAAATGTTTTAAAACATTATTATGGCTGGATTCCTATTTTGAAACTTCAGAAAAGTTAATGTAAATGATAAAGAAAAAGTACATAAAACAGATCATATAGCCTCCCACCCAAAACAGAAATTCTATGACTTGAATAACCACCAACTTTTCTCCATACCAACCCCTACTTGAAAATAAAAGAGACCCTAAGAAGGATCTAAATATCACATAGAACTTAATATTTTAAGCTCTATTTGTAGCAATGCCACCAGTTAGGCTACCTTTTCAAAGTACTTCCATTTACTTTCTCATTTTTCTTTCCAACATCCCTGTGATAATTTTAGAGGATAAGGTTAAAATTTTGTTCTTATTTTATAAATGGAGAAATAAGATAAAATTTTAAGAGATTTATCCAATCATAACTACTGCAACATAAGAGTTAGAGTTGGCTTCCAATTTATAGTGCAGTGCTCTATTTTATAAATGGCAATAAAAACTTAGTATTTCTCTATGGATTATCATGCAATTAAGTATATAAAACTCTTACAGCATTCGTTGAAATGTTTATCTGAAGTGTCTTGAACAAGTTCACACAACCATTAAATGAATAAGATAACATCTAAACTGTTCTCTTCTCATTTTAAAACTAATGTTCAATTATTCCAGAAAGTATTTTATCTCCATGGTTGAATTGGGCCCAATATATTACTGTTTTTCTTTTGTACTTATTAAATCTATATCTTCCAAATGAGTCAGACTATTTTACATATAGCGATGGAATACTGCATAATAGTTAAAAATGTGGGCTCTAGAACCAGATGGCATAGTTTACTAGCTATGTATTCCTGGTTTAATAATTTAACTTATGTGTACCTTGGTTTTCTCATTTATAAGTGGGGATGACTTTACTACCTTCCTCATAGTGTTGTTAATATAAATAAATTGCTAAGAATAGTTTCTGGCATATATAAAGTTCTTTTTTAAAAAAGGTTTTATTTATTTATTCATGCAGAGAGAGAGGCAGAGACACAGGCAGAGGAAGAAGCAAGCTCCATGTAGGGAACCTGACATGGGACTCGATCCCAGGTCTCCAGGATCAGGCCCTGGGCTGAAGGCGGCGCTAAACCACTGAGCCAACCCGGGATGCCCATATATAAAGTTCCTGATAAATTAGTTACATCAGTTGTCTGGTGTTAAACATTAGGAGGCAGTAACAATACATGCCACATACACCCATTGCTTATGACGCACCTACCCATATCAGGAACTGTGGTAGATGAGAGATAGCAATAGACTGCCCTCAAGAAGCGGTTCACTTCTCCCTTTCTTGCTATTTAATGAAATCATGAATAGCTCAGCTTTTTAGAGGAGATTCCCAACATTCCCTGAAGATAAAATATATTCATAGTAACTAATAGAATGTACACAATTTAGAAGTATACTATATCCACACTTCTCCTGAGTCAGAGCAAGAATTTTGACAACTTACCAAAGAATATTGGTAAAGCATTAATTAGGGTAAAAACTTGCATCCTGCCAGATGTCATGGATGATCAAAATTCAGAAGCAGCATCAACACTAAAAGCCTAAACCCTTCATTTGAGTGCTTCGGTGCTTTGTTTCTCTTAACCACAGGAGATATAAGAGATAAGAATGTTTATGAAATGCTATGTTAATAATAGCAAGGGATGGATGTAATCAAATACTGGGCTGACTGCATAGTGTTTAGGTTGCACACGTACAGTTATAGCTATATCTTTGTTACTGAAATGTACCACTAAAAATCTGACACTGAAACTATAGTTTATAAATGAGATCTTCTACACACTTTTCCCTATTAATTTAATTATGTCATTTTTTTATTTCACAGGTTTTCCTAATAACATAATCATCAGAAAGAAAAGAAATAAAAGTTGGCAAGAATGTGAAGAAAAACGAACCTTCATACACTGTTGGTGGCAATGTAAGTTGGAACAACCACTGTGGAACACTGTATGAAAGTTCCTCAAAGGATTAAAAATGGGAATAACATATAATCCAATCATTCCACTACTGAGTACCCAAAGGAAACAAAGACACTAATTCTAAAAGATATATGCACCCCCATGTTTATTGTAGTATTATTTATAATAGCCAAGATATAGAAGCAATCCAAGTGTCCACTGATAGTAGGATGGATAAAAAAATATGATACACACACACATATGCACACATGCACACATACACTGGAATAATACACAGCCATAAAAAGGATGAGATCTTGCCATTTGTGATAACATGGGTGGACTTAGAAGGTATTATACAAAGTGAAATAAATCAGATTGAGAAAGACAAATACCACAATTTCACTTATATGTGGAAACTTAAAAAAAATCAGAATCAGACTTATAAACACAGAGTACAAACTGATAATGGCCAAAAGGGAAGGGAGTTGAGGGGATGGGCAAAATGGGTTGAGGAGAGTAGGAAATACATGCTTCCAGTCACAGAATGAGTGAATCATGGGAATAAAGGAACAGCACAAGGAATACAGTCAGTGATATTGTAATAGTGCTGACAGGTAGATGGTAGCTACAATTGAGATAAGCAAAGCACAATGCACAGAGAAGTTGAACCACTATTCCATATACCTGAAACTAATTTAGCACTGTGTGTCAACTACACTCAAAAAATAATTATTATTAGCATGTAACAGAACAGCCTGTATAGGATTAAGTGGTAAAAAAGAAATGATAGGTGCTTAAAAGGCACTATAAAAACAGATAGACAAAAGAAAACCCAGATAAACAAATGGTAAAAATGGATAGAGTATTTTCGAAGGAATTATTTATTTATTTATTTATTTATTTATTTATTTATGAGAAAATAAAGCATGAGCATCCAGTAGATTGCCTTTTCATTCTATTGATGGCTTCTTTTTCTGTGCAAAAGCTTTTTATTTTGATGTAGTCTCAATTGTTTACTTTTGCTTTTGTTTCCTTTGCCTGAGGAGACATATCCAGAAAAATATTGATAAGGTCAATGTCCAAGAGTTTACTACCTATGTTTTCTATCAGGAGTTATATGGCATCAGATCTTACATTTAGATCTGTAATTCATTTTCAGTTTATTTTTGTATATGATGTAACAAAGTGGTCTAGTTTTATTCTTTTGCATGTAGCTATCCAATTCTTCCAACAAAATTTATTTGAGGGACTGTCTTCTGCCATAGTATATATTCTTGCCTCCTTTGCTGCAGATTTACCATATAAGCATGACTTCGTTTCTGGGTTCTCTATTCTGTTCCATTGATCTATGTGCCTATTTTTGTGCCGGTACCATACTGTTTTGATTACTATAATGTTATTGTATAGTTTGAAATCTGGATTATGATAACTTTACAGTTCTGTTCTTTCTCAAGGTTGCTTTGACTATTCAGTGTCTTTTGTTGTTCCACACAATTTTAGGATTATGTGTTCTAGTTCTGTGAAAAATAGTATTGGTATTTTGATAGGCATTGCACTGAATCTGTAGGTATGGACATTTTAATAATATTAATTCTTCCAATCCATAAGGATGGTATATCATTCTGTTATTTGTGTCATCTTTTATTACTTTCATCAATGTAATGGTTTTCAGAGTACAGATATTTCACCTCCTTGGTTAAATTTATTCCTAGATATTTTATTCTTTTCAAGGCAATTGTAAATGGTACTGTTTCTTTATTTCTCTTTCTGATAGTTCATTACTACTTTTGTAAATTACAACAGGTTTCTATATATTGATTTTGTATCCTATGACTCTTTTGAATTCATTTATACTTCCAATAGTTTTTTGATGGAATCCTTAGAGTTTTCTACACATAATATTTTGTCATCTGTAAACAGTGATGGTTTTATTTTATCCTTGTATTTCTTTTCCCTGTCTGATTGCTGTAATGTGTTGAAAAAAAGTGGTGAGAATGAACCGTCTTGTCTTGTTCCTGCTTTTAGAGAAAAAGTTTCAGCCTTTCACCACTGAGTATGATGCTTGCTATGTGTTTGTCATATATGGCCTTTATTATGTTAAGATATGTTTACTTTATATCCACTTTGTTGACTGTTTTTATTATGAATGGATGCTAAATTCTGTCAAGGGCTTTTTCTGCATCCATTGAGATGATAATTTTTATCCATCATTTTATCAATGTAGTGTTATCACATACATTGATCTACAAATATTGAACCAGCCTTGCATCCCTGAAATAAATTCCACTTGATTGTGGCGAATGATCTTTTTGATGTATTGTTGAATTCACTTTATTAATATTTTGTTGAGGTTTTTGCATCTATGGTCATCAGGGATATTGATATACAGTTTCCTTTACTTATATTGTCTATGTCTGGTTTTGCTATCAGTGTCATGCTGGTCTTGTATAATCAATGTGGAAGTTTTCTTTCCTCTTCTGTTTTCCAGAGTAGTTTGAAAAAGATATATACTAACTCCTCTTTAAATTTTTGGTAGAATTCACCTATGAAGCCATCTGGACCTGGATTTTTGTTTACTTGGAGTTTTTTGATTACCAATTCAATTTCATTACTAGTAATCAGTCTGCTGGAATTTTCTATTTCTTTTTTATTCCATCTTAGAAGACTGCAAGTTTCTAGAAATTTATTCATTTCTTCTAGGTTGTCCAAATCATTATTGTATAATTTTTCATAGCAGTCTCTTAAAATCCTTTGTATTACTGTGGTGTCAATTGTAACTTCCTTAATTTCTGATTTTAAGTCTCTTTTTTTCTTGATGAATAGGGCTATAGGTTTATTTATTTTGTTGATCTTTTCCAAGAATCAGCTTTTAATTTCACTTATCTTTCCTTTTTTTTAATATTTTATTTATTTATTCACAAGAGACACAGAGAGAGAAAGGCAGAGACACAGGCAGAGGGAGAAGCAGGCTACATGCAGGGAGCCTAATGTGGAACTCGATTCCGGGACTCCAGGATCATGCCTTGGGCCGAAGGCAGGCTCTAAACTGCTGAGCCACCCAGGGACCCCTTCATTTATCTTTCCTATTACCTTTTTAGTCTATATTTGATTTATTTCCACCCTGATCTTTTATTTCATTCCTTCTACTAACTTTGGCCTTTGTTTGTTCTTTTTCTAGTTCCTTTAGGTATAAAGTTAGATTGTTTATTAAGATTTTTCGTGTTTCTCAAGCTAAGCCTGTATCACTATCAGGTTCATTTTACAGCTGCTTTTCCTATATTCCAAAGATTTTAAACTGCTGTGTTTCCATTTCCATTTGTCTCAAGGTATTTTTTTTATCTCTTCTTTGATTAAAATCAAATTTACCCATTGGATATTAGTAGCATGCTGTTTTAGCCTCCATGTGTGTGTTTTTCCCTCGTATTTGGTTTCTAGTTTCCTATTTTTGTGGTCAGAACAGATTCTTACTATATTTTTAATCTTCTTCAATTTATTGAGACTGGTTTTATGGCCTAACATTTGTTTTAACTTAAAGAATGTTCTATGTGCACTTGAAAGAAAAATGTGTATTCTGCTGTTTTTGCATGGAATGTTATATACATCAGCCAAGTACATCTGGACTAGTGTATCATTCAAAACCGCTCTTTCCTTATAGATTTCTGTCTAGAAGATCTACCCATTGATGTAAGTGGAGTGCTGTTAAATTCCCCTACCATTATTATATTACTGTCAATTTCTTCCTTTATGTTTGTGAATATTTGTTTTATATATTTAGGTGGTTTTATATTGGGTGCTTAGATATTTTAAAATGTTATATTATCTTACTGGATTGATCTTTTTATCATTATGTAATGCCTTTTTTTTCTCTTGTTACAGTGTTTGTTTTAAAGTTTTTTATGCCTGATATTGCCACCCCAGTGGTTTGTTTTTTTGTTTTGTCATGTTTTTTTCCAACATTTGATGATATATCTTTTAATATCCCTTTACGTTCAGTCTGCATGTCTTTAGGTTTGAAATAAGTCTCTTATAGGCAGCACAGTGATGGGTCCTGTTTTTTATCCATTCACTCCCCCATGCCTTTGGATTAAAGAATTTAGTCCATTGACATTTAAAGTAAATGTTGATAGATGTACAGTTGCCATCTTGTTAATTGTTTCCTGGTTGTTTTTGTAGTTCTCTGTTTCTTTCTTCTTTTGCTCTCACTCTTGTGATTTAATGACTTTTAGTGGTATGCTTGAATTACTTTCTCTTTATTTTTCGTTTACCTCTAGGTTTTTGATTTATAGTTACCACTGGGTTCATATGTAACATTTTATGTGTACAGCAGTCTATATTAAGTTGATGATCACTTAAGTTCTAATACATTCTAAAAGCATTAAATTTTTACTTCCTCCTCCACCTTATGTGTACAAATCATAGTATATTTTTACATATTTTATTTTGTATATCCCTTGATATATTTGTAGGTATAATTGATTTTACTACTTTTGTGTTTTAAACTCTGTACTGGCTTTATAAGTGATTAATCAACTATCTTTATTATATATTTACATTTACCTGTTAAATTTTTTCCTTTCATACCATTCTTACTTTCAGTTATGGCCTTTTCCTTCTACATAAAGAAGCCCGTTAAACATTTCTTCTAAGGCCAGTATTTTATTTTTTATTTTTATAATAAATCAATTTTAAATGGTTTCCAATTTGCCAACATACAGAATAACACCCAGTGCTCATCCCGTCAAGTGCCCCCTCAGTGCCCATCACCCATTCACCCCCACCCCCCGCCCTCCTCCGCTTCCACCACCCCTAGTTGGTTTCCCAGAGTAGGAGTCTTTATGTTCTGTCTCCCTTTCTGATATTTCCCACACATTTCTTCTCCCTTCCCTTCTATTCCCTTTCACTATTATTTATATTTCCCAAATGAATGAGAACATATAATGTTTGTCCTTCTCCGATTGACTTACTTCACTCAGCATAACACCCTCCAGTTCCATCCACGTTGAAGCAAATGGTGGGTATTTGTCGTTTCTAAAGGCTGAGTAATATTCCACTGTATACATAAACCACATCTTCTTTATCCATTCACCATTCGATGGACACCGAGGCTCCTTCCACAGTCTGGCTATTGTGGACATTGCTGCTAGAAACATCGGGGTGCAGGTGTCCCGGCATTTCACTGCATCTGTAACTTGGGGTAAATCCGCAACAGTGCAATTGCTGGGTCATAGGGCAGGTCTATTTTTAACTCTTTGAGGAACCTCCACACAGTTTTCCAGAGTGGCTGCACCATTTCAAATTCCCACCGACAGTGTAAGAGGGTCCCTTTTCTCCGCATCCTCTCCAACATTTGTTGTTTCCTGCCTTGTTAATTTTCCCCATTCTCACTGGTGTGAGGTGGTATCTCATTGTGGTTTTGATTTGTATTTCCCTGATGGCAAGTGATGCAGAGCATTTTCTCATGTGCATGTTGGCCATGTCTATGTCTTCCTCTGTGAGATTTCTCTTCATCTCTTTTGCCCATTTCATGATTGGATTGTTTGTTTCTTTGGGGTTGAGTTTAATAAGTTCTTTATAGATCTTGGAAACTAGCCCTTTATCTGATACGTCATTTGCAAATATCTTCTCCCATTCTGTAGGTTGTCTTTTAGTTTTGTTGACTGTATCCTTTGCTGTGCAATAGCTTCTTATCTTGATGAAGTCCCTATTCTTATGAATAGTTCATTTTTGCTTTTGTTTCTTTTGCCTTCGTGGATGTATCTTGCAAAAGTTACTGTGGCTAAGTTCAAAAAGGGTGTTGCCTGTGTTCTCCTCCAGGATTTTGATGGAAGTCTTGTCTCACATTTAGATCTTTCATCCATTTTGAGTTTATCTTTGTGTATAGTGCAAGAGAGTGGTCTAGTTTCATTCTTCTGCATGTGGATGTCCAATTTTCCCAGCACCATTTATTGAAGAGACTGTCTTTCTTCCAGTGGATAGTCTTTCCTCCTTTATCGAATATTAGTTGACCATGAAGTTCAGGGTCCACTTCTGGGTTCTCTATTCTGTTCCATTGATCTATATGTCTATTTTGTGCCAGTACCACACTGTCTTGATGACCACAGCTTTGTAGTACAACCTGAAATCTGGCATTGTGATGCCCCCAGATATGGTTTTCTTTTTTAAAATTCCCCTGGCTATTCGGGGTCTTTTCTGATTCCACACAAATCTTAAAATAATTTGTTCTAACTCTCTGAAGAAAGTCCATGGTATTTTGATAGGGATTGCATTAAACGTGTAAATTGCCCTGGGTAACATTGACATTTTCACAATATTAATTCTGCCAATCCAGGAGCATGGAATATTTTTCCATCTCTTTGTGTCTTCCTCAATTTCTTTCAGAAGTGTTCTATAGTTTTTAGGGTATAGATCCTTTACCTCTTTGGTTAGGTTTATTCCTAGGTATCTTATGCTTTTGGGTGCAATTGTAAATGGGACTGACTCCTTAATTTCTCTTTCTTCAGTCTCATTGTTAGTGTATAGGAATGTCATTGATTTCTGGGCATTGATTTTGTATCCTGCCACGCTACCAAATTGCTGTATGAGTTCTAGCAATCTTGGGGTGGAGGCTTTTGGGTTTTCTATGTAGAGTATCATGTCATCGGCGAAGAGGGAGAGTTTGACTTCTTCTTTGCCAATTTGAATGCCTTTAATGTCTTTTTGTTGTCTGATTGCTGAGGCTAGGACTTCCAATACTATGTTGAATAGCAGTGGTGAGAGTGGACATCCCTGTCTGGTTCCTGATCTTAGGGGAAAGGCTCCCAGTGCTTCCCCATTGAGAATGATATTTGCTGTGGGCTTTTCATAGATGGCTTTTAAGATGTTGAGGAATGTTCCCTCTATCCCTACACTCTGAAGAGTTTTGATCAGGAATGGATGCTGTATTTTGTCAAATGCTTTCTCTGCATCTATTGAGAGGATCATATGGTTCTTGGTTTTTCTCTTGCTGATATGATGAATCACATTGATCGTTTTACGAGTGTTGAACCAGCCTTGTGTCCCGGGGATAAATCCTACTTGGTCATGGTGAATAATTTTCTTAATGTACTCTTGGATCCTATTGGCTAGTATCTTGTTGAGAATTTTTGCATCCATGTTCATCAGGGATATTGGTCTGTAATTCTCCTTTTTGGTGGGGTCTTTGTCTGGTTTTGGAATTAAGGTGATGCTGGCCTCATAGAATGAGTTTGGAAGTACTCCATCTCTTTCCATCTTTCCAAACAGCTTTAGTAAAATAAGTATGGTTTCTTCTTTAAACGTTGGATAGAATTCCCCTGGGAAGCCATCTGGCCCTGGACTCTTGTGTCTTGGGAGGTTTTTGATGACTGCTTCCATTTCCTCCCTGGTTATTGGCCTGTTCAGGTTTTATATTTCTTCCTGCTCCAGTTTTGGTAGTTTGTGGCTTTCCAGGAATGCGTCCATTTCTTCTAGATTGCCTAATTTATTGGCGTAGAGCTGTTCATAATATGTTTTTAAAATCATTTGTATTTCCTTGGTGTTGGTAGTGATCTCTCCTTTCTCATTCATGATTTTATTAATTTTAGTCTTCTCTCTCTCTTTTAATAAGGCTGGCTAATGGTTTATCTATCTTATTAATTCTTTCAAAGAACCAACTCCTGGTTTTGTTGATCTGTTCCACAGTTCTTCTGGTCTCGATTTCATTGAGTTATGCTCGAAACTTTATTAACTCTCTTCTTCTGCTGGGTGTAGGATCTGTTTGCTGTTTTTTCTCTAGCTCCTTTAGGTGTAAGGTTAGCTTTTGTATTTGAGTTCTTTCCAGTTTTTGGATGGCTGCTTGTATTGCGATGTATTTCCCCCTCAGGACTGCTTTTGCTGCATCCCAAAGATTTTGAATGGTTGTATCTTCATTCTCATTAGTTTCCATGAATCTTTTTAATTCTTCCTTAATTTCCTGGTTGACCCTTTCATCTTTTAGCGGGATGGTCCTTAACCTCCATGTGTTTGAGGTCCTTCCAAACTTCTTGTTGTGATTTAGTTCTAATTTCAAGGCATTATGGTCTGAGAATATGCAGGGGACGATCCCAATCTTTTGGTATTGGTTCAGACCCGATTTGTGACCCTGTATGTGGTCTATTCTGGAAAAGTTCCATGTGCACTTGAGAAGAATGTGTATTCAGTTGAGTTTGGATGTAAAGTTCTGTAGATATCTGTGAAATCCATCTGGTCCAGTGTATCATTTAAAGCTCTCGTTTCTTTGGAGATGTTGTGTTTAGAAGACCTATCGAGTATAGAAAGCACTAGATTGAAGTCACCAAGTATAAGTGTATTATTATCTAAGTATATCTTAACTTTGGTTATTAATTGTTTGATATATTTGGCAGCTCCCACATTCGGGGCATATATATTGAGGATTGTTAAGTCCTCTTGTTGGATAGATCCTTTAAGTATGATATAGTGTCCCTCTTCATCTCTCACTACAGTCTTCGGGGTAAATTTTAGTTTATCTGATATAAGGATGGCTACCCCTGCTTTCTTTTGAGGACCATTTGAATGGTAAATGGTTCTCCAACCTTTCATTTTCAGGTTGTAGGTGTCCTTCTGTCTAAAATGAGTCTCTTGTAGACAGCAAATAGATGGTTCCTGCTTTTTTATCCAGTCTGAAACCCTGCGCCTTTTGATGGGGTCATTAAGCCCGTTCACATTCAGAGTTACTATTGAAATATATGAGTTTAGTGTCATCATGATATCTATTCAGTCCTTGTTTTGTGGATTGTTCCACTGAACTTCTTCTTAAAGGGGAATTTTAAGAGTCCCCCTTAAAATTTCTTGCAGAGCTGGTTTGGAGGTCACATATTCTTTCAGTTCCTGCCTGTCTTGGAAGCTCTTTATCTCTCCTTCTATTCTGAATGAGAGCCTTGCTGGATAAAGTATTCTTGGTTGCATGTTCTTCTCATTTAGGACCCTGAATATATCCTGCCAGCCCTTTCTGGCCTGCCAGGTCTCTGTGGAGAGGTCTGCTGTTACCCTAATACTCCTTCCCCATAAAAGTCAGGGATTTCTTGTCTCTTGCTGCTTTAAGGATCTTCTCTTTATCTTTGGAATTTGCAAGCTTCACTATTAAATGTTGAGGTGTTGAACAGTTTTTATTGATTTTAGGGGGGGATCTCTCTATTTCCTGGATCTGAATGCCTGTTTCCCTTCCCAGATTAGGAAAGTTTTCAGCTATGATTTGTTCAAATACATATTCTGGCCCTCTGGCCTTTTTGGCGCCCTCCGGAACCCCAATTAAACGCAGGTTTTTCTTCCTTAGGCTGTCGTTTATTTCCCTTAAATCTTCATGGTCTTTTAATTGTTTGTCTCTTTTTTCCTCAGTTTCCCTCTTTGCCATCAACTTGTCTTCTATGTCACTCACTCATTCTTCCACCTCGTTAACCCTCATCGTTAGGACTTCTAGTTTGGATTGCATCTCATTCAATTGATTTTTAATTTCTGTCTGATTGGATCTAAATTCTGCAGTCATGAAGTCTCTTGAGTCCTTTATGCTTTTTTCTAGAGCCACCAGTAGCTGTATAATAGTGCTTCTGAATTGGCTTTCTGACATTGAATTGTAATCCGGATTTTGTAACTCTGTGGGAGAGAGGACTGTTTCTGATTCTTTCTTTTGAGGTGAGGTTTTCCTTCTAGTCATTTTGCTTAGTGCAGAGTGGCCAAAAACAAGCTGTATTGGGAAAAGGAGAAAAAGAGAGGAGAGAAAGAAGGAAAGAAAAGAGAAAAAGAAAAAAGGAAGAAAAAAGAGAGAGATGAAAAAGAAAGAAAGGAAAAAAGGGTGGGGGAAGCAAACAGAAATCAAAAAGAAAAAAAAAAACACGGGGGAGTATCTTCTGATTTTGTATACTTTAACTCCCTTGACTTCCCCTGGAACTTGTCCGTCTAGCTGGTCTTCTGGGGGAGGGGCCTGTTGTGCTGATTTTCAGGTGTTAGCACTTGGGGGAGCTGCTCTGCCCCTGCCTGGTGCAGGGCTCAGTGGGGGTTGTTTACCCCGTGAGGCCCCAGGAGGAACAACCACAGTGGCGGGGCCAGCTCTGGAGCCCTGGAGTCAGCTCCTGCAGTAACTATGGAGCTCTCAGTCTGCAGGGGCCTCGATGCTCCGCGGTTGGGGCTTCTGATCTCAGCTTGGGGCAGGAGCGTCCTTGCTGTCCTGAGCCCTCCCGGCCTCTGCCTGTCCCGGGGGGAGGCCGGATCCTGGGCTGTGTCCCGGTGCCCTGTTCTCCGGGGCCTGCGCTGTTGGATTCACGCTCCCGGCCGCGCAGCCCCCTCCGCGGAGCCGCCGCCCGATCCCCTCCGAGCTGCTCTGGTCCCGCGGTGCGCGCTGCAGTCCTTTAGGGAGCTCGGTGCACTCTCCCCAGGGCACAGGTGTCTGTTAGTGCCCCAGGTAGCCTGAGGGCATCCCCGCCCTCCTGGGGTCCTGTTCTAACTCCCTGCGAGCGCCTTTCCGTCCGGGAAGATTGGTGAAGCTCCTGCTTCTCCGGGACGGGGCTTTCCTGTCCTGGGGGCACTTGACCCGGCCTCATCCTGGCTCCTCGCGGGGCCCCTCCCCCTTGGATGCCTTTTGTTTTATTTCTTTTTTCCCCGTCTTCCTACCTCGATAGAAGTGCGAACTCTTCTCACTGTAGCATTCCAGCTGTTCTCTCTTTAATTCTCAAGTGGAATTCGTAGATTTTCAGGATGATTTGAAGGTTATCTAGGTACTTTGGTGGGGACAGGTGATTTGGGGACCCTACTCTTCCACCATCTTGCCCCTCCTCTGAGGTAAGGCCACTATTTAGTGATATAATAAACTCCATAGGTTTTGTTTGTATGGAAAAGTCTTTGTCTCTCCTTTTCTGAGTGATAACCTTACTGCATAGGGTATTTTTGGTTGTCAGTTTTTTTCATTCAGCACTCTGAATATATCATGTCACTCTCTTCTGGTGTGCAAAATTTCTGCTGAAAAACCAGCTGATAGCCTTATGGGATTTTCTTTTACATAACTGTTTTCTTTTCTCTTGCTGCCTTTAAAATTCTCTCTTTATCATTATATTTTGCCTTTTTTAATTATTATGTATCATGGTGTGGGCTTCTTTGGGTTCATCTTGTTAGGGACTCTCCATGATTCTTGAATCTTGATGTCTGTTTCTTTCCAGATTAGGGAAGTGTTCAGTTATGATTCTGTCCAATAAATTTTCTGCCCCCTTCTTTCACTCTTCTACTTCTGAAATCCCCATAATGTGAATGTTTTTATGCTTGATGATGTCACAGAGTTCCCTTAATCTATTCTCATTTTTTTCTTTTTGCTGTTCAGCTTAATTTCTTTCCACAACCCTATCTTCCAGACTTCTGATCCCTCCCACATCCTCTAATTTGCTGTTGACCCCCTCAAGTGTATTTTTCATTTCAGTTATTTTGGTTTTCATCAGATTCATTTTTATATTTTCTCTTTGTTGTAGTTCTCACAGAGTTCATCCACTCTTCTTACATCTTTATGATGATGGCTTTGAACTCTTTATTGGTAGTTTTCTTATCTTCGTTTCATTTAACTTTTTGTGAGGTTTTGTTTTTTTCATTTGGAACCTATTCCTCTGTCTCATTTGTCTGATCTTCCATGTTTGTTTCTATATATTAAGTAGATCAGCAACATCTGCTCTTGAAAATAGCTGCTTATGTGGAAGACTACCTATGGGACTCAGTAGTGCAATATGCTCCCCCCCCCGGGTCCCTGCCCCCAGGCCACCAGAACCAGGCCATCCAGTGGTGTCCCCCTGTGGGTGGGTTGTACACACCCTTTGATTGTGACTGGGCTGCAACTGCTGCAGGTAAACTGGTGGGTGGCACTGGCCTTCAGCCTAGCTGTCAGCAATGACTGGCCATGAATAATGCAGGAGCCCTGGTAGGCAGGAATGGCCCCCAGTGTAACTGGCTGAAAGACCCAGCTGTCACCGCTGCCAGCTTCCTAGCAGGTGGGGGTTTGCTCCTGGTGCATGTGGCTGGGAGGGCAGGTTGTAACTGCTGCAGGCCTGCTAGTGGGTGGGGTTAGCCCCCAGCACAAGGAGCTGAGAGGCCTAGCCACAGTTGCCACGGTGTGCTATTGAGTGGAAAAGATTCTTCTCCACATCAGGGCTCAAGTCACTTTGGAGGAATATCATTCCTGGCCAGAGGTGCCCATCTAGTGTGATGGATAGTAGCTACTCTGAAGAGATGCCAGTCCCAACTAAGTTTGCCTGCCAGGTATGACAAGTAGGAGTCACTTCAGAGAGGCACCTGCCAGGGTGGACAGATACGCAGGAGAATGAGAAGGCAAAGTAAATGGTGCTAGCAAAGAAGATGAAGAGTGTCAGAGTATCAGCTAGGTTGAAAGGGAGAGAAAAAATGGCATTTTCCAGCACTTCCATTCCTGTAGAAAGTTCCTACAGGTCCCCGATCCTTTGGTACATACCCTAAAATTATTCAATATACTCCTGCACATTTAACCCAGATGCTTTTAAAGCTGCTGTTTCAATGCTGAATCTCAGACCCAGTGATATAGTATGTTGGCCCTTTTATAGAGTCCTAGTTTCCCAAAGTGCTTCAGCTCTCCGAGAGTTAAACCCTTATGATTTTCAAAGCCAGACATTATGGAGGTTCATCTTCCCAGCATAGATCCCCTGGGCCAGGGGTACCTGATATGGAGCTTGATCTCCTCACCCAGGGAGGATCTCTGTGCCTGTATATCCCTGACGCCTTGGGTTACTACATTAGAGATTTGGTGTCCAATGGTATCTCTGACCCTTCTATCCTTTTTGATTTGGCCTTCTCTTTCTGTTTAAAACTGTGGAAGATCTATTCTGCCAATCTTTTAGATTGTTTTTAGAGCAAGTTGCATTATATGTAAATATAAATATGTAGAAATATACAAATGTATATTCCTTTTGAATTTATATATAATAAGCTCATATATATAGTTTCATATATGGTAAGTGCCAATACCTGAGAAATGGAGATGCATTTGAATGCTAGCACTGCACTGATTCTGTGGGCTAAAGCAAACTACAGTGTCTATGAATTATTATGGGGGGGGCAGCAAGGATAAAATACAAGGGAAAAAAATACAAGGGAATTTCAAGGATTTTATATTCTATATTCTATATCATACAAAAGCAAGCAAAGACTGTTAATTGCAGAAAGGGCCTTTGAGGATTTCTTTGGCCTTGCATGTTATTCTTAACTTGGGCTGCTCCTTTTTTCTCTCCACCAAGAGGTTTAATTCTTCAATATGTGGCACTATTGGTATAAAGTATGCCTCATTAGCTTGTGGGAAGTAGCTAGTCTTCATTAATTCAGTTCTCACATCATTTGCTTTGCACACAGTCATAATTAGCTTCCAAATAACTTAGGTAACTTCAATAGATTTATGACTACAATTTTATTCTATATGTGCTTTTTTACTCCCTTCTTCCTTTTTTTTGATATTGTATAGAAATTAAAATTTAAAAGGACAAATCTACTTTGGGGAGTGATTTGATGTTAACATTTTTGTAATGCAATTGTCTTATATGATTAATGCACAGTGATTTTAGTATTTTGTAATTTTCATACCCTAAAAAGTCTGACAAAAAGGCAAGTAATTGATTAAAAAAACCTGTTGAAAAATATTTTAAACTATAAATTCAAACAAAGAAGAAATCCAAGCCTCATGCCATTTCAGATCCTTTATGTATGGCTTCAATCTATTTTAAAATATATTAATGTTATACTTTGAAAATACAGTTTTCACAGGGGGGTTATACCACATGAAAAAAACAAGGCCATGTGTTGATACTGACAACCTGGTAGACAGAAAACAAAAAAATGATAAGAGTAAGTTTCAGTTCCTTCCATGTAGAGACAGAATCTTTTTCTCTTTCTTCTGAATTTGGGCTTAGCCACATGAGTTCTTTGGCTGGAAACCCTTAGTAAACATGAGACAGAGACATGAAGAAAGCTTGCACACTGTAGCATGCTCTTTCCTGTTGCTTTTGAAACCCCAAGAAGAAATCTGGCCTAGTCTGCTAGAGGGTAGATAAGTGACTCAGTAACTTTAGGCACCAAACCAAGTGGCACACTTGTGAGTAAAGCTACCAGATCCCAACCTAACTGACAGTTGACTGCATCCATAGAAGCGAACTCAAAAAACTGCCCAGCTGAACCTAGCCCAAATTATGAACCCACAGAATCATCAGTGAATGAGCTAATGATTCTTAAGATTATCTATAGCACAGCAAAGCCTATTGATAAATTGAGATTTTTTTAAGGCAACACAGATATCAAGGTCTCTCCTCAATAATGACCATAATTTTAGAATCAATTAATCAATTTAAAAAATGGTTAAAATCACCATGGAAACTGCCCTATGATATAGCTTGAATGAACCCACCTCAAAGCAACCAGAATACGTTCATTAGATAGCCACTGAATATTCAACATGATAAATATAGTAATAGAGAGTAAGAACCGAATATAACTGCTATACTTGAGAAGTTTATAGTGCAAAATCTCACTTCTACAGAAAAAAAAATCAAGAACTTTTATCTAGCTCCGTCAATAAGAAACAAACATAAGCTATATGCTTGACATTTTGAATTTCATACTATAAAGCTTCCTCCTCTTTACCCATAGATGGGTCTCTCTTAAGCTTTTGTGAGAAATTATTTAGTCTAAATTTATGCTTAACTGTTAACAATTTGGATCATTTTCCAAGAAAAATATCAAGTTAAAAAGAAAGTTGTTTATAGACAAGCATGCTGACACCAAAGAGAACAACTGCTATAAACAAAGGAATCAATAGAAAACACAAATAAATATCCAATAAATTAATAAGCAAGGCATCTGAGGCCAATGGAAAGTTCTATCCTCCTCAGTGGCTCACAGTGCATTATACGCACAGAGCATTAGTTTATGTTCCCTGTGATGACTTAAGTCTTCACAAACCTGTTAAGATACTTTTTTGAATATATGCTGTTTAAAAGGTCCTCATCGGTTTAGAAAAAAAAAACCATAACACACAAATAATCCAATTCAAAAACAAAGGACTTGAATAGACATTTCTCCAAAGAAAATATAAAAATGGCCAATAAGCAAGTAAAAGTTAAAGGACTTCACAATAATTAGGGAAATACAAATCAAAACCACAATAGGATATTATGTTGACTGTTATCCAAAAAGCAGAAAATAACAAGTGTTGGCAAAGAATATGAAGAAACTGGAACTCTTGTACATGGCTTCTACGGGCATAAAATGGTACAACCACCATAGAAGACAGACTGACAATTACTCAACAAATTAAGCATATAATTATCCACAATTCTACTTTTGGATAGTTACAAAAAAAAGAATTAAAAGCGAGGACTCAAACATAATCTGAACACCAATGTTTATGGTTGCATTATTCATAATAGCCAGAATACAGAAGCAACCCAACTGTTCATCACCAGACGAATGGACAAACAAAATTTGGTATATGCATACAATGGAATATTATTCAGCCTTAAGAAGGCATGAAATTTTGATACATGCTACAACATGGACAAACTTTGAAAACCCTATTCTAAGAAAAATAAGCCACACCCCAAAATATAAATACTGTATGTATGACTCCACTTAAATATAGTACCTAGAATAGTCCAATTCAAAAAGAAAGTAGAATGGTAGTGACTAGGTGCTGAGAGAGAGAGGAACAGGGACTTAATATTGTTTAATAGGTACAGAGTTTCAGTTTGGAGATGGACAGTGGGTGGTGATGGTTGCATAACAATGTGAATGTACCTAATGCCACTGAAATGTACATTCAAAAATGATAAATGGTAAGTTTTATCTTATGTATATTTTACCACCACAACAAAAAAAGGCCAGGGGTCTATAAATTGTATGTATATAAATCACTGGTAAAGAAGTCCTAGACACATAAGCATTTTACAAGTTTTCATATAAGTTGAACTAAAAGTTTCAACGGCAAAGAAAAATCTAAATGGTCCCTGAAGAATAGATGAAGAAGGAGAGAAGGCTGAGGAATAAGGAGAACAGTGTACACAAAGGCAGACAGGCTGGAATAAACCACCACAAGAAAAAAATCCTCTTCCTTGGAATGAAGAGAAGATGCAAAGAGAGTTAGTGGGAATGGGAGTGGGGGGATGTTCTTGCCATAAAAAGTCATCAAAGCTAGAAAAGAAATTAGGACATGATATATTTAAATGTTTATTAATCTGCTAAAATTTTATTTTGTTCATGAGGGGAATGATATGATTTTTAAGAAAAATAATTCTGGCATTATAATGCACATCAAATAGAAATGGGGGGAATCTGCTGTTAGAGATAGATGCCTGCTAGTGTTGCTCAGTAACCCTTGCATGAGGAGGATAGGACCCAAACTAGAATTATGCTGTTAGAAAGGTCAGATAAATAAAATATATAAAAGACATTTCAAAGGAAAATAATGGAATTGGAGATTTACTAGAATTAAAAATAGATATATTTTCTCCCGTTTCATTAACAGTAGCAAACCTAAGAATATAGAATTATAATATGAAGACAATATAATTATCAGCCTAAAACACTGAGTAGAAAAAAAGACCACTGACTGAAAGTTAAGGACAAGACTTTGCTGTTTATAAGAAGTGCACTGCAAGAAGGAAGGAGAATGCCCAACAACCAGATGCTGGGAGCCAGCATATCTCAGTTCCTTAATGCATCACTATTAGGGCTTCTTTTATCTGGTCTTTACAGAGTAGGACAAAATTGAGACTAAAAGAGAATCAATGACTTGTTTAATATCTTTCAGTCAATAAGTGGAAGACCACACTGTTGCTTCAGCAGTCAAAGAATGCAAATGAAATAAATAGCTCTTGAATATATATTTTTGGACAGAATGTAAATTTTTCTGAGCCACATAGCCCCAATCACTATAAAACAGAGTAGAAGCATGAAACTTAAATATATTAAATATATTAATATTGAATCACAACATCCCATAGTATAGCAATAGTATTCCTCAATCTGAAGTTTTTTGAAGTTCTAAAGTAAAATAACATAGCATAGGGTATGTTGAAAATTGTTCATTGTCTAGCTAACAACCTTCATTTTTCAGCACAGCATATTCAAATAACGTGTACTTTAGTTTAATGCTATGTCCTAGCACTGAATAAATAAAAATAGAATTATAATCCTAATTTTACTATCAAATAAGTTATCTGATAATTTAATATATAATTCTTAAATTCTCAAACTGAGAATGCAATCTTTCTAATAAATATAGATACAATTTATAGGATGTGTTTTAATAATGTTGACTAATTGTTCCTGAACTATGCATTCTTCATCTAATTATTAAACTCATTATTATGTACAAAGACATTTCAGATGTTTTATAATGAACCCAGACTGTAGAAGCAAAACTATATTAGAAAATATCAGTTAGAAAAAAGAAAGAAAGAAAGAAAGAAAAAGAAAGAAAGAAGGAAGGAAAGAAGGAAAGAAAGAAAAAAAGAGAAAGAAAGAAAGAAGAAAGAAAAGAAAGAAAGGAAAGAAAGAAAAGAAGAAAGAAAGAAAGAAAGAAAGAAAGAAAGAAAGAAAGAAAGAAGAAAGAAAATATCAGGTTTGTGGAGTTTTTGTCTGTAATTAGAAAGACCTTTTATTAAAGAGGATAATCATGGTAATTTTGAAACATGATAAAAAAAGACAATATGGATGACTCCAGTTGACATTAGTACATTAACAGTAGACATCCAAAATTTTCTGGGTCAATATTCCTACTGACTCATGAAAGAAGGACTCCAGTCCCTGGAAAGATCCCCTGCCCAGGAATTTGTGGGCGTCCTTGTAAGGCAAAGAAAAAATCTGCCATTATCTGTTCTCAACTCTTCCTTCTAGGGGGATGCCTTCCAGCATGAAAATCGCTAGTCACTGCCATTGTTTCATGTGCCCTGTGAAATGTCTGTGCCCAGGTCAAGGTGCCACCTTCCTGTGTTCCAAAGTAGTGGGTCCCTGAAAACTCAGAGCTTTGCCCATTGTTGAGGTTGGAAAGAAGTCCTTCCCACATATTCTGTCCAGTGCTCTATCATCATCCTTGGAGAAGCCTAGCTCCTCCCACAGGTATCATGCAAGTACCTAGTATTTCTCATCAAAGCAGCTCCTTCGGCTTTTTCCTCCACCTCACTCTATCAGTGCTCAAAACTCCAAAAGCGCTGTAGCCATTCTGCTCCCTCCTTGGTTGATATTTCTTCCACCTCAGCCTGAGGTGCTCTTGCAATTAAAAAAGAAATTCTTTCGGGATGCCTGGGTGGCTCAGTTGGTTAAGCATCTCCTTTGGGCTCCAGTCATGATCCCAGGGTCCTGGAATCAAGCCCTCCACCCCAGTTGGGCTCCCAAATCAGTAGGGATCCTGCTTCTCCCTTCTCCCTCTTCCTCTGTCTCTCCCCCCACTCATGCTCACATGCTTTATCTCTCTCTCTCTCAAATAAATAAAGAAAATCGTTTTAAAAAATTAAAAAAAATTATTCTTTCTGCTTTAACCTAAAACAAAATCTCTTAGGCATATCAATACATGCTAACAGATGTCCTCACGGGTCACCAGCATACTGGCTCAGCGAAAAGTAAGAGGCTTATTGTCTATTTGAGCTCAGCTAGGATACACTTTAAATGGTTACAGATTGAAATTATTTCTAGAATTTAAATGTAACAGAACAAAAACTGAATCATAAACAGAAGTATAGTTATATAACATGATGGTACATGCCAGCATCAAGGGATTAAATATTAGCCAGAAATACTTCTTTCTCTATTTATTCATTCCTATTAACTAAACGAAAATGAACCACTGTCTGAAATTACCTAAAAGAGGGCCATTGGCTATTTCAAAAGCATAGCCTAGAAGTGATGAGCTGACACATTTTAATAAACCTTTTTTTTCTCTGAATTTGGAATTCACTGCCTGCTTGGTTAGTTGGTCTCATATAAATCCTCTTTTCTTTGGATTTACTTTCTGAGTAAATGCTTGCTACTTTCTGTGAGAATTCTAAAGCTTTTGAATGAGCTTTGGGGATAAAATACAAAAAAATCATTATTTTCCCCATATCCTTTTTTAAAAAGAGCAAGGTAATTTGTTTAAAACAGAAAGAAGTACTTTACTAGAAGGCAAATTATGAAATTACTAAAGTGAATTGTACTGTAAACATGCATATATGCATGTATATAAACAACCAAACAAAAGCCTAAAATATAAACTTCTCAAAAAATTTTGGTAGCTTTGTGTGTGTGTATGTGCGTAACACACACTGAAGAATAATGTAATAATAATAAGAATATATGTATTTACATATATATTCAAATTCACCAGGGATAAGGAAAGGTTTGTTCCAGTGTGTCTTTTTCAACAGTAGAGTTTACATATAATTCCAAAATTAAAGACAGTCTTTTTTTTTTATTCAGATTAATGGACTCAACAGTAATCAATTCAAAATGCAACATTTCTCACTGATTGGGTCCATTCAAGTATGTAAATATTTATTTGCTACAAAAGTTTAAAAATCTATCCTCCAAATGAAAACAGTTGCAAAGGAAAGTTATCTTAGAAAGTAGCTAAATATTTTTCTGGGAAAAACAGGTTATTTTTAAACACAAAAAATAGTAAGATCAAGACATTCACAATATAAAAAAGCAGACTGTGGGCCTTTTTTTATTAAAGATGAGTTTCAAGGAACTATAAAAAAAATAATACGACTTGTAAAGTCCAGAATTCTAGAACAAAAAGGAAACGGACCTCATGGTCATGCTTGCATCAAAACTGACTAAAATGTTGTATCTAAAAATAAAATGACAGTATTTCAATGAACTACTTATCAGGAAGTTTATAAATAGAAGCAGAAGTTGATACAATTTGAGACAACAGAATAAATACCAGATAAGAAGTCTGGTACAAGTCTGTGGTCAAGAAAGTATTAAACATTAAAAAAACTTTAAATGTGCTTTAAAAATTCACATTGTCCTAAAAATCCTATACCAAAAAGCAAAGAGAAAATGTTCAGGATAAGTAACAGACATCTTCCACTTGTCCCTTCCCAGAAAAGAGTGAGAATCCATTGTAGGGCTATACCATGGCAGAACTGATAAATAGGTATAGGTCCCACTATCGCCCATAAATTCTACAACAGGGCACAAATAATTATCCATATTCCACTTAGAGAAACTAATTAAGGAATGTCCAGCAAACAAAAGTTAATTAAAAGTATGCCAACTCCTATGCAGTCTCCTGAGAAAAGGCCAAAAGATAACAGTCTTTCCTAATGAACAGCAAAACATCTGGGTTAATCCTCTCTCACCATTCACTGCCCCCATCCTTACTGCTCCAAAGGACAGCACTCGCTTCTCCTAACTTTCCTTTTCCCACTCTCAGCTTCCAATCCTCCAACATCTTCTCCCATTCATGCCCTCCATCCTTATACCATGTTACACCATCTCCCTCCAGGCATGACCACAGGGATTTCCTGTGAACCCACTGGGTCAGAACTACCAGGGAAAACTGAACATCTCCTTCCAAGCTCCATGTTATCATCCTTTGCTTCATGTGAAAAGAAGCACACAGAGAAGCCTAGGAAGTAAAGGTGTTCTTTTAACTGCCTTGCTTGTGAGAAAGTCTCATGAAGAATACATACAGATTAAATTTATGCACATTTCTCATCTCAGAATCAGACTTCTGTACAAAATTATAAAAGAAGTGCTTAAAAGAAAGCACCAACATTTGGTTACAAGGAACCCTTCTTACCTTACCATATTAGTAATACCATATGGTATTACCTTACCATACCATCATAAGCATCATATGCATAATGATGTCTGAAATCAGGATGGAGGAAGAGTATTTCTTTTGATTATTAAAATTAACATGAGTATGCTTGGGAAGTTGATTCAAAGTCAGGCAGGCAACTAGCATCTAGGAAAGGTATCTACTTCTATAGGTATGGTGTGGAGGAAGGTATGACACAAAAAAACCTAAATGAAAAAGTCTCTACTAAAGTGGAAATGGATTCAGAAAATGAGCTACTGGAGAGCAGGAAAGAAACTACATGTTACCAGAAAAAGAGACTGTGTCAAGATGTTTCCTGTTATATTCAGCTAGAGATGTATACAACTCCATCTGAATGATTTTTAAAGATTTGTTATTACTACTTTTAAACACGGGCTTTGCTATAAAGAAGCTTGTTTCAAAAAGAACTTGTGGAGATATCATCATATTTACATACAAATACATACACACAAACACATCTACACATTGTTTTTAATCTAGTCTTACACTCTATAAGCCTGAAACTTGGGAGATAAGTCTACAGGTAATATATAGAACCTGATGAAAATAAAATAACAAATTGGGAATGAGAGATAAATTCCTGTCACATAAACCTTCCATAAATTTTATAGTGACTAAATGAACACAGATGTACCCTTGTGAATTGTTCAACGAGCAGATGATACTCTTCAAAATTGTCAGTACACTTGCTTTATTCCCCCTTGTATGAAAAGCTCAACTATTTATTGGTCATGTAAAAAGTATAGTACTTTGGGGCACCTGAGTGACTCAGTGGTTGAGTATCTGCCTTTGGATCACGTCGTGATACTGGGATCAAGTCCCACATCAGGCTCACTTTAGGGAGCCTACTTCTCCTTCCACTTCTCTCTCTGTGTCTCTCATGAATAAATAAATAAAATCTTAAAAAAAATACAGTGCTTAAATGTAAAATATTACAATAAATCCTAAATGATGATTAAATATAATGATTCTTTGTGATTTCATCTCAGTGAGGTCCATGTAAATATTTCTTCTAGTAAAATGGTTGTCAATATGGAGAAATTTTGCCTAAAAGAGAACATTTGACCCTATCTGGGCACATTTTTGTCAAACCTGGAGGATGCTACTAGCATATAGAGGCCAGAGGTGCTGCTAAACATATCGCAATGCACAGGATAGCCCCTTGCAACAAAGAAGTGTCTGGCCCAAAATGTCAATAGTATTGAGTTTAAGAAACCTTCTTTTAGTCCATGAAGAATGTATGCTAATTTGTGAATATTCTTTCCCTTTTACCTCCTCATTTCTCCATCTCCTACTCCAAATCCATTCAGAAGTCTTCATTCAGAATCTTATAGTCCACATGATTTAACATGGTTGCTTTGTACTATTTCAGCTTGCCTGGTCATTTCTGTGGTTCCATACTATCATACAAAGGGCACAGTGCTGGTTTTCATATTCCTGGTCACCTACTTCAGGCCAGATCAGTGTCTGGGTAAATCTATGCCGCAAAAACCATAAGCACCCAAGATGCTAGGCACAACTTACCAGGAAGTTCATACTCAAGAAATCCTTCTTGAATTAATGAATAAATAATGAAGTTCTTTTTAGAACACTGAGTTGGAGTAGAAGTCAACCAAAAGTAAATGTCTTTATCAAGATATTTTTAATTGGCTTATTTTCATAGCAGTTTTGGGTTAACAAAAAAAACTAAGAGGAAGCCATAGAGATTTCCCATATACCCTCTGCCCTTATGAATGAATAGCTTCTCCTATTATCAACATACCTCACCAGAGTGGTACATTTGTTGAAACTGATGAATCTATATTGACACATCATTATCTCCCAGAGTCCATAGTTTACATTTGGATTCATTCTTAGTGTTGTACTTTCTATGGGTGTGAACAAAATTTTAATGACATGTATCCACCTTATAGTATCATACAGGGTATTTTCACTGTCATAAAAATGCTCTGGGCTCCATGTGTTTTGTCTTTTCCAGAATGTCATATAGTACATACCCTTTCAGATTGGCTTCTGTTAGTAATAAGCCCCTTGTCTATTCATGGCTTGATAGCTCATTTCTTTTTAGTGCTAAGTAATATTCAATTTTCTGGAGGTACCATAGTATATTTATCCTTTCACATACTGGAGGACATCTTGGTCAGGCTGCTTCCAAGTTTTGACAATTATAAATACTGACATTTGAGGTTTTTTTCCCAAGATTTTATTTGACAGAGAGAGAGCATGCACAAGCAGGTGGAGCAGCAGTCAGAGGGAACCCAATGTAGGGCTCCATCCCAGGACCCTGGGATCATGACCTGATCTGAAGGCAGACTTTTAACCTACTGAGCCACCCAGGCACTCCAGTGACATTTGTTTCTTAAAAAGCAAATATTATTTTAAAATCTCTGAGAATGAACAGTCATTAGAAGTAGAGTAGAAAGAAACATTTGGTCATATCTTGGTCCAAGTATTTATCAAATACCAACCATTGCATTGGTTGTTGTTGTTTTTTTTTTTTTATTGGTCTTCTCATCTAAACCATAATGTATAGGAATCTAATAAAATTTGTTTCTTGTGTTTTATAATATATCACTAAAAATAAAATAGTTCTGAAACTTAGATAAGTATCAGAATCACCTGGGGAACTTAACAAAAAAGTCCTGGACTTGTCCCACCTGTCAAAGTAAAAATAGACTGAATACTTGACAAAAACAGCAAGGCAATTTTATTAGGTCTACTGCAAGTAGGGGAGAGAGATTTTAGTATAGTACTAACCTCAACTCTGCTGAAACAAATGATGGGAGGGTTTTTAGGTACTGGAGTGGGCTAGTGAAAAAGTACTGGAAAAAAAACTGGTCAATGTGATTAGAGCACCTGTGTTTGCTAATTGTCTATTATTGAAGGTAGGCTCCTTACCCTAAAACAGAGACTGGGAGACAGGGACACTCTCTTCCCTTATTACATCTCAAAGGAATTGCTCCCAGGTTCTTGAGAAAAACATTAATGTTTTGTAAAAATGGCAAGGGGCTGGAAGAAGTTTTACATCTAAAAGGGCAAAGATAAAATTTACAATTGCAATTTTACCAAAATAAATGTTCTAAGAAAAGGGAGATCAGGGACCCATAATCAAGAAGAAGCCCTTCTCAAGTTTAGTCAAGCTGAGGGGGAAATGTTAGGGCCATCTTGATCATACTTTAATGGATTTTATCAGTTCTCCAAGCAAGAATCTACTAAGTACTCAAATTTGGAAATCAATACTTTAAAATATTTTTTTTAAATCTCAAAACTGCTCCAAATTAAATTATACAAAATTTTGGCAAAATAACATTATCATATCAATCTGAATATCATCTGTGCCATTTTCATGAATTCTTATTATCTGTGACAAGAGAATAAATGTAATTTTTATGCTAAATTTAAAAAAATAGAACTCAAAAAAAATTAAAAAATTAAAAAAATTAAAAAATAGAACTCAAATGTAGAGTTTCCAGATACAATACAGGGTGTATGGCACACGCCTGTTTTCCGAAATTCAAATTTAGCTGGGGGGCATGTAATTTTATTCATTAAATCTGGCCATTCTGTGATGGGAGATCATACCTATACTTGCCCTATTAGCACACAGAAAGTTCCTAATTAAAAATAATAAAAGAAAGGATAAGAACCATATGATCATTTCAATAGATGCAGAAAAAGCATTTGACAAAGTAAAACATTCATCATGCTAAAAAAAAAAAAAAAAAACTCTGTACAAAGTAGGTTTAGAAGGAACATACCTCAGCATAATAAGGGCCACATATGAAAAACCCACAGCTAACATCATCTTCATTGGGGAAAAACTGAGAGCCTTTCCCCTAAGGCCAGGAATAAGACAAGGATGTCTATTCTCAGTGCTTTTATTCAACACAGTACTAGGAGTCCTAGCCACAGCAATCAGACAACAAAAAGAAATAAAAGCCATCCAACCTGACAAGAAATCAAACGTTCACTATTTGCAGATATTATACTATATATAGAAAACCCAAAAGACTCCACCAAAAATCTGCTAGAACTGATGAATGAATTCAGTAAAGATACAAGATACAAAATCAATGTTCAGAAAACTATTACATTTCTATATAACAATAATGAAGCAGCAGAAAGAGAAATTAAGAAAATAATCCCATTTACCAAAACAATAAGATACCCAGGAATAAACCTACTCATAGAAGTGAAAGACCCATATTCTGAAAACTATAAAACACTGATGTAAGAAATTAAAGACAACAAAAAGAAATGGAAAGATATTTCATGCTTATAGATTGGATTGGAACAAATATTGTTAAAATGTCTACAATACTCAAAGAAATCTACACAATTAATGCACTCTCTATCCAAATACCAACAGCATTTGGGGCACCTGGGCAGCCCTGCCTTCAGCTCAGGACATGATCACAGGGTCCTGGAATCAAGGCCCCTATGCTTCTCTCTCACCTCTGCATGTGCTCTCTTGTGCTCTCAATAAATAAATAAAATCTTTTTTCAAAAACTTTCACAGAACTAGAACAAACAATTCTAAAATTTGTTTTGAACCACAAAAGATCCTGAAATAGCCAAAACAATCTTGGGAGGAAAAAAAAAAAAAGTAAAGCTGGAGGAATCACAATTCCACACTTTAAGTTATATTACAAGGCTGTAATAATCAAAACAGTATGATACTGACACAAAAAATAGACACATAGATCAACAGAACAAAATAGAATATCCAAAAATAAACCCATAATTATATGGTCAATTAATCTCCAACAAAGAATATTCAATGGGAAAAAGTCTCTTTAACAAATGATGTTGGGAAAACTGGACTGCTACATGCAAAAGAAAGAAACTGGACCACTTTCTTACACCATACACAAAAATAAATTCAAAGTGGTGTAAACCTAAATATGAGACCTGAAACCATAAAAATCCTAGAAGAAAGCACAGGCAGTAATTTCTTTGACAGCAGCTGTAGCAACTTTTTTCTAGAGAGGTCCCCTGACACAAGGGAAAGAAAAGCAAAAATAAACCATAGGGATTATATCAAAATAAAAAGTTTCTGTACAATGAAGAAAACAATCAACAGAATTAAAAGGCAACCTGTGGGATGGGAGAAGATACTTGCAAATGACATAACTGATAAAAGGTTAGTATCCAAAATACATAAAGAACTTATAAAACTCAACACCCAAAACCCTAATTAATCCAATTAAAAAATGGGCTGATGATATGCACTGATATTTCTCTAAAGAAGACATATAGATGACTAAAGGACACATGAAAAGATGGTCATCATCACTAATCATCAGGGAAATGCAAATCAAAACCACAATCTCATATCCATCGCAATGGCTAAGCATAACAACACAAGAAACGAGTGTTGGCAAGGATGTGGAGAAAAAGTAACCCTCATGCACTGGTGGTGGAAATGCAAACTGGTGCAACCACTCTGGAAAACAGTATGGAGGTTCCTCAAAAAGTTAAAAATAGAACTACCCTGTGATTGAGCAATCACAGTACCTGGTATTTACCCCAAGAATATAAGAACTCTAATTCAAAGGGATGTCTGTACATCTATGTTTATTATTAGCAGCATTATTTAGAATAGCCAACATATGAAAGCAGCCCAAGTGTCCATCAATTGATGAATGGAACCAGAACATGTGATAGATAGATTAGATAGATAGATAGATAGATAGATAGATACAGAGATAGATATGTAATGAAATATTATTCAGCCATAAAAAAATGAAATTTTGCCATTTCCAATGGCATGGTGGAGCGAGAGAGTATAATGTTAAGCAAAATAAGTCAGAGAAAAGACATATATCATATGATTTCACTCATATGTGGAATTTAAGAAACAAAGGAGCAAAGTGAAAAAGAGCGAGAAACCAAGAAACAGACCCTTACCTACAGAGAACAAACTGATGGTTACCAGAGGGGAGGTAGCTGGGGGAAAGGATGAAATAGATGGTGGGGATTAAGGAATGTATTTATGATGAGCACCAGGTGATTAAAATAAAAACTTTTTAAAAAGTCTTAAAGCTATTACCTCAATATTTTCACAGAGAGTAATTTTTAACTGAGTCAAGACAGAAAGGAATCTTTAGCCTATAAGTACATTAACTTTTTAGAACTGTCATTTGCTGAACATCCTTTCTCCACAATTCAGCTGGCTTAACAATGCAGCTTCTTGATGTGCCTGTAGTCAGGTGGCTCTCTCAGCCATTGTTTGTGAGGCAAGTCTTTGCTACCTGGGGTGCCTTGATTTGTAGAAGCCACTTATTCTCTTTTAAATGTGAGGAGCTCAGCAGGTTGAAATATAAACATTTTTTTCAACCAAGTTCAAAGAACATGAACAATCTACAAAGGACATAATCAAATGTCATCCAAATTGCAAAGCCATAGGTTCCAGACCCCACCAGATTTCAGTTTTGTGAATATTTCATCAACCATTTGAACAAGAGAGAGCAGCTGACCTACCTGGCTTAGTTATCAAAGGGATCTGTTGTTATCCTGTAATGACAAAAGTAGGTCTGCATGACAATTTAAACAGCAAAAGCCATTTCTTTCAATTTTATCCTTTAAAAAACTGCCAGGTAATTAACTTCACAGCAGTTTTGTTGGCAAAGTAATACTACAGATAAAATGAAACTTTCATTAATAATCGACCATGAAAGCTGTAGTTATATGCTGTTGAGCTAATATAATGACTAATGGAAGTAGGTAGAGCAAAATGATTGTGAGAGGCTGGGGCAGAAGCAATCACAGGGTGTTGCAGCACTAAAGGGCTAACAGATGAAATAAAGTGGGAGATCAAAAACAAGAGGCAAACTATTATTTACAATACCTGTATTTTTACATATTTACTGGCTAAACAATTGATTACACTGTTCAAAGTCCAACTTGAATTCTCCTTTAAAAGACACTTATTCAGAAGTCTTTCATTTGTATGAAAACTCAAAAAAGAGAACACATGAACATGATAAATAACCTAAGCCCATCATAGCACATGATGAAATACCCAATTAAGCCATTGATAACTATTCATCAAAGCAAGCACCTTATTTCTACTTTAAGGCCTATGTTTTGTCCATTTTATTGTCCTCTAACTAGTAGGCCTATATCTTGTCCATTTTACAGTCCTCTAAGTGCTACTGACAATGACTACTTTTCCAGTTACAGTGTGACTGTTGTTTTTTCCCCCGCATATACAATCTTCTGAATAACTTCAGCAAAAAATCGTTTGAGTTCAAAGGAATCTTTGGATAAATAAAACCTTTCATCTACAAAACATCTACAATTCCTTTTATGCAGAAAACAAAACAAAAGGCAAAAGAAATAATTTCCTTTTCCTCAAAGGGATGTATATCTTAGCTTTAGTATCAATTTGAGCAGAATCATGGAAAGTAGGGAGACTAACCCCACACTAAAGATAATTTCTTAGCTTTTATACTTGTATGCTGTTAAAATGATGCATATTTATACTACTTTGATCTGAAGATCGCTAAAGAGAATCAAGTCTTTTCTACTGATAATTAAGTATCTTCAAGGATAAATAATAATTAAACTTCCATTTTTTTTACAATGGGGAGACCCAGATATTGAACTTGCTACTAAATTGCTATGGACAAAGATCAGAAATAGAAAATAAAATTTTCCACTTTTGTTAACCTGTTCTAAGCAACAGACCACATTATATCCTAAGGAATTGTTTTTAATAAAATTGTTAAAAAGGAAAAAAGCAATGATGTTGCAGAAAAGGGATACAGGGCACGGATATAGTCATAAACAAAAATCTCTATTGCAAAGGACTTTTGTTGCACCAACGGTGGCATTAGAACATCAACAATCTGTTTTGAACTGGTCCATAATTTTTGGTGTAATTCAGAAATAATTGCTAATGTGCTTTTTAACTTGCAATTTTCAGAGTCATAAACCTTAAAATTCACTCTGGAAATACTGGGGCTCTTTATTTTAAAATCTGAGAAAGGAAATGCCTGATATCTTTTCTGAATGAGACTAACAACTCTCTGGATCTATAATAGGGAGGTATGATTTGGTCTGTTATACAAAGGACCAAGGGCATGAAAAAAAGGTGGGGAAAGGTAAATAGAGATGAGTACTTGGCTGCGCTTCATCAAACTAATACACAAAAAACTATGCTTTTCTGACTCAAATATGTTAATTAGTTTAAGTCAAATACAGCCCAGTTATTTGGCTTTAAAGTGAAAAAAAAAACTTATTCTTTAAGCTAAAACACAATTTATTTAAGAAGAATGATTTTGGATAAATAACTTAATGCCCAAATACTGGAAAATATACTATTATGGATAATTTGTGAGGTTTCTTTTGAAGAACTCTAACAAAATACATTACTGCACAATCTATTTTCCCATTTAACAAACTTGAAATCTTTTTTACAAATCTAAAGTAATTTTAGCGGTGACTGTACAGTTATACACAAAGCCTGGCAAAATCATACTAATTGAATTTAAAATAAATTTCTAAGATAAATACTGAAAGTAAAATATTTTGCAAATCCATTCCCAGTCTAATCAGTTTCTTTCTCACCAATGGACTGAACAAGCACACTGTTAAATCACTGGCCTCAACCACAATTACAAACCAGTTACTTCCCAGTTGATTCAAGTCTTCATCTACTCTGGGCTCTTTCTTGGCTGATGCTTGAGAGTGCTGGAAAATGACATTCCCACTTCACATCTTCATGCCACAGCTACACATGGGACCACAGGAAGCATCCGTACAAGATACTTCATATTATATTAACCCTTAATCTAAGACATCTTCCTCCAAACACACACATGCACACACATACACACATATATACATACAAAAGCACACATACACACACACACACACACACACATACACAAGATCCATATTGTTCTGTCCCTGCAAATGGCTCAAGCACACATCCTGCCTCTCCTGATATGAGCTTTTCCTATTAGAATGAAGAATTCTGGGTTTTATGACCAGAAGTAGATACAAGCTCCCAAAAGGCCAGGGTCTGCCTGATGAGTCTGGCACTGCCTCACTATCCCTTATCAGAACAGATCACCTCAAAATAGGCTCCCTGACAGGTTTGTGTCTAGACAGATACTTAGATATTGAAAGGTTCATGGACATGCCTGTTGTCTTCTGAAGACTGAAATACAAAGGTCTTTAGCTTTCTTTATCATTTTTATAATATAAGAAGTTTTATAAGTATTTACTTTATAAACTATTCTCTTAAAAGGTATTTTATCCCTAAATATTGCTTTACTCTGTGTCATTTATCTGCTTTGATTCACCAAAGCTGAATAATATCAGTATTGAACAAGATTACCCGTGCTACTCTGTTTCTAAAATTATTTAACAAAGTCCTTAACTTCAATTATTATTTTAGATTACAGGTACATCTTTAAAATTACTATATGCTTAGAAAATCTGTTACACATAATAGTGATTCTAAAACTCAGCTTTTGCTATAAACTCAAATACAGTCTCTTAATCATTTTAGGTAACAAACTGAATCATAGGTTATACATTGATTTCTTAAAAACTAGCTTACAAAGAGGATAAATTTCTTAAAAGCTTTCCTGTGATTTAAATAATTTACAAAAGTAGATTTTCCATTCCATTGAATTAAATTTTGAGATGTATTCTACATAAAATAGCTGAAATAAATTTTGAGTTTTTAGTGGGGTTAAGTGGCTAAGTTCCTAAATTAGTATATATTTTCCTACTATAATATGCTACCCGTTAAACTACAAATGTTTTTTAAAGTTAGATATAATTTTATGAAACACAGAAGGGCTAATGGCTATTTTTAAAGCCTTGCGATATTTTGGTTAGCTTTTTGTGTTCCAAAAAAATTTTATTTACAAAAATAGGTGCTGAGCTGGATTTGGCCATGGGCTGTAGTTTGCCTACCTGTGTGTGCTGTAGAAGACTGTTTTATCTGGAATATCTGGGACCCTATTCTCAATTAGGAATTGCAAATACATACTTTAAAACAGTTGTTACTGCCAAAATGTATTATACCTAAGGATTTTCTCAATATAGAAAGATCATCAATGATCCTACAGTCATGGCTGGAGATTATTGTTTATCAATTCTTTTTTTTTTTACTCTTTTATTTAAATATAGTTGACACACAATGTTACATTAGTTTTAGGTGTAAAAGATAGTGATTTCACAACTCTATACTATGGTCAACAGAAGTGTAGCTACCAGCTGTCACCATACAATACTATTACAATACCAAAGATTATATTCCCTATACTGTACCTTTTATGCCTGAGATTTATTCATTCTATAATTGGAAATCTGTATTTCTCACTCCCCTTCACCCATTTTGCCCATCCTTCCAACCACCTCCCCTCTGAGAACCATCAGATTGTTCTCTGTATTTACAAGTCTAATTCTTTTTTGTAAATTCATTTTATTTTTTTAGATTCCACATAAAAGTGAATCATGTGGTTATTTTGTCTTTCTCTGTCTTAGTTCACTTAGAAAAATACTCTCTAGGTCCATCCATGTTGTCACAAATGGCAATATTTCATTTTTTTAATGACTTCATAACATTCCATTGTGTGTGTGTGTGTGTGTGTGTGTGTATCGCATCTCCTTTATCCATTCATCTATAGATGGATGTGTAGGTTCCTTCCACAGCTTGGCTATTATAAATGTTTCTGCAACATTAATGTAAAGGTGCATATATTTTTTTGAATTACTGTTTTCACTGAGTAAACACCCACTAATGGAATTATTGGATCATATGGTAGTTCTATTTTTAATTTTTGAGGACCCTCCACACTGTATTCCATAGTGGTTATACCAATTTACATTCTTACCAGTAGTGCATGAGAGTTCCTTTTTCTCCACATCCTCAACAACACACTTGTTATTTCTTGTATTTTTATTATAGCCATTCTGACAGATGTAAGATGATATCACACAGTGGTTTTGATTTGCATTTTCCTCATGATTAGTGATAATGAACATCTTTTCATATGTCTGTTGGCCATCTTCTGTATGTCTTCTTTGGAGAAATGTCTGTTCAGGTCTTCTGCCCATTTCTTAATTAGATTATTTGGGTTTCTGGTGTTGACTTGTTGTTCTTATATGTTTTGGAGATATCTATATAATATATACTTTACATATATTATGCATTTTATATAAACATATATTATATATACTTATATATGCATATATGTGTATATATATAAAACTCCTTACTGGATATATCATTTGCAAATATCTTCTCCATTCAGTAGGATGCCTTTTTGTTTTGTTGATGGTTTCCCGCACTGTGAAAAAGCTTTTTATTTTTATATAGCCCCTATAGTTTATTTTTGCTTTTGTTTCCCTTACCTCAAGACACATATCTAGAAAATGCTGGTACAGGCAATGTTAAAGAAGTTACTGCCTATGTTTTAGGAACTTTATAGTTTCAGGTCTCACATTTAAGCCTTTAGTTCATTTTGAGTTTATTTTTGTATATGGTATGAGAAAGTGGCCCAGTTTTTCTTTTGCCTATAACTATTCAGTTTTTCCAATGCTATTTGTTAAATAAATTGTCTTTTCCCAAATGTATATTCTGCCTCCTTTGTGATAGATTAATTGACCACATAAATATGTGTTTATTTCTGAGATCTATATTCTCTTCCATTGATCTATGTCTATTTTTGTACCATTACCACACTATTTTGATTACTATAAGCTTTGTGATATATCTTGAAATCTAGAACCATGATACCTCCAGCTTTATTATTCTTTCTCAAAACTGCTTTGGCTATATGGAATCCTCTGTGGTTCCAAATAAATTTTAGTATTAAGTGTTCTAAATCTGTGAAAAATGCTGCTGGTATTTTGAAAGAGATTGCATTGACTCTGTAGATTTCTCTGGGTAGTATGAACATCTTAACAATATTAATTCTTCCAATTCATGAGCATAAAATAGCTTTCCATTTGTTTGAGGCATCTTCAATTCCTTTCATCGGTGTTTTACAGTTTTCAGAGTACAGGTCTTTTATCTCTTTGGTTAAGTTTATTCCTAGGTATTTTATTTTATTTGGTCCAAACATAAATGGGATGGTTTTCTTAATTTCTCTTTCTGCTACTTTGCTATTACTATATAGAAACACTACCAATTTCTGGGTATTAATATTGTATCCTGCTAACTTTACTACATTCATCAATTATTTCTAATAGTTTTTTTTGGTGCAGTCTTTGGGGGCTTCTATGTATAATATGATGCCGTCTACAAGTAGTGACAGTTTAATTTCTGCCTTGCCAGTATGGATTCCTATTATTTCTTTTTCTAGTCTAATTTCTGTGACTAGGACTTCTAATACTATTGAATAAAAGTGGTAAGAATGAATATCCTTGTCTTATTCCTGACCTTAGGGGAAAAGGTCTCAATTTTCCACCATTCTGATATTGGCATTAGGTTTTTCATACATGGCCTTTATAACATTGAGGCATGTTTCCTCTAAAGTCACTTTGCCGAGACTTTTTGTCATGAACAGGTGTTGAATTTTAACAAATATTTTTCCTGCATCTACTGAGATGATCATATGATTTTATCTTTCCTTTCTTAATGGATATATCACACTGACTGATTTACAAATATCAAACCATCCTTGCATCCCCTGGAATAAATCCCACTTGATCATGGTGAATGATCCTTTTGAGCCTTAGGATATTTTTTAACTTGCCAGGGAAACAGACAACTGACTTTTGTGGCTGGTCAAGGTAAAACGATAAAATGAAAAAAGAATTCTTATTTACCCATCTGTACAGAGTCCTATATAATTTACCTACACATGGCCCAACTATAAAATCATGTTACCTCTATAAAGACTTAATGAAGATACCAGATTTATGTGGTGTTTTCAATCTAAAAATATTGTGCCCTGATAAGTATACCAAATATTTTAGTCAGAATTATATTCTATGTGTTTACAAACAAATTATATATGCATGACAGGACAATGCTATATTTTTTTCTATATCTCCAAAACCTACAATGTTTATAATATATGAAATTACTCAATGAATATAAACTGAATTGATAAGAAACACATATCAGCTAGTAAGAGGAAGAGAAAGAATGAGAGAAGAAAGAGACCTATATTGGCCAATTATATGTACTCATGTACCAAGTAGTCCAAACATGCATACAGAAATATATTTTTAGGTATAAGAAGCTGAAACCCATTCCTAAAGTTTCCAACAAGCCAAAAATACACATTTTTTTCAAACATTCATATAGGAGGCCTGTTTTAGGTTATAAATATAACTTTATCATCCTTTGTTAGGAATGTATAATGAAAGGAAGACAGACCCCAGGGTACTGATTTACTGAACTCTTGTGCCTTTCCTTGCTGATTTATTAAGGTGCCATGAAAATGTCTTTGGAAGAAGCCTGTTTCCTTTTTCGGGGAATAGTTATTCTCTGACACTCATCTATAGAGCACAGAGAGCAAAATATAGAAATTAAGATGATAAAAAGTAATTTTTAGGTAAAATATGTATTTTTCTTAATGCCCCATTAGTTTTTACAAATCATTAGTATTTGAACAACAGCAGGTTATATGGAATTATGCTATAAACTTTCACTACCAAAAATAGTACCTGTCAGTGTTTATAAAGTCATTAGGTTCTAACATTATTCTAAATAAATTTTTGGTGACAAAATACTGCAAAACAGTCCTAGTAAAGTGAAGAAAAACATTAACTGATTTTGTTTGTTCTTGTTAAGTAAAAACTACAGAATTTTTCTGATTAGAAATGGTACATAATTCCTACAATGAAACCTACAATACTTATACTACCAATAACAAACAGACATGTCCAATGCCAGGACTGTGTAAAATTCTAGGAAAGGTTGAAGTTCCTGTTTACCCCCACCCCCTTATTGAGATCAATGCAACTACTAATTCCAAACCCTAGCAGAGCAGCGCTGCCTTCCTCCCCACTACCCACCCAATGCCCATAACACATACCAGCAGCACAGACCAAACCGACATGGGCTAACTTGTGAAGTAGCACTGCCAGAGGAAAAGATGACTACTGAACCAAAAAAGAACAAGAAGATGTGAGAAGATTTAAATTCAGCATGACAAAAGACACAACATGATTTTCAAATTAAAAATTTAGTAAAGAATTTAAGAAAAAGATGGGACCACCCCCTCTTTTTTTTTTAGCCTCTTGGGCCACTAATTCAGCTCACAGGTGGACAAATATCTAAAAACAAACATCTTCAGGAAAAAGTTAAGGGTCTTTAAGTGCATATCACAAAGGATACGTGGTTCAGAATAAGGAAAAATTAAATGGGATAATGATACAGAGAACAGACAAAATTTCTTTGAGCTGAAGAAAAAACCTTAGTTTCCTTATTAAAAAAGCTCACCAAACGTGATGAATGTTTGACATACATTTAACCACATCCTGGTACAGTTATTAATTTTGTTACAAATGATCCAAATTTTCAAAAATGAAGGAAAAAATCTTAAAACCTCCTAGGTAGAGAGTACTTGACACCTTACAATACAAAGTAAAACACCCAAATCAGAATAGATACTTCAAGATAGTAAACAATAGTGGGAGTGGGAGAACATACATAAATATGTTATATAACAACATAATTTCATATATATATGAAATGACACTTAGTTTAAGTGTATCTCTGACACTTAGGTTAAGTGTATCTCTTCCTTGGTATGAAATTGAGATATCACTATTATTCACATTGTATTATTATTGACCATTTGGAGCATATGTTGGCCTTGGATATACCTCTCCTTTTTTAAAACAAGGGGGGAAACGTAGAACAAATAAAAATATTTGGTAACATAAAATAAAAAGATGAGCGTGCCATAGAAAACAGAAGTATGTGTTTTTTTAATGACCTCAATTTTTCTTAAATGTAACTGACTGCAAAATGAGAGGATTCTAAAGATTGATTTAAAAAAAAAAAAAGAAGTCTACACCAAAAGATTATTTTGCTGAAAAAAGGCAGAAAAGGTAGGTGAGTAACTGAATTTAAACTAAATGTCTTAAAAGCACTAAAGATCAGAATCAACAATGCAGAAAATCTAATGGAAAAAATGCTTTAGAATTTTACCTATAACACAGAAAGAATAATTAAGAGATAAAAAAATCATAAGAGAAAATAGATATGTAGGAAAGTGATTCATCAGTACATATAATCAGAGCTACTAAAAAGGAGGAAAGAACAAATGGAAGCAAAGTAGTATAAAAAGTTGTAATACAAGAAAGTTTTCCTAAACTTATAGAAAACACATATAAATCTATTATTTAAAAGAATTCATCATAATTAAAGCAAACACAATGAATATAGGCCAACATTCAAAACTATGTTGGAGTAAACATTTCACTTTTAAGAGTAAATAATGATTTATATATATTCAATTAAAAAATAGATTTCATGTACAAAGTTCAAAAAAGAAAAGGAGAATTAAGCCATCTTCATTAAAAAGTGAGACACAGTGAAGCAATGTCTACAGAATTTTAGGTGAAAAAAGTCTGACCCAGAGGTCTACACTTAATCCTGCTAACATTCATACATGAAGTCAACAGAAATGTATGCTTCAGTCATACCAAGGACACAAAAAATATTCTACTACATACACCAAAATCAATTTCCAGTATATTAAAAAGTAAAATGTGCAATGAAATAAAAAGGTATTAGAAGAAAATATTCATTACTATTATTCTGATTTCATGATAAGAAAGACTTTTTAAGCATAAATACAAAGGTAGAAAACATAGAGAGGATAATAGATTTTGCTTTCAAAAATTCATTTGTATACATAAATATCAAAAGCCAAAAGCTTATAAACTGAAAAAGTTAAGCCCAGGTATAAGACAGCTAGAGGTATAAGACAGCTATACACTTAATATAACAGGAAATTTCACAGTAGTGTGAAGAATAACTCAATAAAAAATAAGTATAAACTATGATCACGTAAATCACTGAAAGAAAATTTAAAATGTAATAAATATGAAAAAATAAAAAATGATCAACTATGCTTTTATACACACACACATACACAGGGAAAAAATTTTTTTGCATATACAATATATTTTATTGTGCACATTCTTTTTTTTTAAGATTTTATTTATTTATTCACAGAAACACAGAGAGAGAATGAGAGGTAGAGCCTGCAGAGGGAGAAGTAGGCTCCATGCAGAGAGCCCAACGCGGGACTCTATCCAGGGTCTCCAGGATCACGCCCTGGGCTGCAGGCGGCGCTAAACCGCTGCGCCACCAGGGCTGCCCTATTGTGCACATTCTAACAGAGAAATTCCAATTTCAGAAAATCACCCAGCAATATTTATGGTGGCCCTAAGTGTAATCACCAAAAATGACCAACAGTATTTGATTGTTTCACCATGCTTCCAGAAAATGGAATACCATGCGGCTACTAAAGATGTAATAGAAAAATATCTAAACCCATGATGATTTTCAATAAATATTTAGTAAATTAATAAGCAAATGATTAACTGATTCAGTGAAACACAGAATACAGTGCTAATTTCATTTAAATTATGAATATACATATAGAATATACTTGAAAAAGTAATTGAAAGATCTATGCCAAAATATTCATTATAACTATCTTTGAATGATGGAATTATTGGTGATTTTGTGGTCTTCATTATATTTGCATGAAAATTTCCAGAATTATTACAGTAAGCATGCGTTAACTGATATAACTGAAAAAAGTACAAAAATTTTATGTAAGGTACTGAACACAAAGTAAGAAATCAATAAATTGCAGGCATTTTAAGCATTAAGTAGTGATTTTCTCTCTTTAATGAAAAGCAGCTCATCAAAGCTAAAGACAAAGACAGCTAATATTATGAAAAATATTTACTGAGAACCTACTTTTATATTAAGTCTTATAATATTATTTTTGAGTCCTTTCCCTCTGGTAAAGAATTATGACATTTTATATGAGATAGTTAGTGCCTAGTGTTTGAAACCACCATTAGAGAATTTCTCAAGAACTTGGATGCCAGTTCATTTATTCAGATATATCCAGGGCATAGTGCAATACCTCTGGTTCATAACACATAGAGGGGATTAATAAATGTAATTTTTAAAAAACTAATCTAAATCTATCACAGTCATATGATGGCACGGGAATTGATTTTTATATAAAATCACCTTAAACCAAAAGAAATGAAGCTTTTATTATGAAAAAAAAAATTTAAGCTATCAACCAGAGATGAGGAGATAGTGAAGAGAACTTCCTTGCTTTCCATGAACAGCTAAGCCCCCTTAAAATTCATGCCTTCTGTGTGCTATGACCATTTCTTCCCTATATAGGCACTATTTATTTTCAGGGTAGGCCTGCAATTGTACTACTCAAGTCTGTTCTGCAGGATATAATCCAACTTCCCAGGCAGAACTGGTATAAAAATAATTAGTTTTACAGAGCAAGGAAGATCTAGTACTAAAATTATATGGTGGCAATAATAGTAATCACAGTGATCACAAAAGCAAGCATACATCAGACTCAACATAAAACATAAAGTCAACCCCACCTTGAGAGATTTATCTAAACTTCACAGACAAGACAAATGAAAAGGAAGAGTAAGGAAAAATTATAAGTGGGAACTGAATATCCATCACAGAAAAAATATCTGGAAATAGGTATACGTGGTTAAAATACACAGATAATGATCTTTCAGTAACACATCCCTTATCTTCCTTATTCGTGAACTCATACTATTACATCAAAACTGATATAATCTGTGTTCTCCCATCCAAGGTGAGCTGCATATACAGTACTATTAGCCTGGAGACACCACAGGAACTAGGAGAATGCCAGATAGGATGAATGTGTCTGTCAAGAAAGAAAGAAAAATCCCAGTTTTCCCCATCTCCTGAGCTTTAAAGTGGATTTTTCATTCAACTGTGCTTGAGACATCATTACTGTACATACTGCATTATCCTATAATGTGTATATTTACAAATAAACACTTAAACCAGAATATAATCTGTGACCCAAGACAATGACATACAAACACAAAATTTTTAAAGTAACAATCAAAATGTCAATCTATACAGGCACATCACATAAAACTTGAGAATATTTACACTCATTTTTCTACTGTAAATTATGAACTATGGTCATAATTAATATTACAAAAACAAGGTTTATGAAAAACATTTTAAAATAAAATCAAGATACTTTAAAGTACTTTTATAATATTTACTCTACGCAATGTGCTTTCATTAAGTATAAGGTGTTACTATTTATAATCATCTCTCAATTTTTAGATAAAAATGTAGTATCACTGTAATATATTATCCCTCTTCTGTGTACCTTAAATGAGCTAGAGTTTTAAATTAGATGCCTTCAGATAATGTGAGAGGTTTTGTACTTGTAAGGAAGTTTTGCAATTATAAAAATTAAATCAATCACTAAACATTAAAGAACATTTAAATTCAACAATATATAGGGACACCTGGGTGACTCAGCAGTTAAGTATTTGCCTTCGGCCCAGGGCATGATCCAGTCCCACGTTGGGCTCCCTGCATGGAGCCTGCTTCTCTCTCTGCCTATGTCTCTGCCTCTCTCTCCATGTGTCTCTCATGAATAAATAAATGACATATTTAAATATATATATGTATATATATAAATAAAATAAGTGTGCATTTAATAAAAAAACAGAAAAGAAATATCCCTCCAACTCTAATTGTTAATATGTAAGAGTAATGGAATTATAGTTGGTTTATTCTCTTTTCCAAAGTTAATTTCCTCTCATCTTACTGTTTTGTAAGTAGCAATAACAATGACAATAATAATAATCCAAGTAATTTTGAAAAATTTATAAGGAGAAATAAAATAGGAGAGGCCTCAGTAAGACAGTTGAAAAAGAGTCCTGAAATTCATTTACCTCAAAACAAGGAAGACAAAATTTGATGCAATGTGGTCTGAGAATATTTTAACTAACACAACATAGAAAGTAGAAGTGAGTGGTATATTTATTAGAAAGATAATGCCTTATTTTAATTGTTTCAAAAGTTCCAATCAATGCAACAAAGCTGAAAACTCTTCACTTTTGAAAAAAGACAAAATGATCACTATTTTTAAATATTTTGATGTTCTATCCAGATAGAATTTGAAAAATAGCTGGAAAATTATTAGAATTCATAAAATTAATTATTTAATACAACTACTTGAATTCTAATAGCTTTCATATATTATTGAGATATTTAGAAAACAAGATAGAAAAAGATCCCAGTAACAGAATGAGATATGAAACTAACAAGAAGTCCCCAGAACTTATATAAAGAAAACTACAAAACTTTATTGGGAGGGATAGATAAGACTTGAAAAAGTGGATAGACACAACCCTGCTCTTGAATGAAAAAGAATATTACAAAGATTTCAAATCTCCCTAAATTGATGTACAAATTCAGAACTTCACCAAATGATTTTGAAGCTTAGCTAAGAGATTAAAGGACCCAGAAAAAAAAAAAAAAAAAACAGCCAAGACCAATTTGAACACAAAAATAATCAGGGGAAGTGTAAACTATCAGATAGTAAAGCATATTATCAAATTCTAATAAAATTAAAAGCAAATTAGCAAAATATCCTAAAAAGTTCTCAATTTCCTATCACTCAAAGTATAACTAAGAGACATAGTAGAGTATAATAAAGAGAATCTTCTTATTGAGCTATAAGCTGTTCTACATCATTTCTAGTTTCCTTGAACATTATATTCTATGCCTCTATGTATTAACAATGATACATCAGATATCTCTGAAATACATATATTTTACAGTGAGAATTTCATAATTTACCTTGAGTCATAAGTATATACATGCTGAGTCTGCCTGCCTCTAACTCAAGTGCCCCAACACAGCACAAAAAGCAACCTATACATTCCCAAAGGGTACCCACCTAGTAACAGCAGGAGGTCCAGAAAGTAAAACAAGTGCAAAGGCCTTGAGGTAGAAATAAGCTTAGTGCCTTAGTGTCTGCAAGGTAAGCAGAGAGAGTAGTTGGAGAAAATCTGCAAGGGGAAGAATAAAGAGAGATAATGTTGAATAAATACTCAGAGATCAAATCATGCAGGGCCTTAAGGCTACTGTCAAGCTATTTGATTTTATTTTATATACCATTGGAAATCATTAATGGGTTTTAAACCGGAGTGGTTAATTTTTTTCTTTTTTAAAGATCACTCCAGTTGTTATGTGGAAAATGGACGGAGGTAGGCAAAGAAGGAAATAAGATGAGCATTGTAGACAAGAGATGATGGTGATTTGTTTGTTCATTTGTTTTTGATGATGGTTTTTATAAGGGTATTTTCTGGTGTGAAAAGCTGGGAAGGGAGATAGTACCGATTACTAAATGGAAGGAGAGCATATTTGAGAGATGGCACTCAGGAGTTCAATCTCGAACATATGTATGAAGTGTAGTATAAGCATCAGGACCATGAAACTGCGAACTGAGCTGGAGATAAGAATTTCAGTTATTGGGCACCTGGGTGGCTCAGTGGTTGAGCATCTCTCTTGGCTCAGGTTGTGATCCCGGGATCCTGGGATCAAGCCCTGCATCAGACTCCTTGCAGGGAGCCTGTTTCTCCTTCTGCCTGTGTCTCTGCCTCTCTCTCTCTCTCTGTCTCTCAATAAATAAATAAATAAATAAATAAATAAATAAATAAATAAATAAATAAAATCTTTTTAAAAAATTGAGTTATTTGCCTAGAAGTGGTATTGAAAGCCATAAACCACACAAGATGACCAAAAGAGAGTGTACAGTGAAAGAAAGAAAGAAGAAAGAAGAAAGAAAGAAAGAAGAAAGTACATACATAAGTAAGTAAGGCTGAGATGGAGTCTTGGTAACTCCAACATCAGAAGTCTGTGAACAAATAGCCACTTCTATGTAACTAGTCCCAAAGAACTTACATCAGTGAGCAATGCCAACTGCATCAACCAGATGAGAAGACTGAGATCCCCTATGGTAGGACAAACTTTAAACCCTTCAGTTACATGTCCCATATTATCAACATACACATGTACAGCTCTACATGCATCAGAGCCCAATAAATGTGGGTTAAGAAGTTACTCATTATTGACTGATTATGATGTATCAGACATTATACTAGGTCATTTGAATACATTAGGAAAAGTCACTGGACTTTGGAGAGTAATGGCTAAGCACAGAGTACAAAGTTTAAGAAAGATCTATAATCTTGGTGCCAGGCAACAGCACACCAACTTTGAGAAACAGACAGCAGGGGATGTCAGACTCCAAATCTCTCTCTGTTCAAGCACATAGAAGATTAATTCCTCCCATTTCCCACTCTGAACTAAATAAGATCCCAGGGTTCTTTGGCAGGCTCAAGAAGAAAATGCTAGATTTTGGCTAATAGGACAGAAGGGAACTCAAATGAGATGTTATAATAGATGTACCCAGATCTGAAACAGTGAGTCATAGGAGTTAAATATATATACTAGTGTTAAATAAGCTTATTCAGGAAGATACACCTAAAAATTGTCTTTTTCCCCTCCTTCCTATTGTCTTTCAATCTGTTCTTTGCGTCTCCCATCCCTGTTGGTAGGTTACAGTGGAGATAAGCTCCTATTTTACAGTCTCCTAATAACCAGTGCTGACATGCAGAACATAAGACAGAACCACTTAAAAACCACCTCTCAGGCTGAGGCCACAGCATCAGGGAGAATCTGTATGGGATGTACTGAAACAGGAAGGCAGGATCATGCATTTAAGGTAACCCCTTCAAATGAATCTTTTATTCTGATCAGTTCGCCTGCAGATTTTCTCTTTATATGTGGCCTTTGTGTATCGAGATGACTTTGGCCACTTCTTACCAAGTCATTCTCTTTAGAATGTTTGGGATCTTGTCACCTATTACCTTTAGCATTGAGGATCCATCCAAGACTCTTAAACAACAAGGTTGTAACCCATTAAGCAAACGCTTTGTCATAAATGATATCATCCCCATTTTCCAAATGAGAAAACTGAGGCTCAGAGAGATTAAGTGACTTGCCCAAGGTACAGAGAGGCAGAGTGAGGTTTGTTCCAAGTCCTGTCCAACCCCTAAATTTTTTTAATTGCACTGCAATGATACATGTTGGAGAAATGAAGCCAGATGTAATAGAAGTTAGAACCTAACCACCATATTAATTAGTCAGTATATAACAAATTAGTCATCTTTCTCCAGTCATGGACTAAAACCACTTTTTAAAACTATAGATGCCAAAATCTCAATCCCAGCACTCTGATTCAGAAGTCTGAGACAGAATTTATTAATATGTACCTATATTCATTTTTAACATGGAAACTCCTGGGTTAAACTTTCAGCTTTTATTTAGTATGTTATTTGAATCTGTCTTAGAGCCTACTGGAACTTCTAGCAAATAAACCTGTTAAGAAATCTGTAAACCTAGGAATGGAAGCAAATAAAGTATATTTGTTTCAAGTAAAATGAAGAAGAAAATTATATTGTTGGAGTATATGTCATTAAGGCACACAAAGAATAAGGAGGGCTCCTTCTACAAGCAAATAACAAAGCCAGCACAGAGGCAAGTAAAGCAGTGATTACCAACTACCTTGACATCTGCCTGAATTCTGTCTGAATTTGATCAAAGTATAGCACAGGTAAATTCCTAATTTACCTTGCTCATAACTTCATCTCTTCAAAAGCAAAGGAACAACAAGGATTTCTTAATTAAAACAGCATCTGTTAACATCCCCTAATGCTGCCTCTCCTAATTTTCACCAAAGTATTTATAAACACATAGGAAAAGATGAAAACACACCATCTAAAATTTAGGATTGGTTTAAGACAACTTAAAGCAAACATCTGGAAAGAATCTCCACAAAGCAAGAGATATTAACCAGTTTGACCTCAAATGGAAGATTGAGAATGTTTTTTTTTCCTCAAACTGACCTCCAAATATGAATCTGAGAAGTGGATTCAGTTATGATTCACATGAACAGAGACTAAAAAAAATAATACAACATCTTGTCTAATGAAAAACAGCCTAGATAAATAGCACCTCTTTCAAAAGGTTAAGAAGTAGAAAACAGCCAACATGAAATCTATAAAATATTTCTTAATAACTTACTTAAGATCATAAACTCTTTCTCTGAATACCGCATTATCTGATCCCACAAGTTTTGAGATGTACTTTTGTTACTGTTCCATTCTTAAAAGTTTGTAACCCAGGAGTTATTTGGGAATACATATGTTTTTTAGTTTCCAAACACATGTATTATTTTATGCCATTTTCCTTTTATAGTTAATTTCTAATCAGATTATTTTAGGATGACATAAAATAATCCATATGATACATATTTTTTGAAATCTGTTGAGACTACTTGTGAGCCAATAGATGCTAAATGTATACTTGAAAAGAATATGTTTTGTCTTGTGTGCAAGATTTCTGTGATTTTATCTTAGATCAATATTACTAAGATAAAATACAGCCAGCCCAGAGATAACATAAAGCAGAAAAAATTACAAAATCTCTCATTACTAATAAAGAACAGGGAAGTCAAATCCTTTGGTATTCCAGACACTGAACTGATTGAGCTTATTTTGATGGTTGTAGGCTACATAAGAAAACCAATGTTTATTATCTCCTAAATATAATAGATGCTCCTAATATCTAAAACCCTTTTCTACAATAAAATTGGAAGTGATCCTAAAGATAAAGATCTGTATATTATCTTTTCTAATAAATGCTAGTATTTTGTATCTAGAAAAAAACAAGTTTTTAAATAATTATAAATTATGCTTAGCAAGAAGCAAATGTCCTATCAACCAGTTCAGACTTTGATGTTGACCACTTCTGGATGGACAAGTAAATTATGAATTATCCACATATAGAATAACAATATTAGACAAACAATGATGTCTGCTTCCTGAAAGCAGAAAGAAAGAGCTCAAGTTTTGATATATTTGTAGTGACTGCCATTTCTCACCAGAGAAGCAGGGTTTCTGCACTAATCATTGCTAGCTGGCGGTACCATCCTGGAATAAGTTCATCTGGAAATAAGACACACATTCAAATTCTTACCTGAACAAAAGATTGCTATGCATTGAACTGTGCCCCTCCCCCAAAATTCATATCTGAAATCCTAGCCCTCGTACTTCACAACATTATGACCTTTTTTCAAGCGAGAGCATTACAAATGTAATAAGTCAAGATGAGGTCATACTGGAGTAGGTGGGCCCAATTCCATATGACTAGAGTTCCTAAGGAAAATTTCAAAAAAAGAATACCATGTGAAAATACAGAGGTATGGGAAAATGGAGAACTAGAATGATGCATCTACAAACCAAGGAACACCAAAGATTGCCAGAAAACCACCAGAAGCTAGGAATGTAAAAAAAAAAAAAAAAAAAAGATTCCCCTACAGATTACCGAGAGAATATGGTCTGCCAATACCTTAGGATATAGGACTTCCAAATCCTAGAACTAAGACAACAAATTTCTGTTGTTCTAAGTTACCCAGATTGTGGTACTTTGTTGCATCAGCTTTGGGAAATTAATACAGAAATATCTGCAGATACTTCTTAGAGAACCTGATGAGGAGTTTGTAATAGCATCACAATGTCAAACAATTCAAAATAATATTTTTTAAATTAAAGTGGGATAAAAATCTAACTGGAAACACTGAATGAATATCTAGGTTTTCACTCTGTGAAATCTATAGAATCTATAGAAAATCTAGAATCTATTTTTACTCATTTCCAATGCTCATTCCTGAAAAGTCAATATCTAGAATAACATTTCAGCATTTTTAAATTCCTAAATTAAAAACAGTAGAATGAAAATTTAGCAATTAGCCTTTGTCTGATACATGTCTGTCTTAAATACTCTTCAAAATTTCTAATAATGCACTAAACATAGGTTGTGCTCTTATGAAATCTTAACCTAATGAGACAATATATGTGTATATGCAACCACATGAACCTTGAGGAAGGTTAACCAAGCTTTTCCTTTGGATATCAAGTCTATGATTTATTTTATTCCATCCAGTAATGAGGTTGAGCAAGGGATAATTACTAGTGTGGAAGGTTTCAGCAATCATTTTTTTCAAAGGAAGAAAATAAAATTTAGAAATGGGAAATGACTATTATAACACACTGAGCAATAACACTCCTTTTTAGTAGTATATAAAAACATGTACATCATTAACCCATGCTATGATAACATTTCAATGAATTGAACTCATTCCTTTGTACTAATCTTTCAAGATTATGGACCCCATTATCAGCTTAATGGCTTTTTAAATGTGTAATTATATATGCTTCTAATATGTATAATGACAGAGTTCAAATGTTATCAGTTTAGTCTTATTTTTGCTCTCCTATCTCCTATCTACTGTTTTCAAATAAAAAATTGCAAATGGCAATTTTATTCTTTACAGTAAATTAATTCATACAAGTTAAAATTCATTACAATACAAAAAAAATAGTATATAGCATACTTTGGTAAAATTGGTTGTGTTCCAAGACACCTCTTCCCACCCCTACCATCAGCCTGTGCCCAATGCAGCCATCTTACAATGGAAGCCTAGGTGCCATGTGCCTGGAAAAAACCTGGCCTGCACCTGAGCCAGAAGTCCTACCAAAATGGCCACGGTGTAAAGTGCCCCAGAACCCCAGCTGGCTGCACATGATCTAGTCACCCCACCAGAGCAGACCCAGGGTTGCATACCTGGGGCCCCCTAACCCAGCCTAACCTATACCTGCTCCAGTTGCAGCCATCCTGACAAGGAGGTAATGGCATGATTTACTCCAAGACTCCTGGCCATAACCTGCTCCATCTCCAGCCATTCTGCCAAAGCCTCCAGGCATACACAGTCTATACAGGAAATGCTCCTACACAAGGTCACTGTTTCAACAATAGAAGAGGGAGCTCTTCCACTTAATTCATAGAAACAAACAGAAAATGCCAAATAAAATTAGGAGACAGAGGAATATGTTCCAAATGAAAGAAAAAGACATAATCCAAGGGGGGAAAAAATCCCTAATGAAAAAAGATTAGTAATTTACTTGATAAAGAGTTCAAAGTACATCATAAAAGATCCTCATTGAGCTTGGGAACAAAATGGATAAACACAGTAAGAACTTCAGCAAGAGTTTAAAAAATAAGAAAAAAAGAACAATCAGGGCTGAAGAATACAATAACTGAAATGAAAAAAACACTAGAAGGAATCAATACCAGATCAGATGTTACAGAAGAATGAATCAACCATCTGCAGACCAGAATAGTGGAAATAACCCAATTCAAGCAGCAAAAAGAAGGGTACCTGGGTGGCTCGGTCAGTTAGGTGTTCAACTCTTGATTTCAGCTCAGGTCATGGTCTCAGGGTCGTGGGATGGAGCCCTGCATCAGGTTCCATACTCAGTGGGGAATCTGAGATCCTTTCCCTCTTCCTCTGTCCCTCCCCCTGCTTGTGTACACATTTGCATGTGCTCTCTAAAATAAATAAGTAACCCTTTATTTAAAAAAAAAAAAAGAACAGCACAAAGAAAAAATAATCTTTAAAAATGAAGACAGAATGAAGGACTTCTGGGACAACATCAAGCATACCAACATTCTTAGTCTGGGGAAGGAAAGAAAGATCCAGGTTTAGGAAGCACGGAGTCCTAAACAAGATGAACCTAAAGGTATCCATACAAAGATATTATAATTAAAATGGCAAAAACAAAAAATAAAGAGGATCTTAAAGTCAGCAAGAGATAAAGTCATGCCCAACAGACATCCCATAAGCCTATAAGCTGGTTTTTCAGCAAAAAATTTTTCAAAACCAGAAAGGAGTGACAGGATATATTTAAAGTCCTAAAAGATAAAAATGTAGAATGAAGAATACTCTACCTGGCAAGGCTATCATTCAGAATTGAAGGAGAAATACTTTCCCAAATATGCAAAAACTAAAAGAATCCACCACCACTAAACTGACCTTCTAAGAAATGGTAAAGGGTTTTCTTAAGCATAAAGAAAAAGCCATAACTAAAATTAAAGAAATACATGAAAGGGAAAAATCCCACTGGTAATGGCAAATGTATAGTAAAAGCAGTGGAGCGACACCAGGCCACCATGAGTTATGTGCCCGGTCATCTTCAGTTTTCAAGGTCGAAGGGAAGGAGAGTTAGGCCCACTGGCTGCTTCTCTGTCCCCTGCCTGTCAACTAGTGACAGCCTGAGCAGAAATAGTGTGTGGAGAAGTTCTTCCCAGGTGCTGGATACCATGGTAAAAGGCCAAGTGGGGGGGGGGGGGGGCAGGAGACTAAAGACCCCACCCCCTGATGAATGTGCTATATCTCCTCATCTGAGCCCTTCCTTTCCATTATTCCTCAACCACCTTATACTGATGCTATTTTTATCACAATTAAAAATGTTCATTGGTAAAGAAAAAAAAAGTTAACATGAAATTAAAAGACAAAAATGCCAAAAATCAACTATAACTACAATAAGTAGATAGGGATACTCAAAATAAAAAGATGTAGAATATGAAATGGTAAGCATAAAATGTGAAGGAGAAGAGCAAAAATGTAGCGCTTTTAGAATGTGGTCAATCTTGGGGCACCTGGATGGCTCAGTGGCTGAGCATCTGCCTTTGGCTTAGGTCATGATCCCAGAGTCCTGGGATCGAGTCCCACATCAGGCTCCCTGCAGAGAACCTGCTTCTCCCTCTGCCTATGTCTCTACCTCTCTCTCTGTGTCTCTCATGAATAAATTTTAAAAAATCACAAAAAAAGAGTATGCTCAAACTTAAGTGACTATTGGCTTAAAGTAGACTGCTATGTATACAGTTTGAAAAATGTGAACCTAATGGTAACCACAAACCAAACCTACAGCAGATACACAAAAAATAGGGAAAAGAATCCAAACATAACATTAAAGAAAACCATCAAACCATAATAGAAGAGACCAAGAGTAAAAGAAAGGAAAGAGAAGAACTACGAAAACAACCAGAAGACAATTAACAAAATGGCAGTAGGTACATGCCTATTAATACTACTTTAAAGGTAAATGGACTAAATGCTCCCATCAAGAGACACTGGGTGGTTGAATGGATTAAAAAAATACGGCCTATCTATTTGCGGCCTGCATGAGACTCACTTTAGATCTAAAGGCATACACAGACTGAAAGTGAAGGCATGGAAATATTATTCCATGCAAATAGAAAAAAAAAAGGGAACTGAAAAAACAATATTCCTATCAGACAAAACAGATTATAATGAAAGAAAATGGATAGCATTACATAACAATTATAAAATAACGAACATAAAGACTCCTAACTCTGGGAAACTAACTAGGGGTGGTGGAAGGGGAGGAGGGCAGGAGGTGGGGGTGAATGGGTGACGGGCACTGAGGGGAGCACTTGACGGGATAAGCACTGGGTGTTATTCTGTATGTTGACAAATTGAACACCAATAAAAAATAAATTTATTATTATAAATAAATAAATAAATAAATAATAAATAATAATAAATACCAAACAAGAAGATACAGCATTCATATCCAAACAGAAAATCAATAAGGAAACATTGACCTTAAATGACACATCAGACCAGATGGACTTTATATGTATATACAAAACATTCCATCCAAAAACTGAAGAATAAACATTCTTTAAAGTACACAAGGAATGTTATCTAGGATAGATCATAAGTTAGGACACAAAACAAGTCTTGATAAATTTAAGAAGACTGAAATCATATCAAGCATCTTTTGCAACCACAAAGATATGAAACCAAAAATCAATTACAAGAGGAAAATCTTAAAAAACACAAACACAGAGGGACTAAATAATGTTACCAGTCAATGGGTCAATGAAGAAATCAAAGAGGAAATTAAAAAATACCTGAGACAAATGAAAATGGAAACACAAGTTTCCAAAATCTAGGGGACATAGCAAAAGTAATTCTAAGAAAGAAGTTCATAGCAATACAAGTCTACTTCAAGAAGCAAGCAAAATCTCACATAAAGAATCTAACTGTACACCTAAGGAACTAGAAAAAGAAGAACAAACAAAATCCAAAGTTGGTAGAAGTCTCCTAAATAAATGGTGCTGGGAAAACTCAACAGCTACATACAAAAGAATGAAACTGGACCACTATCTTATACCATGTATAAAAATAAATTCAAAATGGATTAAAGACATGAAGCTCTGAAACTATAAAATTCCTAAAGAAAACATAAGCAGTAAGCTCTTTGGCATCAGACGAAGCAGCATTTTTCTGGACCCACTCCTCAGGCAGGGGCAACAAAAGCTAAAATAGACAAAAGGCATTACATCAAAATAAAAAACTTTTGCACAGTGATGAAAACTATCAATAAAACAAAAATTCAGATTACTGAATGGGAGAAGATACTTGCAAATCATACATTTCATAAGGGGTTAATATCAAAAATACATAAAGAGCTTACACAACTTAATATTTAAAAAAACAGCCTGATTTAAAAAATGGGCAGACAACTTGCATAGACATTTTTCTGAAGACATACACATGGCCAAACAGGCACAGGAAAAGATACTCAGCATTACTAATCATCAGGAAAACGCAAATCAAAGCCACAATGAGACATCACCGCACATCTGTCAAGTGTAATAATTGGCTATTACCAAAAAGACAAAAAATAACAAATATTGGCAAGGTATAATATAAAGGAAAGGGAAATTTCATACACTATTGGTGGGAATTTAAACTGGTATAGCAAAAAAAATAAATAAAATAAACTGGTATAGCCACAAATGGAAAACAGTATGGAGGTTCCTCAAAAAATTAAAACTAGAATTACCATATGATCTAGTAATTCTACTATTAGATAATTTACCCAAAGAATACAAAAACACTAATTTGAAGGGATATATGCACCCCTATTTTTACTCCAGCATTATTTACAATAGCCAAATTATGGAATTAGCCCATGTCCCTTGATAAAGAAGATGTAGTGTGAGTGTATGTGTGTGTATATATATATATATATATATATATATAATCAAATATTACTCATCCAGAAAAAAGAATGAAATCTTGCCATCTGCAGTAATGTGGATGGATCTAGAGGATATTATGCTAAGTGAAAGAAGTCAGAACAAGAAAGATAAATACTGTATGATTTCACCTATATGTGGAATCTAAAAAATAAAACAATCAAAACAGAAAGACTCACAGATACAGGAAACAAATTTGGTTACCAGAGAGGGAATGGGTAGAGGGACAGGAGTGGGTAGGAAAAATAGGTAAAAAGGATTAAGAGGTACATACTTCTCATTATAAAATAAATAGATCCTGCAGACATAAAAACACAGCATAGGGAACATAGTAAATAATATTGTAATAAAGTTATATGGTGACAGTAGTAACTAGACTTAATGTGAGTATCATTTTGTAATGTATAAAAATATCAAATCACTATGGTGTACACCTGAAATTAATAGGATATATGTCAATTATACTTCAATAAAAACACACTGCACAAATAGTTACGAGGAAGAGGTCAGATTTATTTTTCTTATTAAAAGTAAAGGGAAACAATACATAAGACTGGTATCTTGCTATCTACAGTATCATGGCTTTATTGCACTCATATCGAGATTGAGATTATTGAAAAATAATTCCAAGAATATTTCAATTAAGATATTCTTCAAATATTTTTAATATTATTTTAAAGCTTCATATGAATGTTACCAGTCATTTTCTTAATAGAAGCCTGTGATGATAAGTTTCATCCACATCTGTCATGTGTTGCTTAAAGCTAACCAGGACTCAGATCTAAGCCTTGATTTGTCTTTCTTCCTGGAATATTTGTGTTTCTCTGGAAAATCCCTACTCACCTCTTTCAGGATTTTTTTTTTCTTTCAGGATTTACTGCAAACCTTCCATGCTTATTTCTTTTCCTAAGAGCTTTTCATTAGGGAATGAATCAAATAAATTGTAAATTATAGAAAGAATGGAATATTACACAACCATTTAAGTGAATGGCTGTAAGTATATGAAGAATAAATTTCAAAACCCACTGTTAAGAGTAAAAAAAAAATATTTATTTCTATGTATTTTTAAATATCCAAAGAATAGTATCTACTTCATTCACATATACCTGCATTTGCAAATAGTAGAAAACATGCATAGAGACAATATAGATATCAATTTTAGATGTGGGGTGACACCCATGACAAAAAAAAAGGAGCAAGTGAGAATGTATGAACTTTAGCTATAGTTGCAATGTTTTTATTAAGAGTGGTGGTGATGATGATAAAGAAGAATAAAAGAAGGAAAGAGAGAGAAAAAGACAAGGAAAGGGGAGGGAGAAGAATGGAGATGGGAGAGGGAGGTAGGAAAGGAAAAGAAGGGAGGGGAAATGAGGAAGCAAAGAGGGGCAAATTATTAACATATATTTAATTTTAGTGGTATATATACATAAGCACAGTATTATTTTCTCTATTTTTATTATGATTTGAACATTGCTCTTTAAAGTTCAAATTTTATGTGAAAAATAACTTTAATGTCTCTTCATCCATGCACAGTGGTAATATTTAATAGTTTCCACTAATTTTATCCAATATATCCTGACAATGGCTTCAAAAAATTATCAAAACCTGCACTGTATTTATTTCTTAAGTGTTTGGCTTTCACAGAAATCTCTGTGTGGTAGGAACCTAGGATATCTTTGGCTACGTGATTCCAAGATCTCAGTCTAATGTATAAAATAAAAGTAGAATTCAGCAGAAATTGTAGATAAAAAGGTGAAGGAAAAATCTCTGGTAACAATAAATAGGTAGGTAGATGGGTAAGTGTGTGGATGGATGGATGAATAGATGGATGGACAGACAGAACAAATTTATTTATTTTTTATATTTTTTAAAGATTTTATTTATTTATTCATGAGAGATACAGAGAGAGAGAGAGAGAGAGAGAGAAGCAGAGACACAGGCAGAGGGAGAAGCAGGCTCCGTACAGGGAGCCTGAGGTGGGACTCAATCCCGGGTGTCCAGGATCAGGCCCTGGGCTGAAGGCGGCGCTAAATCGCTGAACCACTGGGGCTGCCCAGACAGAACAAATTTAAAGAAAAAGCCACATTCTGTAATAAAGTTATATTTCAGATGCTTAGAAATTATTTTCACCTGAGATACATAGGCTGGAATCATTTATTAAATGGCTAAATGTATAAAGCCTGTATATGATAAAATCATAGTACCTAGAAAGATATTAATTCTCTGCAGTATTGTCAAGTCATTCATTCATTCTTTTATTTAATCACATGACCTTTGCCTACTTAAAGCTTGGATTACTGATTAGTTTGAACACAGTTTCCAAATGCAAAAGTTAACTTCATTGAAGTGACTTAATGAAAATTTATTCTACCTCATTGTGATGTTATTTTAGGAAATATATTTCTATATTGTTTTACTGAAGAAGTTTATTTACTCACCTTAGGTGAGTATAAATACTAAATGAGAAGGATACTCTTCCTAAATGTTTTTATTTTATATGCTCCATTACCAAGGTCCCTGAATGACAATAATACTTTCCATCAAAATAAACTTAAATGGAGAGACTAAGCTTTTATTTGGAAATAGTCATCAATTAATCAATCACTATCTGCTAGTCACTGTTAGAAACTGGTATCTTTGCCCTCAGCAGAGTCTCTATACCACAGTAGTTCTCAACCTTGGCTGCAGCCTGTAATCACTTGCGGAGCATTAAAACATATATACAGGGCGGCTGAGGCTGTCCGGGGGGTTCCGGACTCCAAGTCAGTGTCTCCAGGTGCCATGGGCAGGGCTGAGGCGCGATAAGGGGGACGCGGGGCACCGGAGGGGATGTGGGGCTGGGCCATGGTGGGCTTCGGGCAGCCTGCCACCATGGGAGCCTGGGCTCAGGGAGCTGCTGGAGGAGTTCTCCCCAACTCAGGACAGGGCAAAGGACTGCAACGGGACAGGTGGCTCCAAGGTTGAGCGCATGGAGAAGAGAGATGTCTGGAGCTGTTTGGCTGAGACTACTGTTACAGTGTGATCCAAAATGTGAATGGGGATATCTGTGGCCACTACCCCCAGCACATCGTGTTCCTGGAGTATGAAAGTTCTGAGAAGGAGAAAGACACATTTCAGAGCACTGTGCAGGTGAGCAAGTTGCAAGACCTCGTCAACTGTAGCAGGACGGCCAGGTGCAGAGGACGGTTTGTCTGTCCAGTGATCCTGTTCGAGGGCAAGCACATTTGCAGGTCTGATACTCTGACTGGATGGGGAGAACTGTATGGATGCACTGGCTACAACTATATCTTCTCAGGGGGTGCAGACGATGCCTGGGCAGATTCAGAGGACATCCCAGAGGAGGACTGTGCTCAGAGGCTATGACATCAAGCTGCTTCAATACCTGTCAGTCAAATGCATCTTCTGTGACCTGATGGTGGAGAACAAGAAGGTGAAGTTTGGCATGAATGTAACCTCCTCTGAGAAGGTGGACAAAGCCCAGCGCTATGCCGACTTCACTCTCCTCTCCATCCTGTATCCAGGCTGTAAATTTTTCAAGGAATGTAAGGATCGGGATTACATGGCAGAAAGGCTCATTTTTAACTGGAAACAGGACTATGTCGATACCCCACTGAGCATCCCTGATTTCCTGACTTGCTCTCTGAACATTGACTGGAGCCAGTATCAGAGTTGGGACCTGGTGCAACAAACACAAAACTACCTGAAACTGCTGCTTTCCATAATTAACAGCGATGATGACAGAGGGCTGCTGGTACACTGTATCTCAGGCTGGGATCAGACCCCCCTCTTCATGTCTCTCCTATGCCTTTCCTTGTGGGCTGATGGACTTATCCACACATCCCTAAAGCCCGCTGAGATCCTCTACCTAACTGTGGCCTATGACTGGTTCCTCTTTGGGCACATGTTGGTAGATCGGCTCAGCAAAGGAGAGATTTTCTTCTTCTGCTTCAATTTTTTGAAGCATATCATCTCTGAGGAATTCTCTGCTCTGAAGACACAGAGGAGGAAGAGTTTGCCAGCCCTGGATGCAGGCTTCACTCTGGAAGATATCTGTATGCTGAGACGAAAGGGCTGAGGCAGCACCACCAGCCTTGGCAGCGATTTCTCTTTGGTCATGGAGAGCTCCCCAGGAGCCGCCGGGAGTTTCACCTATGAGGCCGTGGAGCTGCTCCCTGCAGGAGCACAGACTCAGGAATCTTGGAGGAAGAGCCATTCATCCTCTCCACAGAGCGTGCTCTGGAACCAGCCACAGCCCTCGGAGGACCGCCTGCCTTCCCACCAGGGGCTCGGGGAAGCCAAGTCTTCTAGTTCCTCATCCTCAAACCATTCTGACTTTTTCAGGATGGGTAGCAGTCTCCTGGAGGTCCCCAAGCCCAGATCAGTGGACCATCCCCTGCCCGGATCCTCTCTCCACAGACTTTGGCAGCTGGCAGATGGTAACAGACTGTGACAGTATTCAGGAATGGGCTGTCTCGCACACAGACTCCTCTCTCCCTTTCAGCTTCCCCGATGAGCTCCCTAACAGTTGTCTGCAGCCCTAGGTGAGTGGAGACTCAGCTGCAGGAAGTATGTTCAGCTTTCTTGGCCACATACAGCAGCACAGTGGAGCTTCAAGCAGCAGCCCCCAGTCCCTGTGGTGCTATTGGAGGCCTGCTGGAGCAGTTTGTCAGTGGTGTTGGACTCCGGAGCACCAGCAGCAACATCTTATGAAGTAGCCAGCCTACAACTATTTCCTCTCACCTAGGCCCTGAACGGAATCAAAGCCATGCCTGGACAAGGGGTGCTTCAAGATAGGAGGGAAATCTTTTCACTCCTCCTTCTCCATCATGTACATGGCAGCCCCAGAACTGAGCAGGGCTAAGAACCGGGTTCTCCAACCCCCAGCTTCCTGACTGGTGACCACCACCCCGCTTGTCATTTCCTTTCACCCACCCTAGTCTTTGTTGGGATTCCCATCAACTCTCAGAACTGTGTGGGGTTTCCCTGGGGCCTCGTGGGGGCTGAGACCTCATGAAAGACTCCCCTCTTCCCATTCTTGTTTCCTGGAGAGGAAGGATCACCTGCACTGAGAATGAGACAGTTTGACACAGATCACAAAATAAAAATCTTTTTGAAAAATAAATAAATAAATAAATAAATAAATAATAAATAAATAAATAAATAAATAAATAAATAAATAAATAAATGAAACATATATACAAAGCCTGGATCTCACCCTCAGAGCTTCTGATTTAATTGTTCTTAGATGCAACATGGGTACTGGCGTAAGGGAGAAGTTCTCATATGCCAAGACTGAAAACCACCCCTGGGATTCAACAGCCTAATACCCTTTTCTTCCTGTCTGAGGGCATAGGCGTCCATAATCATGGGACTAAACGCATAGAATATTTGAGAAAAATTAACAAATGAAGATATTCACTAGGCATAACGTATTTAGCTATGTTTCATCCTTTCTTTTTCAAGCCAACTCTAAAATAAGAGCTGCTTTTTCCTTTAATCCTCACTCAGATACAATAACAATTCCGACATGTATAAACAAACACATTTGTCCTTTCATTATCTCATCCAATCAACCCAACAATCTAGAAACCTACAAACCTCAAATCTCTCCCTCATCTAGAAAGAATCCAGCATTTCTTCTCTCCTCAAGAGAGACAGGCAGTTAATTATAAAAACTGTTTTCTTCCATTAGCATTTTCATATGCCAAAATGGGAAGAAGTAAGATGGTACACGTTTCAAACTGCCTCTAGCTAGAAAAGGGAAAAAAGTGAAATTGGCCTTGTATAGGCTTAAAAGGCTTGAAGAATTCACACAATAGGCCACAGTTCTTTGATTTCCACTTTCCTCTATAGGAATGAATATTAGGTAGGATAATAAGTATGTCAAGGTCATGTTTACCTAATTCTAATGAAGTAAAGCATAAATCCCAAATTGTTAACCAATTGCAGGGAATGAGTGTATCTTTTTTTTCCAGAAGCCAAGTAATTTAAATGGAAAAATGTGTTTAGTGTTAAAAAGGAACTAGAATGTTACTATATTAGATAAGAGAGCAATCCGTGACCACATAATGTCATTAAAGTGATCGGAAATTATGCGGTCCCTTAAATTGCTTTATTTCCCTCAGCAGAATATTAATTTCAGGTGAGTAATTTAAATTGCATTAACAGCAGACTCCTTAAGATGACACTTCATTTAGTCTTGAAAGTTGCTGCTGTTTAAGATATCCCCCCAGCCTGCCATTTCATATTGGTGCTAACTTGTGCCAGATTGTATATTGTTTTTCCAAAATACCATGGGGGTGTCAAATGCTTTATTGCAAACCTGCTGCTTTATGGGAATATGCAATGTAAATAAACTAGAGAGACACTTCTGCAAATTGCCCTATTTTAGATGGAAAATATTTCTATTAGATGTATGAAATCAACTGACAGTTTTATGAGCCAAATCATTTTGGAAATATCCTTCACATACACTGAATATCATCATATTTTCAGAGACCATATGGTAAAAAGTAGATGCATAAGCTCTTCAAGGATAGACAAACTTAGAGTCAGCATGAATCTCGATTCCAGTACCTGTTTCTCTTTCACTAACAAATATCCAGGTAAGACAACTCTCAAAGTTGCTAATTTGGGATGCCTGGGTGGCTCAGCAGTTGAGCTCTGCCTTTGACTCAGGGCCAGATCCCAGGGTCCAGGATCGAGTCCACATCGGGCTCCTGCAAGAGAGCCTGCTTCTCCCTCTGCCTGTGTCTCTGCCACTCTCTGTCTCTGTCTCTCATGAATAAATAAAATCTTTTTTAAAAATTGCTAATTTGGTGAAAAGTATGAAAAAATTGTGTAACAAATTATTTATCACTGCTATTTTCCTTATAAAAACAAGATAAATCCACATTCCTCTACATTCTATAGGCCACAAATCCAGAAACTCAAATAGAGACAGATCATGAGAGCCTGGACTAAATAGATAACAAGAGCTACAGGGTAAAGGATGAGTTTGTATAATTGTTGTTTTGTTAGGACCCTAGAACATCAACTTGTAGCATGTTTATGTGAGAATAAAATTTTCATGGATGACTGAATGACATTATTACAAGTTTTGAGATATTTCAACCCAGTAGCAAATATATTATACAAGTTGAATTTACCTTTGACCTCCTAAGCCCTCCTCAAGAAAAGGAAATGTTATAAATTGGATACCACAGTCATTGTTTCAATCCCCCACCTTTATCAGGTAACTCTTCTTCTATTCCTTCTTTTCCATTATTAAAGAAGGTTTACAAGTGCCTTCAGAGAAATGAAACATCTCTTTACAACACAGGGTCTTTGCTTTCAACCATAAATCCTGTGACATGCTTTCCTTTTCCCCTACAAATTTCCTGTTCTAATCAGCAACACCTCTCTCTAATTGTTTGTGCATGCTCTCATGCATTTGCTATATGGCTCCTGCTTTCCTTACTCCCCTGCTTTTTTTCTTCTAAGCTATTCCCATGCTGTTTAATTCAGTTGCCATGAAACTTCACTATCCCTGATTGTTGAATGCCTCCTGAATCAAGTTCACATATTCCAAGGCCATCTTCCCAGTAAAGAATTTCAGGTCATGGATTCACTCCAGCCAACCACTGATTTGACTAGGTCTCTCTAATTCTCATTTTCTGAAGGATGGAACAGATTCTCTTTCCAGAAACCCTAGTTTTTAGAAAGAAGAAAAACCCAGCCTTCCCAGAAGACCACCAGCAGGAGTAACCTTTCCAAACTCTGATTTTACCAAGCTTCTTGTTTATTTCCCTGAGAATTATCCCTGCCACCACTGTGAAACCACCTAGTCACAATAAGGTAGCAAAGCTGCCTGTCACCCAAGGGGCTATAAAAGATAAATGTACGTTCTCAATCAAATGGAGAAATTTGAAAACTTTCAAGTAAATAATGACAAAAAAGGATTTCAGTTACTCATCGAGACGAATATCCAAGCAAATTACATACAACTATCTGGAACAGTCCTTAAATTGTGGATAATCCAAAGTTAGCTTCTGTTAAAAATATAAGGAAAAATTGGGATCCCTGGGTGGCGCAGCGGTTTGGCACCTGCCTTTGGCCCAGGGCGCGATCCTGGAGACCCGGGATCGAATCCCATATCAGGCTCCTGGTGCATGGAGCCTGCTTCTCCCTCTGCCTGTGTCTCTGCCTCTCTCTCTCTCTCTCTGACTATCATAAATAAATAAATTAAAAATTTTTTTTTTAAAAATAAGGAAAAATTAACGTAGAAAAAAGAAAACACATTCTCTTTATTATGAAGGGAATCAGAATATGCCCCCCAATTATGCCACTTTGGCATGATTGTAACTTGTTCAATCAAGTTACAATCCATTTATATAAGCTATTTTATATGAGACATAAAAGTCATTAAATTAGACACAAAAAATTGCTTGCTCCTTAGGGATCCTACTTGATATAGCAGGTATTTTTTATTTTATTGTGACTTGTAACTTGTAACTCAAAATCATTATTTTGAGCTGAAGGCAATTAAAAAGGAACAGATACAAGAGGAACTCTCTGCTTCCCCCCTTCCTTTCTTTCTTTTAAAGATTTTATTTATTTATTCACGAGAGATGCATAGAGAGAGGCAGAGGCAGAGTTAGAGGGAGAAGCAGGCCCTGTGGAAGGAACCCAATGTGGGACTCGATCCCGGGACTGTGGGATCATGCCCTGAGCTGAAAGCAGATGCTCAACCGCTGAGCCACCCAGGTGTCCCTACTTCCTCCTTTCTGCCAAAAACAGGGCATAAACTTGCCTTTCCCTTTCCCTTTCCCTTACAAGAAGGAAGACATGACTCTTATTCTGGTGTTATCACTGACTTGAGGTCTGCATAAACCTTACTCAAATAACCCTTACCTTTCATTACTTTCCTCCATATACTTGCCTTCCCACAATTTACTGTCCCTGGAATCCCAAATCCCTTTTCCTTCGTCCTGTCTCCTTTCCACAATTCATCACCCTGTATTAAAATGGTACATAAGTTCTGGACCTAAAATCATGTTTTTAGAGTTTTCACTTCTTTTCTGTAACACTCCTGTGTGCATGCATAACAACCTTTTCCTCCCATGAAATTTTCATTTGTTGGTTTAATTCATAAGCCTCATTCACTGAACTTAAGAGAATATCAGGAAAGTTTCTTTCCTTTCCTACACTTATATTAAACACAATTAAAATCATATTTTTATCCTTTACCAAAGCTAGGAAAACCCTCCAGAAAAATGGTATGTTTCTTTTATAGTAATGAAATGATGCAGGAAAATGGGGAGAAATCATGAATAACTTTAAGACTGCCTCTGCTATGACATATTTATTGTATGTTGCTTTTAAGATGCTTCTTTAAAAAAAATTGTAGAGATGAGGTCTACTCTAAATGAAAAAGCTTTTAGCTTCAACCCCTGATAAATATGATCTGGGTCATAGGTCACTGTTGTCTTGACACACTGGGTAGTAAACAGCAGCAGGACTCTAATGACTAATGCTGTAGTCACAGGAGCTAAGCAGCTGACAGAAATAACACCACTCAGTCTCTGAGGAACTAAAGGCAATTTACAGGCTTATTTAATTTTAGCCTATCTTGAAATGACACTATAAAGTTGTAGGGGAACAGACTGTCACCATATCATGACAAATATGGAAAACAGGGCTCCAAAAGAACAGAGGAACTCAGTTACGTGCCAGAAGAAGAGAAGATACTGCTTTAATATGTACCCCAAGCTGACAGAGTGAACTGGTAGGTGAACCTTCATTTCAACATGAACCTTCCTTGCCCTCTTTAGTTTATAATGCCTTTAGCCTGAGATGATACCTAAAGTGATATGTGCTCACCTCTTCAATCCACCTTTCAGAAAACTGTTTTCCTAACAGAATGCAGCTTCTCTTCCCGGGGCATCTTCTAATTCTTACAAAAGTCATTAAGTTTAGACACAAAAAATTGCTTGCTCCTTAGGGATCCTATTTAATATAATAGGTATTTTTTATTTTATTGTGATAAAAATATACACAACATAAAATTTACCATTTCTCATTTTTGAGTGTAGAGTTGAATGGCATTAGGTACATTCACACTTTTGGGCAACTGTCACCACTATTCAACTCCAGAAATTTTTCATCTTCTCAAAATGAAATGCTGTACCAATCAAACAATAACTCCCCATTGCCCTCCTCCCATAAGTCCCTAGTAACCACTATTCTTCTTTTTCTTTGAATTTGGCTATTCTAGCTCATATAAATGGAATCATACAATAATTGTTTTTGTATCACTTAATGTCCTTAGGGTTCATCCATTTTGCAAGCATGTAACAATTTCATTTCCTATTAAGGCTAATAATATCTCATTATATATATATATATGTATATATATATATATATATATACATATATATATATATATACACACACACCACATTTTGTTTATCCATTTATCCTTTAACTGACATTTGGGTTGTTTCTACCTTTTGGTTACCATGAATAATTTTGCTATAAATGCTGGTATATAAATACCTGCTTAATTCCTTACTTTCTTTTTTTCCAGTATTTTATCTTTTATTTATTTTTTTAAGATTTATCTAATTATTTTAGTAATCTCTACACCCAACATGGGGCTCGAACTGACAACCCTGAGATCAAGAGTTGCATGCTCTTCCAACTTAGCCAGCCAGGTGCCCCTTCAAGTCCTTACTTTCAATTCTTTTGTGTACCCACCCATAAATGGAATTACTAAATCATATGATAATTCTGTTTACTCAGGAACCTCCATACTATTTTCCATAGTACTTAAATCATTTTACATTTCTATCAACAATATAAAGAGTTTCAATTTCTCTACATTCTCACTAAATACTTATTTTCTGGGTTGTTGGGTTTTTATTTCCCTTTTTCTTTCTTTATTCTTTTTTTTGGATAATATATATCATAATGGACGTGAAGTGATATTTCATTGTGGTTTTGATAGGCATTTCTCTAATGATTAATGCTGAACATCTTATATATCAGGTTTATGCCTATTTTATTCATTTATGTTTAGCTGACGTTATCTAATTTTTTTCTTTTTAAAGCTTTATTGAAGTATAATTGGCATACAATAAAATGCACAATTAAACAATTTGTTAAGTTTTGACATAAGTATACACCTTTGAAACTATCACCACACATCAAGACAATAAACATACTATTGAGCTTAATAAAACAAAAGATCCAGTTATTTTATCAGCAAAATTCATTTATTCAGGAATAGCAGAGAAATTATGATTTAGGATGAGCAAATTATGGTAAACCACAGGCAAGTCTGCAGAGCAAAAGAAAAGGGCTTCCTTTTACAGGGGAAAGGAAGAAGCTGGGAAGAGGCCGTTTCACTGAGTTTTCATTGGCTGAGCTTGCTGTTGGGCAAGGAGAAATTCTTCCTTCTTCCTGCTGGGATATGTAAAGGAGTGTCTTCCTGTTGGGGAATGCGAGCTATGCTTTTCATAGTGAGTAGTAGTACAGTACATGAGAGTAGTAGTACATGAGTACCTTTCCCCCTGCAAAGGTGCCTTATTCTATTTTAAATGAGGTTTCCCTTATTTTCACTATATCCATCATTACCCAAAGTTTCTTCATGTCCCTTTATTACACCCCTCCTTTCACATCTCTGTTCTTATTTTCTCCCCAGGCAAGCACTGATCTATTTCCCAGCACTATAGATTAGTTAGCATATATTAGAATTTATGTAAATGAAGTGACAGATTATATACTATTTTATCTGTCTCTTTTCACTCCACATAATTATTCTGAGGTTCATCCATGTGGTTATATGTAGCAATAGTTCATTCCTCTTTTTTGCTGAGTAGTACTCCATTACATATTATTTATCCATTTACCAGCTGATGGACATCTCAATGGTTTCCAGTATGGGGCCATTTCCAATAAACCCTTTAGGAATAATCACATACAAGTCTTTAAATGGATGTATACTTTCATGTCTCTTAGGTAAAAATACAGAGGTGGAATGGGTGGGCCACATGGTTAATGTATGTTTAACTTAAAAAAAAAAAAAAACCTGTCAGGCTATTTCTCAAAATGGCAGTACATGACTACCATTCTACACTATACTAGCAATGTACAAGAGTCTCAGTTCCTCCACATCATTGCCAACACTTGGTATAATCAGTCTTTTAAATTTTAGCCATTCTAGTGTATTATACTATCTCATTGTAGGTTAATTTGCATTTCCCTGTGACTAATGATGCTGAGTGTCTTTTCATGTGCTTACCTTCCACCTGCAAATCTTTTTTTTTTTTTTAAGATTTTACTTACTTTTTCATGAGAGACCCTGAGAGAGAGGCAAGACGTAGGCAGAGGGAGAAGCAGGCTCCCCGTGAGGAGCCTGATGTGGGACTCGATCCCAGGACCCCAGGACTATGACCTGAGCCAAAGGCAGATGCTCAACCACTAAGCCACCCAGGTGCCCCCATCTGCATATCTTCTTCAGGGAAGTATCTGTCGAAATCTTTTGTGCATCTTTTGGATGAGCTATTTGTCTTCTTATCATTAAGTTGTAAGAATAGTATGTGATTTTATGAGCATATGACATACGTCATACATTGTCAGACTAGCTTTACAAATATTTTTTCCCAGTCTGTCATTTGACTTTTCATTTTAATAGTGTCTTTTAAAGAGCAAATGGCTTAACATTGATTAAGGTGAATGTATTGATTTTTTTCTTCTGTAGCTTGTGCTTTTGTGTTATATTTAAGAAATCTTTGCTAATCCTAAAGTTGCTAATATTTTCTATGTTTTCTCTTATGTATAATTAACATCTTATTTTAAAATTTAAATAAGTAAGAAATACTAAAACAGCAGGATGACCTTAATTATCCAAACCCTACCTTAAATTAGTGCCACAGACTCTCTGTTAATATCTTTAGACTCTCTATCCTTGATGGTCCTGTTGGCCTACTCTGAAGGAAGCTGACAACTTCATATATACACAAAGCCTAAGAACTGGGCTAACAGAAATTTGTGGCCTCAATAAAAATTTCCCATCATCAGCCCATCTTTTACTCAAATTTGTTCTTCTTTTCCAAAGACTGTTATCATTCTATATATCTACCTTCCTATTTAATGACTTCCCTCCTTAGGAGGCTGAAGTAGAAAGCCCATAGACTCAAGCTGCAAAGAAGCTTTCTCTGGGTAGAGAAACTCATAATTCAACAATTTTAGTCAAGTCAGAAATATGTAATTCATTAACTAAGAAGATTCTATCAAATCTTTAAAAATAGGAAGTAGAGTCAACAATTGAACCCATTAGAATCAAATTAGTTTGCCATCTTAATCTTAAAATATTGAATGGAAGCCAACATGGAATAATATAAAAATTTTATTTATATCTTTATTCCAAAAGAACAGTGTTATTTAATAATTAATACAAACATTTGAATATGACTCTGTGTCTTTTCACTTCAAAAGAGTAATGTTCGGAGGGAGGGGCAAGATGGTGGAAAACTCCGGTCCCCAAATCACCTGTCCCCACCAATTACCTAGATAACCTTCAAATCATCCTGAAAATCTACGAATTCGGCCTGAGATTTAAAGAGAGAACAGCTGGAACGCTACAGTGAGAAGAGTTCGCGCTTCTATCAAGGTAGGAAGACGGGGAAAAAGAGATAAAGGAACAAAAGGCCTCCGAGGGGGAGGGGCCCGCGAGGAGCCGGGCTGAGGCCGGGGCGAGTGTCCCCAGGACAGGAGAGCCCCGTCCCGGAGAAGCAGGAGCTGCACCAACCTTCCCGGGGGAAAGGGGTCCGCAGGGAGGTGGAGCAGGACCCGGGAGGGCGGGGATGCCCTCGGGCTCCCGGGGACACTAACAGACACCTGCGCCCCGGGGGAGTGCGCCGAGCTCCCTAAGGGCTGCAGCGCGCACGGAGGGACCGACCGGAGCAGCTCGGAGGGGCTCGGGCGGCGGCTCCGCGGAGGGGGCTGCGGGGGGGGAGCGCGAATCCAACAGCGCAGGCCCCGGGGCACAGGGCGCCGGGACACAGCCCAGGATCCCGCCTCCCCCGGGACAGGCAGAGGCCGGGAGGGCCCAGGACAGCAAGGACGCTCCTGCCCCGAGCTGAGCAGATCAGCGGCCCCGCCCCGGAGCCTCCAGGCCCTGCGGACGAAGAGCCGAGAGCCCCGAGCCCCGTAGTTCCTGCGGAGGCTGAATCCAGGCTTCCAGAGTTGCCATAGCCACTGGGGCTGTTCCTCCTGGGGCCTCACGGGGTAAACAACCCCCGCTGAGCCCTGCAGCAGGCAGGGGCAGAGCAGCTCCCCCAAGTGCTAACACCTGAAAATCAGCACAGCAGGCCCCTCCACCAGAAGACCAGCTAGAAGGACCAGTTCCAGGGGAAGTCAAGGGACTTAAAGTCTACAGAATCAGAAGATACTCCCTCGTGTTTTTTTTTTCTTTTTTCTTTTCTTTTTGATTTCTGATTGCTTCCCCCACCCCCCTTTTTTTTCACCTTTCTTTCTTTTTCTTTCTCTTTTTCTTCTCTTTTTTCCCTTTTTTTTCTTTTTCTTTTTTCTCTTTCTCTTTTCTTTCCTTCTCTCTCTTTCTCTCCTTTTCCCAATACAACTTGTTTTTGCCCACTCTGCACTGAGCAAAATGACTAGAAGGAAAACCTCACCTCAAAAGAAAGAATCAGAAACAGTCCTCTCTCCCAAAGAGTTACAAAATCCGGATTACAATTCAATGTCAGAAAGCCAATTCAGAAGCACTATTATACAGCTACTGGTGGCTCTACAAAAAAAGCATTAAGGACTCACGAGACTTCATGACTGCAGAATTTAGATCCAATCAGACAGAAATTAAAAATCAATTGAATGAGATGCAATCCAAACTAGAAGTCCTAACAATGAGGGTTAATGAGGTGGAGCAAAGAGGGAAACTGAGGAAAAAAGAGACAATTAAAAGATCATGAAGACAGATTAAGGGAAATAAATGACAGCCTAAGGAAGAAAAACCTACGTTTAATTGGGGTTGCCGAGGGCACCGAAAGGGACAGAGGGCCAGAATATGTATTTGAACAAATCATAGCTGAAAACTTTCCCAATCTGGGAAGGGAAACAGGCATTCAGATCCAGGAAATAGAGAGATCCCCCCCTAAAATCAATAAAAACCTTTCAACACCTCGACATCGAATTGTGAAGCTTGCAAATTCCAAAGATAAAGAGAAGATCCTTAAAGCAGCAAGAGACAAGAAGTCCCTGACTTTCATGGGGAGGAATATTAGGGAAACAGCAGACCTCTCCACAGAGACCTGGCAGGCCAGAAAGGGCTGGCAGGATATATTCAGGGTCCTAAATGAGAAGAATATGCAACCAAGAATACTTTATCCAGCAAGGCTCTCATTCAAAATGGAAGGGGAGATAAAGAGCTTCCAAGACAGGCAGGAACTGAAAGAATATGTGACCTCCAAACCAGCTCTGCAAGAAATTTTAAGGGGGACTCTTAAAATTCCCCTTTAAGAAGAAGTTCAGTGGAACAATCCACAAAAACAAGGACTAAATAGATATCATGATGACACTAAACTCGTATCTGTCAATAGTAACTCTGAACGTAAACGGGCTTAATGACCCCATCAAAAGGCGCAGGGTTTCAGACTGGATAAAAAAGCAGGACCCATCTATTTGCTGTCTACAAGAGACTCATTTTAGACAGAAGGACACATACAACCTGAAAATAAAAGGTTGGAGAACCATTTACCATTCAAATGGTTCTCAAAAGAAAGCAGGGATAGCCATCCTTATATCAGATAAACTAAAATTTACCCCGAAGACAGTAGTGAGAGACGAAGAGGGACACTATATCATACTTAAAGGATCTATCCAGCAAGAGGACTTAACAATCCTCATATATATGCCCCGAATGTGGGAGCTGCCAAATACTTAAATTATTAACAAAAGTGAGGAAATACTTAGATAATAATACACTTATACTTGGTGACTTCAATCTAGCTCTACCCTCGATAGGTCTTCTAAGCACAACATCTCCAAGAAACGAGAGCTTTAAATGATACACTGGACCAGATAGATTTCACAGGTATCTACAGAACTTTACATCCAAACTCAACTGAATACACATTCTTCTCAAGTGCACATGGAACTTTCTCCAGAATAGACCACATACTGGGTCACAAATCAGGTCTGAACCGATACCAAAAGATTGGGATCATCCCCTACATATTCTCAGACCATAACGCCTTGAAATTAGAACTCAATCACAAGAAGAAGTTTGGAAGGACATCAAACACGTGGAGGTTAAGGACCATCCTGCTAAAAGATAAAAGGGTCAACCAGGAAATTAAGGAAGAATTAAAAAGATTCATGGAAACTAATGAGAATGAAGATACAACTGTTCAAAATCTTTGGGATGCAGCAAAAGCAGTCCTGAGGGGGAAATACATCACAATACAAGCATCCATTCAAAAACTGGAAAGAACTCAAATACAAAAGCGAACCTTACACATAAAGGAGCTAGAGAAGAAGAAGCAATCAACCCGACGCCCAGCAGAAGAAGAGAGTTAATTAAAATTCGAGCAGAACTCAACAAAATTGAGACCAGAAGAACTGTGGAACAGATCAATAGAACCAGGAGTTGGTTCTTTGAAAGAATTAATAAGATAGATAAACCATTAGCCAACCTTATTAAAAAGAAGAGAGAGAAGACTCAAATTAATAAAATCATGAATGAGAAAGGAGAGATCACTACCAACACCAAGGAAATACAAACGATTTTAAAAACATATTATGAACAGCTCTACGCCAATAAATTAGGCAATCTAGAAGAAATGGACACATTCCTGGAAAGCCACAAACTACCAAAACTGGAGCAGGAAGATATAGAAAACCTGAACAGGCCAATAACCAGGGAGGAAATTGAAGAAGTCATCAAAAACCTCCCAAGACACAAGAGTCCAGGGCCAGATGGCTTCCCAGGGGAATTCTATCAAACATTTAAAGAAGAAACCATACCTATTCTACTAAAGCTGTTTGGAAAGATAGAAAGAGATGGAGTACTTCCAAACTCATTCTATGAGGCCAGCATCACCTTAATTCCAAAACCAGACAAAGACCCTACCAAAAAGGAGAATTACAGACCAATATCCCTGATGAACATGGATGCAAAAATTCTCAACAAGATACTAGCCAATAGGATCCAACAATACATTAAGAAAATTATTCACCATGACCAAGTAGGATTTATCCCCGGGACACAAGGCTGGTTCAACACTCGTAAAACAATCAATGTGATTCATCATATCAGCAAGAGAAAAACCAAGAACCATATGATCCTCTCAATAGATGCAGAGAAAGCATTTGACAAAATACAGCATCCATTCCTGATCAAAACTCTTCAGAGTGTAGGGATAGAGGGAACTTTCCTCGACATCTTAAAAGCCATCTACGAAAAGCCCACAGCAAATATCATTCTCAATGGGGAAGCACTGGGAGCCTTTCCCCTAAGATCAGGAACAAGACAGGGATGTCCACTCTCACCACTGCTATTCAACATAGTACTGGAAGTCCTAGCCTCAGCAATCAGACAACAAAAAGACATTAAAGGCATTCAAATTGGCAAAGAAGAAGTCAAACTCTCCCTCTTCGCCGATGACATAATACTCTACATAGAAAACCCAAAAGCCTCTACCCCAAGATTGCTAGAACTCATACAGCAATTTGATAGCGTGGCAGGATACAAAATCAATGCCCAGAAATCAATGGCATTCCTATACACTAACAATGAGACTGAAGAAAGAGAAATTAAGGAGTCGGTCCCATTTACAATTGCACCCAAAAGCATAAGATACCTAGGAATAAACCTAACCAAAGAGGTAAACGATCTATACCCTAAAAACTATAGAACACTTCTGAAAGAAATTGAGGAAGACACAAAGAGATGGAAAAATATTCCATGCTCATGGATTGGCAGAATTAATATTGTGAAAATGTCAATGTTACCCAGGGCAATTTACACGTTTAATGCAATCCCTATCAAAATACCATGGACTTTCTTCAGAGACTTAGAACAAATTATTTTAAGATTTGTGTGGAATCAGAAAAGACCCCGAATAGCCAGGGGAATTTTAAAAAAGAAAACCATATCTGGGGGCATCACAATGCCAGATTTCAGGTTGTACTACAAAGCTGTGGTCATCAAGACAGTGTGGTACTGGCACAAAAACAGACACATAGATCAACGGAACAGAATAGAGAACCCAGAAGTGGACCCTGAACTTTATGGTCAACTAATATTCGATAAAGGAGGAAAGGCTATCCACTGGAAGAAAGACAGTCCTTTCAATAAATGGTGCTGGGAAAATTGGACATCCACATGCAGAAGAATGAAACTAGACCACTCTCTTGCACCATACACAAAGATAAACTCAAAATGGATGAAAGATCTAAATGTGAGACAAGATTCCATCAAAATCCTAGAGGAGAACACAGGCAACACCCTTTTTGAACTTGGCCACAGTAACTTCTTGCAAGATACATCCACGAAAGCAAAAGAAACAGAAGCAAAAATGAACTATTGGGACTTCATCAAGATAAGAAGCTTTTGCACAGCAAAGGATACAGTCAACAAAACTCAAAGACAACCTACAGAATGGGAGAAGATACTTGCAAATAACATATCAGATGAAGGGCTAGTTTCCAAAATCTATAAAGAACTTATTAAACTCAACAGCAAAGAAACAAATAATCCAATCATGAAATGGGCAAAAGACATGAAGAGAAATCTCACAGAGGAAGACATAGACATGGCCAACATGCACATGAGAAAATGTTCTGCATCACTTGCCATCAGGGAACACCAAATCAAAACCACAATGAGATACCACCTCAGACTAGTGAGAATGGGGAACATTAACAAGGGAGGAAACCACAAATGTTGGAGAGGATGCGGAGAAAAGGGAACCCTCTTACACTGCTGGTGGGAATGTGAACTGGTGCAGCCACTCTGGAAAACTGTGTGGAGGTTCCTCAAAGAATTAAAAATAGACCTGCCCTACGACCCAGCAATTGCACTGTCAGGGATTTACCCCAACGATTCAGATGCAATGAAACGCCGGGACACCTGCACCCCGATGTTTCTAGCAGCCATGTTCACAATAGCCAAACTGTGGAAGGAACCTCGGTGCCCATCAAAAGATGAATGGATAAAGAAGATGTGGTCTATGTATACAATGGAATATTACTCAGCCATTAGAAACGACAAATACCCACCATTTGCTTCAACGTGGATGGAACTGGAGGGTATTATGCTGAGTGAAGTAAGTCAATTGGAGAAGGACAAACAGTGTATGTTCTCATTCATTTGGGGAATATGAATAATAGTGAAAGGGAATATAAGGGAAGGGAGAAGAAATGTGTGGGAAATATCAGAAAGGGAGACAGAACATAAAGACTTCTAACTCTGGGAAATGAACTGGGGGTGGTGGAAGGAGAGGAGGGCAGGGGTGGGGGTGAATGGGTGACGGGCACTGAGGGGGACACTTGATGGAATGAGCATTGGGTGTTATTCTGTATGTTGGTAAATTGAACACCAATAAAAATTTATTAAAAAAAAAAGAGTAATGTTCAAACAAATACACGTTTCCTTCCTTCTCTGAAATTCACTCTGATTCCCATTATTACTGTCTCCTCAGTAACCCCTGGCCATAAGTAAAAAATATGCTTTCAAGCTAGTTTCGGCAACAATGGTGAATTTATTATAAGAAAATACAGGTATCACTCAGAGTCCAAGACAGACATCAAATGTTATTGATACCCAAGACTCTTACTCTCTATGTCTCTCTCAGGCTATATGATTTCACACATCTACTTCTCAGAATGTCCACTTCTTCAGTGAATACCTTTCTCTGATTCAGCATGTACACAACAGATGATTTCTACCTAACAATTGTCAAGTTTACTTATCTTTAAATCAAGTGACCAACCTACGGAGTTTAGGTATCTCTCAATCCCAGTTCTTAATTAGAAGGAAGAACCCAATTGGCTAAGCTTTTTTCATCTAAAGTAACTATGATCCAGAAGACAGGATCACAGGATACACACCTGACTGACAGGGCCCTTCCCTGTGTGTAAGGGGTGGGAGGGAAAAAGTTCTCTTATGATAAGGGGTTGATAAACTGAGGAGATATCACATAAAATGTCCACTACTCACATGAATAAATGGAATTATAAAGTAGAAATATCAGTGTTTCTAAAGATCTATAACTAATCTAGAGATGAGGGCTTACAGATATCTGTAATTAATGGGTGCTAAAAAAATTTAAAGCACTATTCATATACTCTTAGTGGTTTCATCCTCTAATTATACCTAAAGATATTATATATAGGTTACAAAAATATTGACCACATCATAACTGGGTAAAGATTCATTCTCCTATCTATTGATTTGACAAAGACAACCAGAAAATTAAAAATATTCTAGAAATTTGGCAAGATAAGACTTGAGAAGAATTCAGCAGCGAACTTCTGGTTTCAGTTCTGACATGAAAAAGCGTTAAAAGTGGTCACTCTTGCCCTTACAACAATAAAAAACTGAACTGAAAACCAGTAACTCTTCTTGGACCCTTCAAAGAATTAAAGGTACAGAATAAACCACCCCAAAATCCAGAGTGATAGGTACATCCAAAGAGATAAAGCAACTGAGATCTGGTTACCTGGAGCAGTAGCCCCTGAAGCTACAAACTGGTAGGAATACTTGTATGGAAATTTTGAAACATTACTGGAGACTAAGAGTGGACTAGTAGGAGAGTAAGAAATTCCCCACACTTTCATAGGCTTTCTTTCCAGGAATACCACCAGGCCCTCACAATAGGAACCCAAGAAATATCCCCAATTGGCTTGAGCAGTGAAAGAGGAAAAATAACCATAAAGCTTTCTTTATAAAATAGACCTGCTCTCCAAGGAAAAGGGTTTTTCATAGTTCATTTCTAAAACCTTATCCCAGTGAGGCAAAGGAAAGGGTCTCCTCACCCCAGGCCTTCCAACCAGCTCTAGCCTTGCTGTTTCACATAAGGGGGGAGGGGGGGAATAAGCCCTAGTTAATAGGGGCCAAGACGTCAAGGATACAGACCAGAAATACCTCATCCAGAGAAGAGGGTAGTGGACATAATCTCCTTTACACTAAAAAAACACTGGAAGGCCCCAAAACACACACTTTCAAAAAGAATGAATTATGGAATGCTTCCTTTTCCCAGACCTTACCACCACGACAACAGGGCTCCAGTATTAACAGTGGATTGTAGCTGAAAGAACTGTAAAACACTGATTAAAGACAATAGGAGAGATAAAAACAAGGATACCAGAGGAATTGGGGCCTCTAGTATCTACAGCTATAACAAACAGTAAACATAACCCAAATCATAGCCAAATTAACATAAATCATCATGATAAAGATCTATTTGCCTCTATTACCCAATACAATATATCTAGTTTTCCAGAGAAAAATTATATGCCAAATGTAAGTAGAGAAAGCACTCTGAAGAGATAAGGCAATCATCAGAGCCATATTCAGAAAGGACAGAGATGTTGGAATTTTTAGACAGGGAATTTTAAATAACTATGATTAATATGAAAAGGGTATATTAGAAAAATTAGACAGCATTCAAGAACAGATGGGTAATGTAAGCAGAAAGACTAAAACTAAAAAAGAATCAAAAGGAAATTCTAGAAATAAAAAATACAGTAACTGAAATGAAAACCACCATCAGAGAATTCAATGTAAACTTTAAGTGACTGACAAAAGAATCAGAGAACCTGAAGAAGGGTTAACAGAAACTGCCTAAACTGAAATACAAAGAGAAAAGAAGAAAACAAGAAGAAGACATGAAAGAATTAGGGGACAATATTAAAAGGTATAACATATGTAATAAAAATGCCAGAAGGAGAAGAAAGAGAACAAAGCTGAACAATATTTGAGGTAATAATGCCTGAGAACTTTCAAAAATTTAATGACAGACACCAAACCACAGATACAGGAAGCTGAGAGAACACCAAGCGGGATAAATGCCACAAGAAGCACACCTCAGCATATCATATTCTAACTGCAGAACCCCAAAGACAGAGATAATCTTGAAGGAAACCAGAAGGAATGAGGGGAGGGCTATCCCATGGAGTAATAAAGGATAAGAATTACAACAGGCTTCTTGTCAGAATTCAGCAAGTAAGAGGAAAGTAGAATGAGTTAAACGACCACCCTAGAATTCTATATCCAGCAAATTATCCCTCAAAAATAAAAAAGACATAAAGACTTTCTCAAACAAAAAAGTGAGGGAACTCATTACAAACAGACCAGCCCTAAAAGAAATGCTAAAAGAAGTTATTCAGGCAGGAAAAAATTATATATCAAGATCTACATAAAGAAAGGAAGTGTTTTAAAGAAGAAATGTATGAAAGTAAAATAAAATCTTTTTTTTCTTTACTTAATTGACCTAAAAGGTCTTTCTTTAAAGCAATAATAGTACACTGAGTGATTACTGATCATAACATATCAATAAATAAAATGAATGACAACAATGCCACAACAAACAGAAGGCATTAAGAATACTCTGTTATAAGGTAACTGTACTCCATATGAAATGGTATAGTGTTATTTGCAAATAGATTTAGTTTAAAATTATGTACTATAAACCATAAGACAAGCACTAAAAATTTTTGAAAGAAATTATTGATATCCTAAAAGAGGAGATAAAATGAAATCATATAAAATGTTCATTAAAACCAGAAAAGGCAGAAAAAGCGGGAAAGGAGGAAACAGAGAAAAATGCAAGAAAACAGATACAAATGTGATAGATTTTAATCCAACTATATTAATAATCAGTTAAAATGTGAATAGTCTGATTAGACAAATATTAATTCTCTTATCTACTGACTTTACTGACATTGTTAAAGGGTTATATGGCAAGTCTTTATATCAATTTTGCTCTTCTGTAAATTTTTAAATATTCTAAAATAAATATTTTATTTATTCACAAATTAAAAGGTTATTTAGGAAAGAAACACAGCTAAAACCAAGAGTCCATAATCTTAGATACTTTTAAATCCTCCTCCCAAAATACACTGCAGTAAAAACCAACAGTATTTGAGTTCACCAATAAATGAAGATTTAAAGACAGTGTTGTAGAGAATAGTATTCAACTCTTCATTTAGACAAGCAACTCACTCTCCTATCCAGTTCTAGCATCTGTTTTCTCATATTTTATAGGTTCTACGATTTTCATAGTTGGAATTCAATGACAACATACATTTCAAAAAGTTTTTTGTCATCTCTACCAGCCTATCTACATAAGTATAATTTTATAAGTATAATATCCAAAAAACAAAAAATAAGATCAATCCCATTTTTAGAAACACCTCATTTTACCCAAATTATAGACTACTATTTTCCTAGATACTCTCTATCACCAACTTCCACCTCAAGAACTGTCTATGAACTAAACTGTTTGCAGAATGGATTCTAAGTATCATCACATATTTAAAGCTTGTATCATAGTACTACTAGCTTTCAGTTAAAAAGGAATCTCTGAGTTAGAAGTTCCTAAAATGGGGTAATCCAAGTTCCCACTAAATTATCTCCCTGAAGGCAAAGACAAAGACTATACACAATAGCACTGAAAGCTAGGACTAATTTCATGGAAAAATCTTTATGAGTCATCAGGTGGTCAGGGGAACTGGACTGGGAAACACAGGCTGTCTTATGCTAACTTAGCCATTAGAAACAGGGGCAATTTGTCTCCCTGAAATAGGCACAAAAGGTTATTTGTTCTCCAGTCATTATCTCCCACTTCATTAAAGATCTTTGTTGACCTGCAAACTGGAGAACTATTCCTTTACCTCAAAATAATAATTATTGAGGCAGCTCCAGTGAGTACTTGTCTTTTTTTACATGCTGAGGAGACAAATTTTTCAACAAGAAATTCAGCCACAATGAAGACCCTGTAGGTGACCCAAGATGTGCTATCCCCAGGAGGCAGAAGTCAGTAAAGCTCTGATGACGCATGGTAGATGGTCTTGCCCAATTCAGCTTCAGGTAATGTGGGAAAAGAAATTTCTAAGTAACAGACACAATGTCATTGAGTCATTGTCAGGCAGGGAACATCTATCCACTCACTTCAGAAGAAGGTTCCTAGAAAACTGTAGGATGACCACAGACTTGATCGAAAAGATGATCATCTGAAACTCATAAAAAATGATAAAAGATACAAAACAATGAAAATATGATAGGAATGGAAGCCAATCAGTGGAGAACAAATTGAGAACTAGTTTTTCCTCAAGTTGTAACCAGAAAACATGTAACAGAAACAATAGTCAGAAACAGAATTGAAGAAAACTTGCCTAATCTGATAAAAGATACTATACTCAGTATAAAAGCCCAATAACTTTCCAAGTAAATTTCAACTAACAGACCGATATCTACATATTCTATTAAAGTACCCAATTAATAGGCTAAAACAAAGTCCAATAAAGCTCTAGGCAGAGAAAACAAACTGGCTTCTCTACCAAGAAATATTAGTCTGGCCTGAGGATGTTTTTCCTTTAAAATATTTAGTGACCAAACAATGATATTTTTAGGGAGAAAAAGCTATAACCCAAGACTGTAACTCTGCCAAGTTGTCATTCTCGTGTGAAGATAGTAAAAAGACATTTTCAACTACAAAGGGGATTTATTTGTTCAGAAAACATACCTGTCATTATTTTTTAAAAGATCAAGGGCAGTTATGTTGGTAGAACATTTTTCCTTCACTCACATTTCATTTCCATCTCAAACTACAAAAACCATACTCCTGCTTCAGTTCAATGTCTACTTTCCAGGGAATGCTGTGGGACAATTCCTTGTGCCTCAAAGCTTTAAATGGGCCCCATCCATTCTTTCTGATCCTTATCTCTGACTCCACTGTAACTGCCTGATCAGGTGAAGCATGCTCTCCTCTTCTTCCTGTCCTTAAGTGGTAGGCCGCCAGTATGAGCCTCCAGGCTTGAGAAAAGGATGCATGCAGTACATCCATGCTTGTGACTGAACAGATAAATTCATTTCTGGGAGATATCCTCAGCTTCTTCAGCTATAATACTGTGGTAGATAAGATTTGCCTTTGGGCATCAATTCTATCTTCCTTGTAGAGAATACTACTATAAAGTTGGGACTAGAAAACTAAACAATTCAATTTGTAGGCTCCTTTGCAGCTCAAGTTTCCAGGTATGATTTAGATTTGGACTGTCAAATGCAGTTACCAGAAATGTGAAAAAGCATTAGTGTTGCAAAAGCCATCTTCTGCAGCTGTTGCTCCTATTTCTGCTGACAAGCACGATCATGGAAGCCTTTGGTTTTCCTGGGGGAGCACTTGCAGTCCAGTCCCTAGCTTCGTGAGCCATCCATTTTGTTGGCACATTTTGTAACAAGTGAGACATAGTTGTAGAGTCAGCAGCAACAGAAGCAGTTTCCTGATCACAGCCATGAAAGGACCACTCTGGAGCTGCCTGCTTCCTGATTATAACAGAGAGAGAAGCTTTCTAAGTAGACTAATTCTGTACTGTGGCCTAGGACTTGCTCTTGTGCATTTAACCTAGAGTCTGTTTCTTCAGCCTTTCTGATAATTTCATAAACTATTTAATACATTACAATTTTTTCCTGCTGAAACTAGTAGAAGTAGATTCATTCTTCTGCTACCGAATTCCCTGGAACTAAACTTTTACTAGTAGAGCCAAAGAGCTAAGTACATTAGGCATTATTGATCCTTCCTGGCTCCTTGTGTCTGTTACCAATTCTTTAGAACTTGGAGAGAAAAAGAAATGGAAGGTTAGGCTCTTCTAAACCTCAAAGGCAGTCAACTAAGAATGACATCAAAATTAAAAATTCAGGGCAGCCCAGGTGGCTCAGCAGTTTAGCACCGCCTTTGGCCCAGGGCATGATCCTGGAGATCTGGGATCGAGTCCCACATCAGGCTCCCTGCATGGAGCCTGCTTCTCTCTCTGCCTGTGTCTCTGCCTCTCTCTCTCTCTCTCTCTCTCTCTCTCTCTCTCTCTCATAAATAACATCTTAAAAAAATTAAAAATTCAACATTTTAAACAACATTACTGCATAAAAGTACTGGTGGTGAACACTGAAATCAAATCATTGACTATACAAAATTATAAACATAATTACAAAATGAAATAAAAATCTCAAAAAAATTACATAAAATATATGTAATATAAGAAGTACTAATTATTACTCTACTCATATGACATACAACCCAAGATAAAACTAATGAAGATCAAGAATTTAATAATGGGTCAAAATAAAAGTGACATATAGAGACATTTAAAATGCTATGTAATTCTTACTAAAATAAAGACTTGAAATGTACCTGGAAAGTTGTCTTTAAAAACACACTGAGGGACGCCTAGGTGGCTCAGTGGTTGAAGCGTCTGCCTTTAGCTCAGGGCGTGATCCTGGGCTCTGGAGATCAAGTCCAGCATCAGGTTCCCTGTGAGAAGCCTGCTTCTCCCCCTGCCTGTGTCTCTGCCTCTCTCTGTGTGTCTCTCATAAATAAATAAATAAAATCTTAAAAGAAAAAAAAAACCCAGAGTGAACCTCTTATATATCTTCTAATCATTGGAAGAGGGAAAAAAAGCAAATAAAACACAGGTCCTCTATAGAAAAAGTCATAAAAGAAAATACTACCATAGTAAGAAAAAGTAAACCATAAAATATGATGACAACAGATCAAACACTTTAGACCATAAATGTGAAAGGTATAAATTTCTCAATTAAATAATAAAGGCACTACATACTACTTACAAAAGAAACTAAAATTAGAATGATTAAAGTGAGTTAAAAGTAAAAAGCCTGATGGGAAAGATACCAAACTCACACCAAAAAATAAAAAATAAAAACAGAAGCATAAATAAAACAAAAACAAAAAATACCAGGAGCAGCATATTAACTTTAGACAAGGCCAAATTTAAGATTCAAATTAGGTAGGCAAAAATGGTCATTTTAAAAATCTAATCCACAGGAAAGGAAATATACTTTGTTTTTCTTTTTTTTTTTAACTTTTTTTGGATATGACATTTGGTAGCAGCTCTTTGGCACTGACTTCATTTTTTTTAACTCAAATTTTGTTAATTAACATATAGTGCAATATTGGTTTCTGGAGCAGAATTCAGTGGTTCATCACTTATATGCAATACCCAGTGCTCGTCACAAGTTCCCTCTTTTATAACCATCATCCATCTAGCTCATCCCCAACCCACCTCCCACCATCAACCCTGTTTGTTCCCTGTCATTAAGAGTCACCTATGGCTTGTTTCCCCTCTCTCCTTTTTACTTTCATTTGATGAGATATGTGAAATAAAAACTAAGAAATACCAGGAGAAATGTATAGGCACGCAATCATTTGTGAAGCTCATAACATCAAGTTCTGGCAGACCATATTAATGTAAACATAAAAATACACAGATATTTTAAACAATACGTAGAAGGAAAGAGAACATTTGTTCCTTGTAAAATGAGAATAAACTCTCTAAAAATACTCATCTGTTCCTGGTTATAGTGTAAAAAGAAAGATCTTTTTTTGAAAGAAAAAGTTGACAACTTGTGTTAAGAATACTAAAGGATTTATAATTCTAAGTCCAAAGACTTTCACAAATAAAAGCAATTCTAGGTATAGAGATACGTATAACAGTTACCATTTGAGTGCTAATTATGTCCCAGGCCTTATGATGGGAGTTTTATATATGTGTATATACAACAATGACATAAAAAATTAAAATAGGGAATGAGGAATTTTTACTAACATGGAACAATCACATGATATAATATGAAGTAGGATACCAAACTAAATAACAGTAATGTGAGTTTTTGTGTACTTGTATGTACATATACAAATAGCATAATCAACTTTTATTTATGAAAACAGAAGTCTGAAAAATGAAACAAAAGCAGCAAAATATTCACAGCAGTTTTCTCCAAGTAATGAGATTACAAGTGATTTTACTTTGTTCTTTGTATTTTTCTGTAGTTTCCAATTTTTTCTTCTATAACTTACTTCTATTTCATTATCCAAAAAAATGTGTTTTAAAATAAAACACGTAGAGAAAGTCTCAGATGAATAAAATCTCAACTCATCACAATATGAAATATGACCATTTTCCAGCCCCTTATCTTAAATTTTACTTTAATAATAGCAACCATATGAACTAAATGGATGTTCTCCCCAACTGTAGCAATGTCGTTAGTTTAGTATATCTAACTAGCAGTTGACTTGAAAAAACCTATTAGCTAGTTATGAAGAACAAAGAAATGGCAGTTCAGCAGAAAAACCTAATAAAATCAAAATACTGCCATGGTGTTACAGATCTGTTCCCATCATATAAGAGACTGTTACCAGTTGTGGCCAAGGTAATTAAAATGTATGAAACAGGCCAATCAAAAACACTAAAAATGAAGAACTGTAGGGGTACCTGGTGGCTCAGTCAGTTAAGTGGCTGCCTTTGACTCAGGTCATGATCCCAGGGTCCTGGGATTAACCCCTTGTCTTCCCTGCTCAGCGGGGAGTCTGCTTCTCGCTCTCCCTCTGCTCCCCACCCCCTGCTCATTCTCTCTCTCTTGTTCACTCTCTCAAATAAATTAATAAAATCTTTAAATATAAAAGGAAGAACTATACAATGTTTGTATGTATATGAGAAGGGGAAAAAGTTACCCAAACTTGTTGAAACTGATTAAAGTATTAAACTATCATACCTTGGAGAAGAATTATTAGTACAAGACAAAAATGAATAAAGGCTTACTTGGAAAACAAAACCTGAGGCTTATCATGAGTTAAGCACACATACACTGTTTTTGTGAAATCCAAAACGAACAAGAATAATCATCAGTAAATTAAGAATGTGAGAGTAGGATGTACTGAGGAAGAATCCACAACCAAACTGACTACTACCATTTAAAATTCTTGCCTTCTGCAGCTCCTCTATGAAATTTGAAATTTTGTTTTGAAATAACAAAAACTCACACATGCTTGCAATTTGCCACTCACTATGCTAAGTCCAACACATCTGTTAAATTCTTTCATCAACTCTACGTAGTAGATATGATTAGCATTTCCCTTTCACAGATGAGGCAACTGAAACTTAGAGAAAAGATTTTTTAGTTGTCCAACTAGAAAATGGTGAAGCCAGGACTTTAAACTTAGGTCCATCTAACTCTAAGTCCCTGCCCTTAACCATTATGCTATTTCTTTGTATCAATATTTCCTTACTGCAACCACCTTTTGCACAACACTTTAATTAATTCAAATCCAAATTAATCATAAATTAAAATGTTAAGAACAAATGTGGTGATAAAGCTAGAAATTATGCTTTGCTAAATCCCCTGCCCTGTATCTTTACAGAGTGGAGTTGGCTTAAAGATGAATGTTCACAAGCAGGAAGTGGAAGTCAGGTTTAGCCAAGATTCTCTGACAGCCACTGTGGTTAAATATAAGGATAGACTGATGCAGAGCTGGCAGGAGGTTCCAGTTTGCCCTGGCTGTCCTCAATTCCACAGACACTTCCTCTCAACAGTATCCCTAGGCCCACCTACAGAAGTTTGGCAGTGGATGCACAGAGACATTTGCTATCCAAAGTTATAGCTCCCCACAGGTTCTTCCATGACCCTTCCCTTCACAGTCTTATTTTGGCAGCTGGACAACTTTGGATTTTCATATTAACTAGTTGATTTTTTTTTCTGATCCTTCAATTTCCTTTATGGACCTTCTGTTTTCCAGCTCCTCCCACAACTCTGTAAGTTCTAACTCCTCTGATAAACCCCTTCTCTCATTTCCATAATGGTTCTGCTTCAATCACTGAAACTAACTAATTAAAAAAAAAGTGTAACTTTTTAAATATAAACTTACTAAAATATATTAAATATAGTTTCAAAGACAAAATAAAGTAGCAGGGCATAAATCCTAATAAACAATCTTTGTCTAAAGAATAAGAAAATGCTAAGGAAGGTTGTTATCCTATCTTTTGTTTACATCAAAGCACAAACAGAAAAAAATATTCTGACAGTGCTGACATTGAATTTTCTTTCACTAATAATATGTTTCTTCCCAGAGAGAAGAAAATAAGTCATATTTTAATTAACAAGAATAAATGAACCATTATTCACATATTTATGAATTTCTTATTGTCTTAATCCACTTGGGCTGCTATGACAAAAATACCATTGATTACGTGGCTTCCACAACAGTCATTTATTTCTCACAGCTCTGGAGGCTGGGAAGTCCAAGATCAAGATGCTAGCAGGTTCAGTGTCCAGTGAAAGCCCACTTTCTGATTAACAGAAGATTGTCTTCTTACCATGTCTTCACATGGCAGAAGAGAGGAGAGATCTTTGCCATCCCTTTTATAAGCACATTAATCCCATTCATGAGGGCTCTACCCTCATTTAGTCACTTCCCAAAGCCCATGCCTTTTAATCCCATCATACCACAGATTAGGATTCCAACATATGAATTTGGGTGGCACACAGACATCTAGTCCATAATACTTACTATCTACAAAGCAATGATAGGCCCTAAGACAGGACATAAGAACATCCTGGTTTTTCTGAGACCCAAAAATAAAGACTGCACACTTACTTAATTTGCCACTAAATGAAAACCTATATATAATAAAGCTACATCAGGATACTGTTACCTAGGCACCACGTCATTTTTCCAAACAAAACACCTACCCCCAGAATGCCTGGGTGGCTCAGTCAGTTAAGCATCTGACTCTTGATTTTGCCTCAGGTCATGATCTCAGGGTTTTGAAACCAAGCCCCTGTCAGGCTCTGTACACAGCTTAAGATTCTCTCTCTCTCTCTCTCTCTCCCTCTGCCCCTCCTCTACCTCTCTCACTCACTAAACAAACAAACAAAACCTACCCCCAAATATTCAGATAAAATAATATATCTAATTGGAAACCTAGCAGTAAAAGATATACCCTTTACATATGATTGGGATTGTGCTATAAAGCCCCATTGTTAAAAAAAAAAAAAAGATAAAAAAAGTCCATTGTAAATAGCCTTAGTGTGTAAGTATGTGTATGAATCTTTAGTTGAGGGCTGGTAAAGGCCAATTAAATTAAATTATATCAACAAATCAATCAATGTGCTTTGGTTGCAAGGAAGAGAAAAGATTTGTTGAGATAATTTAATCCACCCCCAGGAATCCATTCCTGTCACGGTGACAACAGAGGACAAAATGGCTGCCAGCAGCTTCAGATTTACGTATTCTTTTCTTCTCAACCAAAGCAGAAAAGAAGGATTTCTCTCACCCAACAGGTTGGACAAAAGTCCTGGACCCTGATTTCACTGGCCCAAACTGAGTCATGAACCTATTCCTAAACTGATCCCCGTGGCCTGGAGGATATAAGCTATACTGATTGGCCCAGGCTGCATGCCAAACTCAACCACATCCAGACAGCATTAAAAATTATAATAACAATAACAACACCAACAAAAATATAATAATTAAAGGAATGGAGCCCTGCCAGGCTCACAATAATGTTCACTACTGTCAGATTTCCCATTTGAAAAACCATATGGGAAATGAACTGAGATAAAGAAATGAATTTAGGGAAATATCTCCCAGCTTTGCTTTTTTTATCTTGGTAACTGCTAAATACTCTGTTTTTCTTTAGTCATGCAGCACTCACTATAACTTCATCCCAGTTGTCTACGAAGCTAGGGAACACATGTCCCAGAAAATCTACTATTACTCAAAGAATACTGACTAGATTTGGCCTTGCTGAATGTCCTTAAAATTTTCAACTTTTAAAAAATCCTTGTACTAACCCACAAATTTCCAATCATTCTTCTATACAGATCAGGATTTGTGACTGAAACTGTTCTCAATTTTTATTAAAAATCTCATTTGCCAATAGCCTCATATATTTTTTAAATGTCTGGCCTAATTTCCTCAAATCTACATATATCACATATTTTTCTTGGCTATAATTAGTCACTGAGACTTATTAGCATAGGAGTAGCTCCAAGAAACTCTAAATTACAAATCGGCACTGATTTTTGTTTTTGTGTTTTTCTTGACTCTCACAAAAGGTGTTTTTTCCTCCTGGAAGAAGCCACCACATTGTTTCCTCTTTTCACCCTTTGGGAATAGCTATTATTAATAGAAGGGAGCATTAGTATAAATTCTTAACACATCAGAAGTATTAGGTTGAGTTTAAGCAGTCTCTCAATTCTGTGACTAGAGTGCAACAAAACTTCCAAACATCAGGAGAAAAGCAAGCTAAAACAAACCCTTTACCAGCTGCTACATATGGGGTGGATCAATAATACTAACTGACAACTTTTCATATGAAATTCAAGCAGTCTGAAGTTTCCTTTTTCTATTCCCTGAATATCTGTTCTCTCCACTTCAAAGGATTGTCTGCTGCAGAGCAAGGAGAGGTGGTTCATACACAACGGCACTCGTCTTCTGTTTAAATCGTAACATCCGGCAGTTCTGGAGCTGCCAGGCAATGATAAAAGGGCACAGGGCTTTGATTGTTTATACTTCAATAGCAAAAGCAGAGGAGCACCGTGAATAAGGGCACAAGCTCAGTAGATGAGCATTGCTGGGTTCCAACCACAGCTCTGCCACCTACCAGTCCTGTGTGTGACCTTGAACAAATTACTTAACTCTCTGAGCTCTTCCTTTCCTCATATGTAAAATTAATACTACAATAACAATATTTCTCTTTCTTGGTTGGGTAGGAGAATTATGTGAGCATCCACTGTAAAGTGCTTAACCAAAAACTTGCACTGTAAAATAACGGCTAACATTTACTGAGCATTTATGTGCCAGGTATAAAAAACACTCAGTTCATCTATTTATCCATTTAACAAATATTTATGAGTACTTTGTACCAGGCACCGTTCTGAACATTACGATATCAATACGAAAATAAAGATTCCTTCCTGTACTTTAACACTTCTTAGAAAGCTATTAAGATTATAATAAAATTAATAAGCATAATGCACATAATATACAAAAGAACAATAATCAAAATTAAATGAAATTTCTCAAAGTTAACAGATATGATAAAAACTTACCTAACGTCCTTAAGAGCTGTTGGCCTCTGCAAACACTTCAGGGATAATGGCCCAATGAAGTCAGCCAAGCAAACTTCAGGAAACAGAGACTCTCCTGCACCAGGGGTTCTGATATCATTTCACAGTTGAGTTCCTTCTGACTGGAGATAAATGAAAATGAAAGCAATATGAAGATTTTCTGCAATGCTGAAATGCTACTAATGTTCTGAAGATCTAAGGAAATAGAGTAGACTATTCATCTTTCTCAGTTTCCACAAGATTTTTAGGATAGTCACTGCTCTCCCACAATTTCAAATTACACCAAAGGGCCATTTAGCAATATACTAAGATTGAAGTGACATGTGGAGCAGAGCTGTGATTTTCAGTTTCTATCCACTGGTATCTGCTCCTCTCACACACAAAGTTACATTTTCATTTTTGGACAATATTCCTATTCTTGACCTGAAAAAATATGTGCGTGTGTGTATTTTTAAAATATATATATATTCTTTAATAATACGGTCTTTTAGATTTTTTTAAGTAATCTCTATACCCAATATGGGGCTCGAACTTACGACCTGAGATCAAGAGTCACATGCTCTACCAACTAAGCCAGCCAGGTACTCCTTGAATATATCTTCAGTATCAACCTTCCAAATCATAAACAGGATCAGTATCATTTAAAGGGAAGCCACCATCCATGTGTTTATCTCTATTGGTGGTTAGTTAGAAAAGGGAAAAAAAAGAAATTTCACTTGACAAAAACAATGGAACATGTCTACTAGGGGCTGAAGGAGGGTGCAAAAAGTGTTGGACAAGCCATCAGGAAAATACAAATCAAAAGCACAATGAGATACAACTTCAAAACTACCAAGATGGCTATACTCAAAGATAAAGATAAGACAAAGACAAGATAAAATCAAGTGTTGGTGAGACTATGGAGTAACTGGAAGCCTCACACATTGCTGGTAGAAACTTAAAATGGTACAGCTGCTTTGTAAGATGGTCTGGCAGTTTATCCAAAGGGTTAATAAACTTAGAGTTACCATAGGACCTAGCTATTTCATTCATAGGTATATCACTAAGAGAAACAATTTGTCCACACAAAAACTTGTACATGAACATTCATATCAACATGATTCATAACAGCCAGTGGAAACAGCCTACATTGCCAACCAACTGATGAATGGATAAACCAAATGCAGAACATCCATACAATGGAATATTACTTAACAATGGAAAGGAAGAAATATGAATAGCTGCCATAACATGGATGAAGCATCATCTAAGTGAAAGGAGCCAGTCCAAAAAAATTACATATTGTGTGACTACATTTACATGAAATGATCAGAATAGGAAAATCCAAACAAAGTAGATTTCTGGTTGCCAGGAAGGGAGGAAGAATGGAGAATGACTGCTAATAAGAACAGCATTTCTTTCTGAAGTGATGAAAATGTTCTAAAATTACAAAGAAGTGATGGTTACAGAACTCTGTGAATACACTAAAAACTGAAAAGTACACAAATGGTTGAATTGTATGGCATATAAATTATATCTCAAAAAAAACATTTTTTTAAAGCACTGGACACTGTAGGCAGAAAAAATTGTCTTTACCCAAAATATTTCTTTTTATTGTTACTCCGCATTTTACTCCATGATGTGATTGCACAGACATGGGGGGAGGATTCACTGTCCCTGAACTGATCTCTTGCCCTTGCCCTACTCCTATTTCACTACCTTGTGAAATCATACTTTATTAACTTCATACTTTCAGTTTAAAGCTTTGCTAACAAATATTCACAACAGATCAGAGAAATATTTCTCATTGAGCCTTTTCAATCATGTGCTGTTTAGTCTGAGTTTGTCAGATCTTCTGCTGACCAAGGGACTTGGTTGAGGGCAAACAGGATGATAAAGTGCTAAGGGATGAAGGACGAGGGTGCAAGAGAAAAGTTTAGGAACATGCAAATTTTCATTTTAGTATTTTAGTATCACTGATCCTATTGCCTACCTGTCTTTGCTAATGCCCTGACCTGTTTCCTCCTTTTCTTCCTTTTTTCATCCACTGATGCATAAAACCTCTGCATCTTGCAGGGCCTAACTGAAAGGCCACTTATACCAAAAGCCAAAATTGCATACAATTACTACTCATATTTCTATTTCTTCTGCTTTTGGTCCATATCCTTATTGATTTTCACTTGAAATTACTTTGAAATTTCTTCATTCTGCTTCACATATATTGGTTTCCATCCTAGTATAAAAAATTCATTCTAGGGGACGCCCGGGTGGCTCAGCGGTTGAGCATCTGCCTTTGGCTTAGGGCATGATCCTGGAGTCCCCGGATCGAGTCCCACATTGGGCTCCCTGCGTGGAGCCTGCTTCTTCCTCTGCCTGTGTCTCTGCCTCTCTCTTTGTCTCTCTCATGAATAAATAAATAAAATCTTTTTTTTTTAATTTTTATTTATTTATTTATTTATGATAGTCGCAGAGAGAGAGAGAGAGGCAGAGACACAGGCAGAGGGAGAAGCAGGCTCCATGCACCGGGAGCCCGATGTGGGATTCGATCCCGGGTCTCCAGGATCGCGCCCTGGGCCAAAGGCAGGCGCCAAACCGCTGCGCCACCCAGGGATCCCTAAATAAAATCTTTTTTAAAAAAAATTAGTTCTATAACATACCTATGCCATAGATAGTGGATAGGCTTTCTTTGGAGGATCAACTCCAGTGCATAGTCAGGAACTGTCTGAAAAGGACACCAAATCATGTCCACTCTCAATAAAGAGTATTGTTGCAATCAACTAGTTAAGTCTGCAATGAGCACAGGAGTGGGTAGAGAATAGGCATTTTATCTCTGACAGCTGTCACTGCTTACAGAATCCTTTGTTATTTGATATTTCCCTCTACCTTATAATCAGACATGATGTTTAATTACACAGTAGAGAAACTTTCTTCATTGTTGCATATCAGTGTAGGCTGACTTGCTAGTGATATCATTTGCTAATAATCCTAATAATCCGTACTTGAAAATACTGTGTGATACTACAATATTTCATCTTTCCACGCTATGTGTCTTAGATCTTCTGATCTCCATTAATAAGAAAAATAAATTTAAATATAGGTATTTAACATATTGTATATAGCAGACAATAGGATTGTTGTTACACACATTTTTTTCTACCCAAAAATCCATCTCCTTTATCCTTCCTTTCTCCTTCCAGAAACAATTATAATATTGTTCTATTAGCTACCCTTCTCCACAGGTCCCCATGATTAAAGGAATACTGATGCCACTACCAACCAAGAGTTGAAGTCAATTTGAATGAAGACAATCATGACAATCCTATTCCCCGGCCTGGGGTTGGTTTAAGCCAGGAATGTGATGCAATTCTGATGAGGGGAAGTCTCCTGGGAAAGCCTGCTCTCCTTTCCAAGACTCATAGAAATGGATATTCTTTCTCTAGATATTGTTGAGTCTAGATACTATGGCTAGAACTGCTACAGACATCACGTTGTGGGTCTGAAAACAAGGCTTACCCACAGAGGAAGGTGAAATAGGATAAAGGACAATGAGGCAGAGCCAGAGTCCTAACAACCTGCACCTGGAGCTTTCCCAAAAAACGGACTTCTTGTTAAAAAGAGGTAATGATCCCGGTATTTTTTAAACCCACTTCAGTTCACTAATAGTTCACCCTGGGATCCCTGGGTGGTGCAGCAGTTTAGCGCCTGCCTTTGGCCCAGGGCGCGATCCTGGAGACCCAGGATCGAATCCCACGTCGGGCTCCCGGTGCATGGAGCCTGCTTCTCCTTCTGCCTGTGTCTCTGCCTCTCTCTCTCTCTCGTGTGGACTATCATAAATAAATAAAAATTAAAAAAATAAATAAAAATAATAATAGTTCACCCTAAGTAACATATATATTCATTCCAAACTATCGCTATACCTACATATTTGACAGCACAGACATAAACATTTATCAGTAATCAAAATAATATTTTCCAGGTATGTGTGTGTATGTGTGTGTAATTTTAAATGTTCTAAGAATTCTATAAAGTCTATAAAGTAGCTATTTTATAGGAATTACCATCTTCAATTAAAATATAAAGTAACTGAGACCCAGACATGCCAGAGATCACACAATTGGTTAGTGGCATTTTTCATTCATGCATTTCTCTAGGCCATCTGAGTGGCATTGCTGAGCAACACAATCATTGTTCCATCCAAGAAAAGTCAACTGCATTATTTGTGCCAGACATCAATTTAAGGACTGGTGATCTGCCTGAAAGGACCTTTGATCTCATGGAGCTCTTAATCTGTAGGGAAGAAATATAATAGATAACTACTGGGGGAAAAGTTACACAATTAAATTCTATTAGTCCTATGAAGGGAACAGATTTAAGAGTTTTCAAAAGAATGGAAAAGTGTATTACAGGAACCTAACCTGGACCTGGATGTCAAAGTAGTCTTCCTCATGGAGCTGAGCTTTACCCTAAAATCTGAAGACAGGAAGGAGTTAGTGCATTGAGATGGAGGAGTTGGGTGGAAAGCATTTCAAAGAAAAGGAACAGTATGTGAATATATGCAAGACCCTTAGGCAAGAAGGAGTTTCGGTTTCTCCAGGAACAGAGAAGGCCAATTTGCAGGAACATCATGTTCATGAGGATGCAGACATACCATGGGACAAGGTGATATGGGTCAGGAGTATCAAGAAGAATCTGAAACCATTACAGAGTTTTACTTAGGTAAGTAATAGCATTTGACTTATAAAGATTTGGAAGATGCATTATAGAGAGGCAAAAGTGGAAGGTGTAGATGTGATTACTGAAGAGTAGGCAAGCAATGATGGTGGTTCAGATGAACCTAATTAATATCTCTTTCTTCTTCCTCTTTCTGCCATACAAATCCTGCACTCTAAAGTAGTTTCTCCTATCCTGGCAACAGCACAGCCTACAAACCTTTAAAGCATTGGGATGCCTTTCAATGCAAGATAACTGGACAAAAGTCACAGAGATACAGTTCTTAGGGGCCTGAAGTAGGAGTCACAAAAGTGGATGTTACAGGTAGCAATGTGCCAGTGAAGGGAAGGTGTTTTTAAAACTTCATTTTCAGGGGATTCCTGGGTGGCTCAGCGGTTTGGTGCCTGCCTTCGGCCCAGGGTGCGATCCTGGAGTCCCGGGATCGAGTCCTGCGGCCGGCTCCCGGCATGGAGCCTGCTTCTCCCTCTGCCTGTGAAGCTGCCTCTCTCTCCCTCTCTCTCTCCCCCTCTCTGTATATCATGAATAAATAAATCCTTGAAACTTCATTTTCGTGAGTATGTGATGTGGGTCTGCTCATGCACAAGGCTCCTGCCAGGGGGCCCGTCAGCCTTGGGTGTCAGGGTCGCCTGGCTGAGCAATACAACTTACCTGTTTTTTCATCAAAGATAAGCCAGTTACTAAGTGTGTGCTAAGTAGCTGAAGGAACTAAGTTGCTAATAAGTCCAGGATTGTTCAATACAAGCTGGTTAAATGTTGAGGAACCATCATCACCAATGACAGCCCTAGTTTTAGAGTAGGAGAGTAGGACAGGTCTATTCTAAAATTAAGGCTGTCATTGGTGATGGTGGTTCCTCAACATTTAACCGGCTGGTATTTAACAATCCTGGACTTACTAGGTTAATAATCGCATGGCAAATTCAGTTTTATGGGCAGCCCGGGTGGCTCAGCGGGTTAGCGCCGCCTGCAACCCAGGGCATGATCCTGGAGACCCGGAATCGAGTCCCACGTCAGGTTCCCTGCATGGAGCCTGCTTCTCCCTCGGCCTGTGTCTCTGACTCTGTGTGTCTGTGTGTGTGTGTGTGTGTGTGTCATGAATAAATAAATAAAATCTTCAAAGAAAATAAAAAACCGAGGACCCCTGGGTGGCACAGCGGTTTAGTACCACCTTCAGCCCAGGGCGTGACCCTGGAGACCCGGGATCGAGTCCCCCATCGGGCTCCCTGCATGGAGCCTGCTTCTCTCTCTGCCTGTGTCTCTGCCTCTCTCTCTCTCTCTCTTTCTGTGTCTTTCATGAATAAATAAATTAAAAAATTTAAAAAAGAAGATTCAGTTTTATACCAAGGATACTAGTGTGGGAGATCCAGAGGCGGCGCTGGCAGCGGAGGCCCACCCCGGTGCACAGCGACAGTCGCAAAGGCGCAGCCGCCTTGCAGTCACGCCCGGGCGGGGTGCGCGCAGGGCCACGGTGGCGGCAGCTGCAAAATGAGCCAGCGGCCAGCGTGGCCATTTTCCGGTGCACACAGAAAGGCCTGCTGGTGTCCTCACCTTCACCCTCCCTCCCGGGAGACCATGGCGGGGGTCGGGGGAAGCTTCCCAGGCGGGCTGAGTGGGCCGCGAGAAACCCGCCGCGGGCAGCCCGGGGACAGGCCGGCAGGACCCCGCCTGCTCGCCTGTAGGTCAGCCCCGACGCTGGAGGCCGGAAGCCGGCGCCCGGAAGCCGGCTGCAGCTCCCCTCCCCGACGCACCGCCCCTGCTCCCAACAACCACCGCGGGTGGAGGAGGGCGGGGCCTATCCGGCCCCTCGGTGAGAGAGGAGCCTGCGGCAGGAGCAATATGGCGGCCCACACGAGCGACGATGGTGCCGGGGGGAGTGCTGCCTGGAAAGCACGATGTCGATCCAGGCTTGTCAGTGTTTCGGGTGATTTCATCTTGAAGGTCACGTGTGAGACGACAGACACAGGACGGGAAATTTTAAGACTTTGGAAGGCCACACGTCATTGCTCAACATAATAGAGCGAGAATTAGAAACTAAATGAAACTACACCAAATGCATCATTACGTTCTGGAACGTTCATGGAAGATGTTTTCATCGTGCTAATGCACAGATTCAAGTATTAAAATCAGCAGCTCGAGGATACCCATTCTGTCTAAAATGAATCCTCCTGTAAGACTAAGTTGGCCTCCAGGTGCTAGGGATAATGTTCATGTAATGAACAAAACGCGAGTCTAAATCGTGACTGAACACTGAAATGAAGAGGAAAGTAGAAGAGAAATGTCACTGAAGTACTGTGGGACCCAGGAAATTTGACAAAAATCCCCTACCCCTGGACAAGCAGAGCAGGACTAACTCCATTTTGTGCTGCACCCGCCACCTCCTGTATGACCCCCACATGACCTGCTCATTGCTTAGGGCGCTGGCACACCCTAATCAGAAATCGGCTCAGTGATAGGCCAGTTCAAATGGATACTTTAGGGTAAAATGTAATTCAATCGGCCCCCTGCCTGTGGACGGACATGACTGTGCAACTTTCTGCGTACCCCATTGGCCACTGGCCCCTATAAAGCTACTAAGCCTCTTAGTCTTGGGGTTCAAGTCCCTGCTCCGCTGTGTCAGGTATACTTGGACCCAGGCTCGAGCTTGTAAATAAACCCTCGTGTGCTTGCATGGGTGTCAGCTCCTTGGTGGTTTCTCAGATTCGCGATCTTGGGCACAATAGTACCTATCAATCTCTTCTGTCTCCCTGATCCAAAAGTTTGTTGCACTTAAGGATTCAGTCATTTTATCCAGAGATGATGACAATAACAGGACTAACATAAGAGAAAACGTATCTCATGAACTGGATGATCCAGAATGCTCTTCCCAATCACCATCCTCTGGAAAGGTAGCACTGAATAAAAAGAACCAATGGAGAAGAGCATGAAGTAAGAAGCATTCTAGCAGATTCAGAGTTAAACACATATACATGACCAAGAAAAGCAAGAATAAAATTACTAGTTTGATAATTCTATTGCCAACACACCTTTAAAATGTCCTAAGTGATATCTCGGGAAATTTTAGTTGATCTAATATCTTTAAGCTGGAAATTCCTTTGAAGGTATCATTTTAAATCGTGGAAGTGTACGAATAAGAACACTCTTCTGGTTGTAAATAGCCTGTCATTTTTTCTTGAGATCTTCTCGAGATACAGCTAAAAGAACTGGAAAATGATCCCTTAAATATTACTTTAAATACCTCTGGCTGGGGATGCCTGGGTGGCTCAGATCGTGATCCCAGGATCTTGGAATCTAGCCCCTCCTCCGGCTCCCTGTTTGCAGAGAGCCTGCTTCTCCCTCTCCTCCATGCTAGTGCTCTCTCCTGTTATCTCTCTCTTTCTGGCTCTCAAAAATCTTTAAAAAAAATATACTTCTAGGGATCCCTGGGTGGCGCAGCGGTTTGGCGCCTGCCTTTGGCCCAGGGCGCGATCCTGGAGACCCGGGATCGAATCCCATATCGGGCTCCCGGTGCATGGAGCCTGCTTCTCCCTCTGCCTATGTCTCTTCCTCTTTCTCTCTCTGTGACTATCATAAATAAATAAAAAAAAATTAAAAAAAAAAATATACTTCTAGCCTAACTAAATGTGAATGGTGCAATGTCTGAAAACTAGGATAATATTTCTACAGATGGTACATCCGTTTATCAAAGGCTAAGAATAAGCCTGCAGAGAATAAGGATAGAGTTTGGAATAACTGGAAAGAAGTAAGTTAACTATTCTGGAAGAATAATATATTATTTTAATTTTTCAAGCTGGCCTGATCCTCTACAAATATGACATTTGAAATTATTATTACTAACATTGACATACCAAATAATGTTTCTAATTTGTCTGTGAAAATTTCCTTTCAAGAAGCCAAGAGCAGATGTGTTGCCTGTGAAGGGAACATCAAAGGAAGGTGTGTCCAAAAGGAAAACAAAATTGTAAATGTATTATTTCAATCTAAAATGTGACTTTGAAATAAACCAGAGTTCCTGTGTTTTGATGAGGAAGAAATTAGAGCCATATCATTTCCACTGGACCTAAAAAAAAAAACAAAAACAAAAAACAAAAACCCGATAGTATATTAAGCACCTCCAACTAAAGGATGCTGTTACTAATGAGGACCTGCGCTACCTCATCATTCAAAAAAATTCCTTATAAGGGTAAGGATCTCTTAATGAAATTATCACAAATTTTTATTTGAAGTAAGTTAATTTTCCACTAAGCTTTTAGCAAGTCTAAGCTTTCTATCACATTCTGTGTATTTACTTTATGGTGTCAAATTGTCTGGGTTTTGAATTCTAACACTACCACTTATTGTGTGACATTAAGTATAGTTAATCTGTCTCTACCTGTGTTTCCTCACTTTAAAAATGAAAATAATAATATTTGAATAAAAGAGTTGCTGTGAGAATTGAGTGAGATAGTTTATGTCAAGCCCTAGGACTAATGCCTCCTATATGTGAAATGTTCAATAAATGCTAGCCTACTATTTTGTTATTGTTACAGTGTTTTAACCCTTTTTTTAAAAAAAATGTTACTACTTTAGATCAGGTAATGATTTGTTGAGCAAGTACAAAAGTATGATGTCGTTCATTTACTTCAATATTCTAAATACCCCTCACAAAAATTGCCACCACTACCATCATCATCATGTCTCTTTTTTTATGTGAGGATATGGTTTTTTCTAATCCAAAATAGCTATCAAGATATTATGTTACAAATTACTGAGAATCAGAACTCTGTCCCTCTTATCTGCAGAAAATCAATTGTTATCTGACTAATCAAAAGATCATTATGAATAACCCCAGCTCTCACCACAATACTTTTTTTTTTTTTTTTTTTTTTTTTTAGAAACTGTTTTCCAACCTTATTTCCATTTTCTTTGCCTTTGTAGAAGAGCAGCTTAAGAGCACTCAGTGGTTGTTCCTACCCATTCAGTAGCCTGAGCTGTGGGAGCTGCAGACCAGTCTTCAGTGGCCTGCTGAGCACTCCAGTCTTCAGTAGGGAACTGCTGAATAGTCACAGAGGGTACCTGCATGCCTTCAGACCAGTCTGCAACTTCAGGTTGAGTAGCAGTGAATGCAGGAGCTGGAGCAGTCCATTCACCCTGATAATATTTAAAGCAAAATTAAACATAAGCATGAATAACTGGGAGAGAAATCAATTTCGTTTTGTCCATAAATTGAAGGCCAATTAATTGTCTACAAATCAAAACTGCAAACAATCTTGTATTATCATAAAGACTTATTTCTATGAGGTAAAGAGTGTAAGTCAATAACAGAATAGCTATGCTTAAATCTTCCCTGTTTTCTTAGGAGGGACATTAACATAAGAAATCAGATTTGCAATTCACCAAGAAGTACATGGCCTATATTGTCAAAGGAATTTATTACACACAAACAGGTCTATAATTTTTCCTCTAAAAAACAAAAGGATGGATTATATTTAGGTAAAATCTTGCATTAATAAACAAAGAAATTGACAAGGATTGGAAAATACCACCTGAAGTCTAAATAATTCAAAAGACATAAAACCTTCCACAAATAACTTAAATTCTTAAATCCACGATAGAATATGAGGAGGCATAGGGAAATGGTTCAGTACAAAATGCAAGACAGATAATCTTCCTTTATAAAGCTGGCAAATATAAACATGTCACAAATCTACCAATCCTCTGCCTCACTTTCCAAAATTCTACCTCTAGTAACAATATTTCAAAATGCATTCTTATTGCTCAGTTTGATGGCGCTTTCCATATTGTTTTATTTTACCAGATTTTTTAAAGGGTTTTAGGATTCGAAGTCAATAAAATCACAAGTAGATGCTTCTGATTTTTGTTTTATATGTCAATCACTAACTCTTTCTTTATTGTTGTTTTATTGTGTTTTGTATTGTTTTTGTTTTATTTGCTACCTAAAAGCCTTTGTCAAAGCAAAAAGGTGATTTCCACATTTTCTAGGATACCATGTGTATTAAAACACCCTTAGGTTATCAAACTGTTGACAGGATATAGGAAATTTCTCTTTAAGCTACAATTGTGGACTGTGAGAACAGCGGGAGAACCAATATATCTTAAAGCCCCCTTTTGTTTATCTTAGTCAACTCTGCCTTCTAATCTCATTAATCTAACCGTGAGTAATACTGGTTCTGGTTTGTTTGGCTTTTTTCCTAAGATGAAAATAAAGGATATTGTCTTTTGATATTTAGTCCAAAGCATCCATCTTAAGAAGATCTAGGCAGAGATGGCTTAACATTAAATTATCTATATTGCTGGTTCTCAGAGAGGAAATGTGGCTAAAGTCTCCATTACTGTTCTTACATCTTCCTGTAAAAGGGAAGATCCATGGAGATGGGACCCACTGCAACCACTCTAGGAAATGGCTCCTTTACTTTTACATCAGTCTTGGTAATCAGTGACCAGTGACAACAAATACAGAGAAGTGTGTAAAATAAATAAATTATTATCAAGAAGACAACCAGTGCGTGCCAAGAATACAGAATGCGCCTTGACTGTAGTGGTAAATGCTAAGAAAAATTCCTGTCATATGAACTAAGGATCTCAACAGCAAACCCAATCCTAATCTCAGCCAACCTTTTTACCTGCAATCACAAACAGTAAAAAACCCAAAACAGTGAATATGGAGAACTGAATGTTATAACTTCTCTTATAGTTGTATGATATAAAAACTCTAATAATATTATTACATTAGTGTGTCATTTCTTTCATGACCCCAACTGGATACATTCCTTAATATAGGACAGATAATGGATCTTATAAGGTATAACCAGGTAGCTTAAAATCTGTTTAATTCATTGCCACAGGCACAGAATTTTGTCCTAGATCTTAAAAGCTAAGCTCATCCAGTTCAAGGTAGAAGTTTATAGGCTTCTGGCAATAATTGTTGTGTACTAGATGATGTTAATGAGGGAGACAAATTAGGAACTTTATTGAGAACTCTCACCATGAAGACTAGGGGTAAAAGGGGAATTTATTAAAAATATATTTATTATGTTATAATAAGATACAATAAAAAATAGGTAAAAGAACTTTTTAAAAAAGTGACGAACTAAATTCACAATTAGGATTAAATATTAAGAGTTAAAAATACTGAAATAAGACATGAGCTTTGAGATGTTAAGTCTATGCCAATAGAATAAAAAAAGAAAAGGAGTGCAAAAGAGATAGTGGATTTTTTAAATGTGAATTTAAACTAGAAAATGTAAAAATATTTAGGATTCAGGTTTAGCAACAGAACAAAGCACTAAAAAAAAGTAAATAATAGTAAAACTATAACAGGATGGGAACTATATTTTTGAAACAATCAAAATACTATGAGAACTAGAAAAAATGTAAGACAAAAAATTAAAATACACAAAAGAGCAGAAATAAAATACTTGAAATCTAACAATAACTAACATTTCTCAAGTGCTTTCAATTTGTTAATGTTCTTCTTCATCATGGACTAGACTGTGGTGTAAATTAAAATTTCTGTTTCTTTCTGTCTATATTGTAATTTCAACTTTATGAATGCTGCTCCTAAGTAACCTGTTGGCTTTTAACTATGATTGTCTCATTTCTAAAATGGAGGTGATAATTGTACCCCCTCATATAACCTTAGTAAAACTCAAATGAGTTAATTCCTATAAAAAGCTTATAACAGTGGGCAGCCCAGAGGAGAAATGGATTCTGTCTCTTAATGGGGGAGTAGCAATGTCACATTGCAAAAGAGAAGGTGAGGTACATGTTGTGGCCATCTTTTGAAACACAATCTGCCACAGAAAAAATACATTAAAAACATGTAACAATGGTTACCAGAGGGAGTGGGTGAACACAGAGTATGAGATAGAATAAGAGGAAGATGGAAGAACTATGTAACTTTTCCTTGGGACTAGCTACGTCATTTATGCTCCCTAATCTCCACACCTGGAGAACACCTCACTCTACCTTCAGGCTTACATTTCCCAACAAAATGACTGAAATTCCAACAAGACATCCTTGCATGGTTAGGCCATTCTTTTGGAATCATACCACAGTTCAAACATTAAAATCACTGTATGTGTTCATCCTAATATACTTGGTATGCTTCTTAGAAGGTGAGGTGAGAATTTAGAATCCTCTAATCATCTTCTTTATAATTATGTCATATATATTCTTTATAAATAATACCATGTTTTTTTTAAAATATTATTAAAATATCTGATGCTTAAATATATTCAAAATAAATATGTGCCACTGTTCATGTTATTACCATCTGGCAAGATTGATGCCTACCTGCTCTTTGCTCAGACAAAACTTAAAGAAGATCCTCATTTTAAATTCAAAAATCTCAAAAAAAAAAAAATCTCCTAATACATGGTCCTTGATTCAAGCATGTAGAACTCAAGGCAATAATTCTAGCCTCCCTCTGTCCCCAAAATGCATGAAATAAAACCTCAAATATAAAATCACAACATCCCTCACATTCATTTGGGTAGCAAAGTAGCTGAGGCATACTATCACTCCCGGGATAGAACTAGCCTAGCCTTTAAGGCTTCTTAATCCTATTCAGTTCAAAAACCAAAGCCCCATGGAGCCTGGGCAAAGCCTATGAGAGCCTTCTAGGACCCATCTTTGTCTCCTCAAGTCCTGCTTCCCAAGGACCTTTGCTAACCCAGTGCATGGTTAGATCACATATATTGTTTTGATAGCTGGATTTCTGGGCCATTTTTTTGGTCAGAAACCCTTTCAATAGCTTTTCAAAGATGCCATGGAGTAATGTAAGCAAGTAGAAAAATAAGGTTGAAATAAGCAGTCATTGCGTACCAGAGTATATCACATTGAATCCACCTCCAAAAAAATCAGCTTGCAATGAAAGCCCACTTTGGCTCTTTTAGGAAGATTTGATGATACACATGTGCATTCTTGACTCAAGTGACATCATCTTATCCTTATTTCAGAGCATAATGAATTAATCTAAATTTTACAGTTAAAGTAACTTTCCAAAATACATAACATGTCAATTAGCATACTGAGGAAGAGATTTTTTGGTTTGTTTTCATTTTTTTAACTCATTAAGAGTGCTTTCTCACTTTATAGATGAAAGGAAAGTCATTAATATAATGCAAAGTGTGACCATGTGGTAAGGAAATGACATGTTGCCTAGGAAATTCCATGCTTTCCTTTGTGGTCATATCCACCACTGAGCTGCCATCCCTTCTATAGTATCTATCTTTTCAAATATTTTCCTTTAAAATAAATCTCATTATGTCCAATACCTAGGCCAAATCAACCATTGCAGTATATAATAATTTTCCCATTCTTTCTGATAGGTGCATTTCACCATGACAAATACTACATCTGGTGTTCAGTTACAGCAACTGGAAATGTAACGATCTTTACACCACCTCCCAAACTAATCAGGATGCTTAATGGCTTTTTAGATACAAGTGGATGCAAGATCATGATGTCCCAATAAGCTCACACAGTAATTTTCCTCTTTTCTTTTTTTCCTCTTTCTTCTTTTTTAAAAATAAGTCTGAAATTTAAACCAAAAAGATCCATCAAAATGTTCTAGAAAAAGAGCCACATTATTACCCATTTGTCAGCCTAAATTATATGCTTCTATCACCCTCCCCACCTTGAAAATAGACTCTTTAATAAACACAGGAGGAAAAAATAAATAGGTTAACCAGGAGAAAGGTCATGCCTTGTCTGTTGTAATACAGTCTGATCACCCAAAGAGATTGATTTCTTAAAAGAATCCATATCTGTGGCTCTTATAGACATCCTGCCATCCTACAGCCATCTACAAGGTAGCTTGCACTTCTGAGGTCATTCAGAGTATTTGAATCCCTGTGGTTCTCTCAGGAAACCCAAGAAGTTCAGTAGTCACCTTTTTTTGTGGATTGAGGCTTTTCAGTCCTTTTCTTTCCCTTCAGAAAAAAAAAAAGAAAGAAAAAGAAAAACTATGAAAATGGAAGTGCTAAATACAAATGATTTAACAATACTATGTATTTTTGCAAATCAATGCCTTTGCCTCCATTCTTATAAAATCAAGGAAAACTATTTTCCATATGATAATATATTTCTATTTTTCTCTCTCTGAAAAGACATGTGATGGTGAAAGCTAAATACACGTCGTCCTTGACCCAGTCCAAACAGAGCTAATTCAAAGGAACCATTGATTATTTTTGACTGCTTAGTATTAAAAACAAAAACAAAAACTCTATGACTTCTCCTCCATTCTTGCCTATACAGTCTTTCTTCTCCTTCATGTGGATTCTTTCTCCTCTTCCCCAAGAAACACAGTGATGGGGCAGCCCTGGTGGCTCAGCGGTTTAGCGCCACCTTCAGCTCAGGGCATGATCCTGGCATGATCCTGGGGTGATCCTGGGGACCCAGTCCTCCCTGCATGGAGCCTGCTTCTCCCTCTGCCTGTGTCTCTGCCTCTTTCACTCTCTTTGTCTCTCATGAATAAATAAATAAAATATTTTAAAAAAGAAAGAAAGAAACACAGTGATGTAAATTCCTAACACTGTTGTAAAATCAGTGAAAGTAATAAGCATTGAGTTTCTACCACTGCCTGGCAGCTTCTTCCTCAAATAAGACAATACAAGAAAAATGAACCAGAAATGGAGAAAAGCAAAAAATTCATCACACTATGCTAACTCTTTACCATCTACTTTGTTCTGATCTGTTTCATAACACCCACTCTTCACTCCCATTGTCACTAACACCACAACTACCGGTAATTATTTAGCATGTAAAAACTAAAATTTAGTCCAATACAATTAACCCCCTGATAACCTAGGCTCTCTATGTAATTCAGCCTCTGTTTTTATGACTCCAACAAATCTTCCATGTTCCATTCATCCCTCCCCTCCTCCTCTTCAAGATGGCATCAGGTGAATGAGGAGGGGTGTAACATACAAGGCATTAGAGATTGGGAAAGGGAGCCAGGATTGCACTACTCAATTAAATATTTAATCACATTCATTTTTATTTTTTGGTGTGAGTGATGACTTGCTGACTCTAATCACTGAAGTCCTTGAACTCACCCATTTGCCTCTAATCATATAGTATCTGAATGCTACTATCTCCACTCTACCACTCTATACCTCCACAGCTCTCCCCAGGGCACACAGATGTTTCCAGGTCTCTTTGGTAACCAGTTTATCTGAAACTGGGATATTGAACAAATCCAATGTGATCAAAACACAACTTTTTAAAAATCTTTTTCTTTAAACATTTTTTAGACTAAGAAAATCTTCTTCTCCCCTGCACTTAGAAAGAAAACTTCAGTCGTTGCAACTCATGAAACTTTCTAATTTGGTAAATTTAAGCTATTCTATATAGTAATCAAAACTCAAAACATGACTTTAACTAGCATCTCCTCTCCTCCCTTTTCCTAGGGCCTGAGCTGCCCGCTTGCAGTGGGAAAGGAGGGTTGAGATCCTTCTCTTTCCTTGTTTAATCTTACTCCTTTTCTTCCACAAGCTTAGTAAGGAAAATTTAGAACTCTCAGGGTTGGGCCCAGAGGAAGAAATTATTAAAAGCAGTAGCAGGCTCCATTGTTTGTTGTCTGGTGAGGAAGTCTTCTGGGAAAGATGTTTAACACTGACTCTACAGGGGAGTACATGTGCCCCTTGGGGATTTCCTTTACTGAGAACCTCCATCTCTGTCCCATGGACTGATGTCATTCTTGAGCCCCTAACTTTCAGTGTCTCATTCAATTTGGACTCTCACTAAAAGATCCCTTATCTTTCCAACCCTGGGCAAGATCTTGTTCCATATGGGCTACCACCAGGAACATATATCCTTTGTCCCAACAAACTCTAGGGAGGGTTAGCCAGTTCTCACACTGCCACCTCTACCCTGCTGTCAATAGACATACTGATTCCTGCCCTCCCAACTCTCACCAGCAGATCACTGACACAGAATTTCTGAAGCTGGAGCTGGGGATCTTATTCCCTACTTGCTGTAATTCTGAGGGTCAACTATGCTTGGCAACTACTATTTTTTATCATTAAAATTGAAGTCTATTTACAAAACCCAAAGCTAGGAATGCATTTCAAACTCTGAGTAGTCCCATTAAAGCCACCTCCCAAACTGAGCCTTAAGCAAAGGACATAGAAACATCTCACCCTTCCCAGACACGTGCATGCATACTCACATATGTGTGTCTCTTTCCTCCTCAATAATCTCTTTATATACACTTTCCCTACCTTTTTCCTGATCTTGATGTAGATGAGGGGCCCATGAGATGTAAAATGTGATATTTTCCATCTCTTTTGTAAATTCAGTATATGGTAATCTAGGATCTCATTTTAGAATTTCACATAATTTCTATTGTGGGAGTCCCAATACCTGAATTTTACTTCCTTTTACACATCTAACTGTTTTCTCTTTGATTCACGCGATCCCCCATTTGTTATGCTATGCTGTGGCATTAAGCTGAAGGCTGATTTTCTCCTCAGTTCTTGTAGTCTTCCTAATAAATTCAGAGAAGCTGGCCATACACTTCAATATCCCTGGGCTTCCCACGCTATTTGGCCAAACCAAAGTAAAGCTCCTCCACATCAAAGTTTAAAGGACGGGAGGGAGGGAATCAGACATCCTGTTGACTGACTCTCCCATCTCTCCCCCCTGTCTTCCTGCCCATAACCCACTAAGATCAGAAAGGGAAGGGGGTGGTGTTTTCCTTTACTTCTTTTTCTGAGGGGCTGCGGCTGTCTTCTTATTCTCCTTCATTAAGACTATCAGGTGTTGTTACCTGGGAACAAAGCCATAGTATTTCTGCCAGGAATACTGCAATAAGCAGCAGGCCTATTGAAGCAAATGTCTTCTATTACATGTATTGACACTATAATTGCTTGAAATTTTGCCCCTCTAAATTCATGAAGTTGTTTTTTTCTTCCCTTTCTAGTTGCTAAAGTAGGAAATATGACCACCTCTATAGTTAAATACAAATATGGCTTATTACCAGAATTACATGGGGAGAGTTTTAAAATATTGATTCCTGCCCTCCCAACTCTCACCAGTAGATCACTGAGACAGAAGCTGGAGCTGGGGATCTTATTCCCTACTTGCTGTAATTCTAATGGTCAACTATGCTTGGCAACTACTATTTTTTATCATTAAAATTGGAGTCTCTAGGGGTTATAAACTACAGAGAAGAAATATTAGAGATAGACAATGAGAATCCTCTGTAATACTTTCACTTTTAATCTCCCCCACATTTCCAGCAATTTCTGGAATGAGGATTCATGGACACTTCTAAAGTTTTGCTACTGATCAATAATCAATATAAACCTATTAATTAAGGCTTAATTTTCGGAAACTTCCTACTGTAGTTCACACAGTACTTTCACAACAATAATTGGAATTGATTGGGGGGATTTTTTTATTGCCTTACTTTCATCTGTAGGAAGGTCAGAGTAAGCATTAATAAATTTTGATTTACATTTTCTAAAATGCTAAAGGAACAAAAGCTGAATAGCACTTTGACAAAAACAAAATATGTGGTTCTCACACTGTTAGAGAATTCAAAATCCTCTTGATGTCCAAGGGATATATGATATGTGAATGGAATATATCCAACGTTTTTAATGGCTAAACCTCACAAAATAAGTCAGAAAGAAGAGGATGTTATTATCAAAAAGCTTTTGAGGATGAGAAAAAGTCTTCATTGTACCTATTCCCAAATACACTTGCTGGTTTTACACAATGATACAAAAAGAGGCTTAGGATAAAAATTTAAAAGACTTCTATCTTAAGTTATACCTCCTCATGCTAGCCTCTTTTGAACAAATAAACTTGCATAGTTCAGATACATCTCAAAAATTCCTAAGCCATAATCTGAAGATGGTTTTAACATCAACTGTTCCTGCAAATAATATTAGGAGGAACTTTTGTTGTCTCTATAACATATAGTCACTCCTTCTACTATGGCTTATGCTTCAAAATTTAGAAGGCAAGTATAAAATATTTAGAGGAAAAAAATACAGAAAACAGACTGTATCATGTTTACCCCCGGATTAAGGAAAGCTATTACTATCTTTCCCAGAGTTAAATATATTATACCCTGAGGTTTTAAGAAACTACTTACAAAGAAATTAGTTCTAATGCTATAGCTATGTAGAATAGTGATTTCCAAACTTATGTAAGAAACAAGTCCCTTTAGCAATCTAAAATTAAGGAGAAGTAATCAGAAGTTTTGTTTTATGTGTTCTCTCCAAAATAACACTTTTAATCTCTTTTATGTCCGTTTTTCTTACAGTCTTTTAAGATCAATTATATTAGTAAATGTTTCAGCTCTCCAACAGTCTCAGAGCATTTGTATCTGTATCTTCATTAGAACCATTTTGTAGCTCACAAGTTCAGTTCTGGGGTATTTTATTTTACCTGAACACATTAGATCTCTAAGAGACTGATAGCATTTCTCATAGATGTTACATAATGGGTTTAACACTATTCCTCAGCAAATGCATATGTGAGTTAACCTGTACTTTAAACAGCTTAATTGGAACTTAATTGCTGGACTTCTCTTCCCTAAAAACTTGTCCTTAATGGAATTCATACAGTAGTGGAGTTAAATGAGGAGATTTTAAATAGTTGTCAGGAGTTGTAGCTACTTTTTTGAGTATGACATTTGTCTTTACATTCATTACTATAAAATAAAGCAAAACTCACCTTAAATAGACAGCTTTTTTTTATATTATCAATTCATCACATTATCAAAAATGGTCTCCAAGATGGTGTTCCCCACTCCTACCAGAGGGTACTCAGGCAATCCATTTGATTTGAGAAGAAAATATTAAAATTCTGTTTATTTTTTTCATAAGAAAGAAAATTAGGAGAAATTAAGACCTGGCAGTCTTAATGAAAGCAAAATATACCCACTGCTGTCAGTTTTACTCACTGAACTTTATAAAGTGACACTAACATCAGAAGTAATAATGGATGAAGGAAAGTGCCTCTCTATTGTTTCTAGGTTTTCCTCTTCCAACCCTTCTCTATCCTTTCTGAATATCAATTTCCTTTTTTTTCCTTCTGTACAGTAAGTTACCGGAAGATTATTTCATTAAAAAATTTTGTTTACCCAATGAATTATAACTCCAAGCCAAATTTTGAGGCTTATTAAGTTCTAGTAATGGAAAAGTCCTGAAGAGACTGTTGAGCATCTTTCCCCTGTTCCTAGGAGGGAGTGCCCTCAATAATCCTAGATAGATGAGTCTTGTGGTTATTTATTATAGGTGTTTTGTAAAACAGGGAGCAGGAGGAGATTCTGGCTTTTAGCAGGTGACTCTGTATTTAACAAGTACCAGTTAGTAGTGATGAGGATTGTACACTATTAATAAAACAGCTAAGAAAAGGACTAGAGAATTATGGTGGCTAATGGTCTGAAGAACATCTACTATAAACCTGATTTTATGATACATTTTAGAAGAGCAATTTGATCATAAATATTCACTCTCTTGTGACATGTTGCACATAAAGTCTGATCTCAGGAACATTTTTAAAATATCTTTTAAAATTACAGGAAATAAGAAAAGGCAGCTTTCATATGCAAGGGAAAGCTAGGTTTTTGCCACCCTTGGAGTAGGAACCCTCAGTCAAATTATTTCTACTAAAGATTTACCCTTAGGGAAACTCATAGTAAAGTGAACAGGTCAACTCACTGAGAATATTTTAACTTCTATAAAAGCATGAGACTTTTGTTTGGGTGACAAGTGGTTCGTAGGTGTCTAGTTTGGTATTCTATGATAATCACAAGCATTTTTTGCTATTTCTGGAGTTGAAGTGCTTGACCTTCTAGTTATACTATCTTTTTTCTTCTGTCAGGTAATGGCAACCGTTACCTCAACCTTCCTTAGAGGTACTAATGTTAGTGAAAACTCCTTCACTCTACCCCAGGTATGATGGATTGGGCCATAATTTCAAGCATAGCCAGTAAAGTTAGTACAGAGATAGTTTCCTGCTACTACTTCCATAGTTCCTCAGGGCATATTTTAATCTGGGATTAAATAAATGTGGCTTTCTTAAATCAGAACCAGAGAGGAGAACCTAATTGTATTGCAGCTCAAGTTGCTGTAGTTTTGTTTTGTCTTGGTTTGGGTTTTTTTTTTTTTTTTTTAGACCTCAGGAGTAGTTCCTTATTTAGTCTGAGTTGGGCAATGGAGAAATGTGCTGAAGAAAGGAAGATAAAAGGGATATTTAGAACTTTTAAGCTCTGAGTCAAATCTTCAGTGTGGGACTTATTATTTTTAGCTTGGTGTGTATTCCAAAAATATAATGCACACTCGTATTCAGAGTAAGTATGAAAACAGTAAAACATATCCCAATAGTATATATATATATACTCTATGGGTTACTTCATATTTTCTACTGTGTCTCTTCTTTCTGTCATTTTTGTAGGTCAATGATCCATAGTTTAATTCATTGAACAAAAAAAAATTTTTTTAATGAACTAATCTTCCTGGTAACTTCTACACAGAAGGGAGAAAAAAAAAGGAAATTGACATTCAGAAAGGACAGAGAAAGGTTGGAAGAGGAAAACCCAAAAACAAAAGAGAGGTACTTTCCTTCATCCATTATTACTTCTGATGTCAGTGTCACCTTATAAAGTTCAGTGAGTAAAACTGACAGCAGTGGGTATGTTTTACTTTCAGGCTCAATCGTGTGCTATCGAGAGTAAGTGGAGGCACCTTCTAGAGGTCTCTGACAATCCCAGAGGAAATCTTTCTGCTTCCTCACTGAAGCCCAGAGGAGAAGGCTCATGGCAGTTCAGCTGAACCAGATTGCTTATGTGATGAGGATGGACAGCAGGAGGAGAGCGAAGCGATTCTGCACAGTGGATGGTGAATAATCAAAGAGAAGACAGATAACAGGAACTTCAAGGACTCAAGGGACACCATCTGAAGCAAAGTGACATTGATATCAACATCTAGGAAATGATAGAGGCAGATAAATTGCTCAGGCAAGAAAAAAAGAGATAGGATGACCCAGTTTAAGCAAAAAGTAATTTGCTAATCACAAGGTAAAGAAATAACACAATAGGCTCCTCTCTCCACTCACACACAGCAGGTATAGCCATTACCCAGATAAAGCGGTAGACAGAAAAGGAGATCCACTCAAATGTAACTGGTGCTCAAGCCACAGAGGGCTTCTTTGGAACAAGAGCTCACCCCAAAGAAAAATTGGCAGCCAGTGCCACCTGCAGAGGAAAGATATATCTTCTGCAGGCACCAGCTCTCCAAAGCTGACAGGCTGATATATTCTGCTGAATAAATCGAAAAACTTTCAAGTGGTCTAAAAAAGGTAGTCTGAAGTAGACTGCACTGCAGGGATCCAATCAAGTTAAGAATGTCAGGAGCCTGTGGCAACATCCACACCAGGAAAAGAGGCCCCCAAACTCTGAGTTAAGTGCAAATGAGAAAATATCATGGTGGGTTTTGTTTCTTTGTGTGAGTATATTTTGAATTTTTTTTCCAGTGGTTGTATGTTGTGGTTTTTTAAAAGATACAAAACTGCAAATGGTTCTTCTCATATATGCAGAAAAGCAGACACAGAAAGTACTTTTTTTTTCAGGAGCACATATCAGGTGTGTTACTTTCTCCTGATTTTTTTTTTTCTTCAGCTTTTTGACCCAACCTGGAACTAACTTTCCCTTCCTCCAGGCTCTCCTCAAATGCTGCCTCCTTCTTAAGTCTCTCCTGAATGAATCTTTCATTGATCTCTCTTCTCCCTCAACTTGTAATTTGCTTATTGCCTGAACTATTCAATGCAGAGCTTAATTAAATACTGTTTTACCTACTAATTGCTTCCTCTGGGCCAATGTCACCTCCCAAACAAAACTACAAGATCTTTGAAAACACGATTACGTCCAACACGTATATTCTATTCCTTCAGCCAAGCTGAACAACCATAGTAAGGATTTGTCTCCTGTCATCTAATTTAAGAAGTGTGAGGGCCCCGTCCCGGAGGAGCAGGAGCTGCACCAACCTTCCCGGGCGGGCGGAAAGGGGCTCGCAGGGAGTTGGAGCAGGACCCAGGAGGGCGGGGATGCCCTCGGGCTCCCTGGGACACTAACAGACACCTGCGAGCGCAGGAGAGTGCTCCGAGCTCCCTAAGGGCTGCAGCGCGCACGGCGGGACCGACCGGAGCAGCTCGGAGGGGCTCGGGAGCGGCTCCAGGGAGGGAGCTGCGGGGCGGGAGCGCGAATCCAACAGCGCAGGCCCCGGAGCACAGGGCGCCGGGACACAGCCCAGGATCCCGCCTCCCCCTGGGACAGGCAGAGGCCGGGAGGGCCCAGGACAGCGAGGACGCTCCTGCCCCGAGCTGAGCAGATCAGCGGCCCCGCCCCGGAGCCTCCAGGCCCTGCAGACGGAGAACCGAGAGCCCCGAGCCCCGTTGTTCCTGCGGAGGCTGAATCCAGGCTTCCAGAGTTGCCATAGCAACTGCGGCTGATCCTCCCGGGGCCCCACGGGGTGAACAACCCCCGCTGAGCCCTGCAGCAGGCAGGGGCAGAGCAGCTCCCCCAAGTGCTAACACCTGAGAATCAGCACAGCAGGCCCCTCCCCCAGAAGACCAGCTAGACGGACCAGTGATACTCCCCCGTGTTCCAATACAACTTGTTTTTGGCCACTCTGCACTGAGCAAAATGACTAGAAGGAAAACCTCAGCTCAAAAGAAAGAATCAGAAACAGCCCTCTCTCCCACAGAGTTACAGAATCTGGATTACACTTCAATGTCAGAAAGCCAATTCAGAAGCACTATTCTACAGCTACTGGTGGCTCTAGAAAAAAGCATTAAGGACTCACGAGACTTCATGACTGCAGAATTTAGATCCAATCAGGCAGAAATTAAAAATCAATTGAATGAGATGCAATCCAAACTAGAAGTCCTAACGACGAGGGTTAACGAGGTGGAAGAACGAGTGAGTGACATAGAAGACAAGTTGATGGCAAAGAGGGAAACTGAGGAAAAAAGAGATAAACAATTAAAGAACCATGAAGACAGATTAAGGCAAATAAATGACACTCTAAGGAAGAAAAACCTACGTTTAATTGGGGTTCCCGAGGGCGCCGAAAGGGACAGAGGGCCAGAATATGTATTTGAACAAATCCTAGCTGAAAACTTTCCCAATCTGGGAAGGGAAACAGGCATTCAGATCCAGGAAATAGAGAGATCCCCCCCTAAAATCAATAAAAACCGTTCAACACCTCGACATCTAATAGTGAAGCTTGCAAATTCCAAAGATAAAGAGAAGATCCTTAAAGCAGCAAGAGACAAGAAGTCCCTGACTTTCATGGGGAGGAATATTAGGGTAACAGCAGACCTCTCCACAGAGACGTGGCAGGCCAGAAAGGGCTGGCAGGATATATTCAGGGTCCTAAATGAGAAGAACATGCAACCAAGAATACTTTATCCAGCAAGGCTCTCATTCAAAATGGAAGGAGAGATAAAGAGCTTCCAAGACAGGCAGGAACTGAAAGAATATGTGACCTCCAAACCAGCTCTGCAAGAAATTTTAAGGGGGACTCTTAAAACTCCCCTTTAAGAAGAAGTTCAGTGGAACAATCCACAAAAACAAGGACTAAATAGATATCATGATGACACTAAACTCATATCTGTCAATAGTAACTCTGAACGTGAATGGGCTTAATGACCCCATCAAAAGGCGCAGGGTTTCAGACTGGATAAAAAAGCAGGACCCATCTATTTGCTGTCTACAAGAGACTCATTTTAGACAGAAGGACACCTACAACCTGAAAATAAAAGGTTGGAGAACCATTTACCATTCAAATGGTTCTCAAAATATACCCTAAAAACTATAGAACACTTCTGAAAGAAATTGAGGAAGACACAAAGAGATGGAAAAATATTCCATGCTCATGGATTGGCAGAATTAATATTGTGAAAATGTCAATGTTACCCAGGGCAATTTACACGTATAATGCAATCCCTATCAAAATACCATGGACTTTCTTCAGAGACTTAGAACAAATTATTTTAAGATTTGTGTGGAATCAGAAAAGACCCCAAACAGCCAGGGGAATTTTAAAAAAGAAAACCATATCTGGGGGCATCACAATGCCAGATTTCAGGTTGTACTACAAAGCTGTGTTCATCAAGACAGTGTGGTACTGGCACAAAAACAGACATATAGATCAATGGAACAGAACAGAGAACCCAGAAGTGGACCCTGAACAGGAAGGCCTCCTTACTCAAAAATATCGCCCCTCTCCTGTGTTTATTTTCTTTAAGCCAAAATATTCACTCATTTGGGTTAATAAATTAGATCAGTTACATTATTGAAGTTTCTAGTATGATTTATACATTATTCTATTCTGTAATGACATGCAACGGTAAACCTGGGTTTGACTTCTAACTCAGTCATTTTCTGATGATGCGACTTTGGCAAGTTATATCTCCTGGTTTGTTCATTTAAAAAATGGGGAAATAACATTCTATTCATGGTTGTATGACAACTGAAAGAAAAGATACATGTAATATTTAGCACATAGTAAGCGCTTAGTAAACAGTTTTGTTAACAATAGTTATAACAGTGGGATCCCTGGGTGGCGCAGCGGTTTGGCGCCTGCCTTTGGCCCAGGGCGCGATCCTGGAGACCCGGGATCGAATCCCACGTCAGGCTCCCGGTGCATGGAGCCTGCTTCTCCCTCTGCCTATGTCTCTGCCTCTCTCTCTCTCTGTATGACTATCATAAATAAAAAAAAAAAACAATAGTTATAACAGTAAGTGCTGAGAGAAAAACTGTGGATGGTCTGAGATTTAACCCTAATTGCACACTGACAACCCATCCTGCCAGTGCCATGAACACTGGGAGAGGACACTATCCTACTTTGTCAGAGACAATGGACTTTGCTACTCACAGCACAGTGAGAAGCTTGAGTATTCTGTTTACATCACTTCCACTCACTCCTCAAGTTCCATGCGCTTTGTATCATAGTCCAGAAACTTCGAGCCTAAGAAACCCAAATCTTTTATAGTGGCTGCAAGCCAATCTGCCTGACCTTCACTCAGGAGGGGGCTATACCCTTTCTATAATCAGTCATCAGACCTGCCCTGTGCTCCAGAGGGAGACATTCTATCTTCCAAGGGAGTTCGCTATACAAACATCCTTAAAAAAATAGGCCAGGATCAAGGCTGACAGTGCCATCACTCCCAATGTGTATAGAAAACAAGCAATCCATGCAGAACTGTCTCCCAACAAAAGTTGCCCCCTACTAGCAAGGATTTTATAATCTGTAGGAAAGGAAAGAGAAGTAAATTTAAATATTGAAGGACAGGGAAATCAGTACTATTTAGAAAACCACTGGATACAATAAATGCATAAATAAACAAAATACCATGTAGCTTTACAGAAGAGTGAAGCCATGTATTTAGTAACATAAAAAATGTTCATGAAAAATTGTTGATTGAAGAAAGTGGGTCTGAAAGGTAAGTACAGTTTACTTCCATTAATATTTGCAGGTAAATCATTTATATGGCATATTGTCAGTGGTCAACAAGTAAATTTATTTACATAAAACATTAAATTCACAATATATATTTATAAATATAGGTAACTCCCACTTTTCAAAAGTTTGTATTTACCCCATTTCACTTTTTAGGAAAGCCCTACATTAGTACCTATTTTCACTAACTGAAAGAAATCTCAAGAAGATTTTTGCTTTTATAAAAAAATGCAAAAAGCAAAAAAACAGCGTTCAGTGTTTGTTTTGCAGAGAGCCATTACAGAGGCAGCTTTCACCCACACCTGAGTGGCAAGAGTGGTTCCACCATGTTGCTTCTCCCAAGAACTACACTTCAGCATCTCAGCATCAAGCCCCCTCAGCTATGAACTCCATCAGGGTTCATAAAAAATGTTGATTAAACTCTGTGCTTTATCTTGATCGTTTTTGTGAATCCTAAGCAATATGTGTCCTAAGGTATCAGAAAAGCCTAAGAGAGGTTAATTTTGGGGTCTGGGAACACTCAAGAATTTTTCCAAAAATTAATGGCAGTTGCTTCTTCACTTTATACCACTTAAGCTTTCAAAATGTTTCATAAAGATGCTCTACTTTTGGATAGCAAGGGAAACTTATATTGTCCTAGAATGATATAAAGTTGGTCATGCCCTTCAACGTAAGAGCAGTGCATACGAAGTTATCCAAAAAGGACAGGATTCCAGGCAGGTTTCCTGGAGGAAGTAATGATTGAGTAGAATTTTAATTAGATATGAAAAGAAGAAAATTCAGTAAAGACAGATGTGAACACACTAAAGTTGGAATAGCATGATGTATTCATGAAACCACAACACTGCATATTGTTTGATGTAACTGGCATAAAAGATGAATGTGATAGGACACCTGGGTGGCTCAGTGGTTTAGCACCTGCCTTCAGCTCAGGGTGTGATCCTTGGAGTCCAGGGACGGAGTCCTACATCAGGTTCCCTGCGTGGAGCCTGCTTCTCCCTCTGTCTGTGTCTCTGCCTCTCTCTGTGTGTGTGTCTCTCATGAATAAATAAATAAAATCTTTAAAAAAAAAAGAGCCAGGTCAATGCTGTACATATGCTGCTACTTACACCTACTCTTTTTTCTATGTTTCCTTCTCAGGAACTGACACTACCATACTCCTGTACCCCACACCAAAACCCAGTTCTCCCTCCATTCTCCTTACCATCATTCCCCTCCCCACCCCCTAAAAGTCCAGTCAGATATATTTTCTTTCTGCTATATCTACAACCTCTTAGTTCAGCCCCTTGTCATGACTCTCTGGATGCTTGTAGTGGCTTGCTGCCAGGTCCCTACATTATATCTTCTATGCAGCCACCAGGATGGAAGTGCTAACATGATCATGTCTACAAGGTAAAGTTCACATTCCTTCTCATGGGATGTGAGCTCATTCATGATCTGGCCTGTTTGCTTCTCTGGCTTTGCCTTGACTGCAACCCTAGAAGCGCTCCACAGTCCTGACATTGTAAACTACAAAGGTTCTTCAGAAGATACCATCCTCTTCCATTCCTTCTTGTCTTCTCATTGGCTATCGCCTCTGCCCAGAAAATTCTGTCTCTCCTCCCAACACCCCTAGTCTTTACTTTAGCCAACCAGGGAACTATTTGTTATCTTTCAAAATCCAAATGAAGCATCAATCCCCTCAGGAAGCATCTCCTGCACAGTTAAGTGCTTCTTCCTTCCTGTGCAAGCAACTAGTGTTATGTGTAGCTTGCAGCAGATATGTTACAAATACAAAAACTGATACATTGCTTTGATTATTTGTTTATATCTCACTTTAATAAAAATATTAACTAGTTTGTGAAATCCTGGAAGGCAGGAAAAAATATTCTTTGCATTTTTAGCGCTCACCACATGATGGATACTTTGTAAATATTGGTTAAATGATTGGCTGGATGGATAAATGGATAGATTGTTGTTTTCTAGTTATTTGCCTATTATTAACATAACTCAAATTGTTAAAAGAACTTTTCCCACAGAAGAGACATGCTGTCTTAATCCTAGCTCATCTTAATGCCTTAATGTCTTCTTTTTAAATACATGCACATGCATACACACATGCACACAAGAAATAGCCTTAAAGGAAGGTCTGGTAATAATCACCAAAGCCAAATACATTCACTCAATCTAATAAGTATTTAAAGAACATTTAGCTAATAATATTTCTATTTATTGTGTCTTCACTATAAGCCTTATGTATCTTACAACCCCCTATGATGTATGCACTATTATTTCTACTTTATAGATGAGGGAACTGCCTATTAGAGCATATAAAGATACATGCCTAGGAAAAGGCCAGACTGAAAAAGGCCAAACTATGAATATCTTACCTAAAGTCAATGCTTTCATCTACTGCTAAAATCAAATCATCAAAATTTACATTGGGAAAAACAGCATAAGGGATGTGACTTTCTCTTTAATAATTATGTAAACAGTATCCATATTTTCTTGGACATGTTAAAGATGGGATTTAACCAACAGCTCCACCATGAGTAGAGCTGGAAAGCAATAGCACAACTGGTCAATACAAAAATTCATTTTATACCACATAGTTTACATTGCCTCATTTATAGTTTGTTTAAAAAAAAGATGAGTTTGCCAACAATAATCTGTAATTATTTTTGCAATGAATATGAATAAGACAGCAATGTTTCCATTTCAGGCCATGTTCTCTAAATTGTTTTCAAACAATCCAAAAACACTCCTAGCAGGTTAGAGAACAGAATTCTCAGTAAATATTGTCATAAATGTTTTTAGTCTTAAGAAATGATTCCTTTTGTTTTTTTTTTCTTTCTCCCTAATGAGAATGAAGAATACAAATAAATTGGGGCTTAGCTACACTGTGGAGAACCTTTTGTATAGAATTTGATTTTCTCAGCTTTGTCTCACATAACTGCTTAGAGCATTAACAAATACTAGAAGCTCAAAATAAGAAGGAACACATACCTTACCTTTAACGACACTATGGTAGACAGCCTTCAGGGTGATCCAAAGATTCCTGACTCGTGGTGTTCACGCTCTTATGTAGCTCCCTCCATCCCCATGGTTGATCTGTGTGACCAACTGAATACAGAAGTTATAACATGACTTGCAAATCTAGGTCATAAAACATATTTTGGTTCCTCTATCCTCCTTTCCTTCTCTCCCATTCTGTCTCGCTCTGGGGGGAAGCTAACTTCCATGACATGAGATTAGCCCACCTGCCTCTCACGCAGCCCTCTGGAAAGGACCACATCATGAGACACTGAGGCCTCCCACCAAAAGCCAGTGAGGAAATGAGGCTTCTGACCATATGAGTGACCATCATGAAAGGGATCTTCCAGCCTGTCAACTTCCATATGACGGTAACCCTTCTCAACCGCATGAGAGACTCTGAATCTAAGTCATCCAGATTAGCTGCTCCCAAATCCTGACTCTCAGAGTCTGTGCAAGAAAATAAATGTTTGTTGCTTTCAGTTGCTAAGTGTTGGGGATAATTTGTTACCTGGCAATAGATTCATGATAAAGACACTACCCAAAAGTCTACGCACAACACTTATATTTCTTGAATCCCATTGTCCAAAAATGTAGCTTCCCAACCACAATTTGATTAAGTTTTAGTGTAGGAAAAGCAATCTTTCTTCTAGGTAGCCATGAATCCTGTTAAAAATTAGGAAAAAGGCAGTGGTGAAAAGATATTAGGAAATAAATAACAGTCTATAGGAGACTCTGACATTGGCAGCCTCCAATAAACCACACTTCCCAGGGCATCCATGTAAAGTTTCCTCCTGTGTGGACCTAGCCATGTGATTCACATTGGCCACTGGCATATTAGTAAGCATGATGCAAGCCAAGGTTTACAGATTGGGTCTCATCCTCTTGGCTAAAAGCCTTGCTGCCATTCTGTAAGGAAATCCCAGCGATCCTACTGGAGAGAGAGCCCATATGAAGAAGGAAAGTGTCCCAGCAGCTGTATGAGTGATCCCAGCCAGCACTATGTGCAGCAAAAGAAATCCACACAGAACCACAAGAGAGAACCAATGCTGTTTAAAGCCATCAAACTTGGAGGTATTTTTTACACAGAATAGATAACTGAAACACAACTTTAGCACATACAAAATAATTTACCTGAAAACACACTTCAAACTATAAATTATTTTCTAAATAAAGGCATTTTTCATTCTGTCATACAATAGGGAGTCTGCTATCCTTGATTTCAACCAGATAAGGCAATTGACTTACACAGTTGAATCACACAATTAAGATTTCTTACAATAGAAAGGGTAACATCTTACAGATGACAGTAATTAGCTATTCTTATACTAAATTTAATATTAGTTTTTTCCCTAAAGCATCATTTTTTCAGACTTATTTATTTATTTATTTGAGAGAGAGAGCAAGAATGCACATGCATGCACAGGCTGTGGAGGAGGGGGCCAGGGGAGGGACAGAGAGAGAGGAAGAAGCAGACTCTCTCTCTGCTGAGCAGGGATCCCAACCCGGGGCTCAATTCCAAGACCCTGAGATCATGACCTGAACCAAAGGCAGATGCTTAATGGATTGAGCCACTCATGCATCCCAAAGATCATTTCTTAAACCGTGGCCTGGAGTCCATGGACTGACTTCAGGAGCCACATGAAGCAGACGCCAAATTCTTTTCTTTAATTTTTTCTAGGTACATTTGAGATAAGAGTTAAGCAAGGCTTTGTGATATATATTCTATTTATAACAAACTAAGTTATTAAAGCATTTTTGACTCCAGATAATATAGAATAGCAGTGCACTACCTGGTCATTTAATTTATATCCATTATTGTTTTCTTGCTAATATATATAAAATAATTTTCCTTTAGAAAGAATAAAAGAAATCTTAAACTGCAATTATTTTTATAGACATATGATTTTTACAAATTGTCTTCTAGAACTTAGCTGTAAAATACCAAAGAAAATAAAGTATGATAAATTTTCTATAATTTTAGATTCTACTTCTATAACTGAACATAAAGTCTCAGTGCTTTAGGTGTTAAAGGCCTTTTCCAATAAAAACATGAAACCAACAAAATTCAAAGGAGTATCTTATGTCTGTCCATGATACATTAGACAATGTGAATCTTCATGAAAAGAAAACTGGATTTGAAAAGGCTGGGGTTTTACTAACTCTTGGATTTGCCCCAACACGAAAGTCTTGTCTTGAAGCACTGGAAAAGAATCTACACCTGACTGAAAAGATCTCATTGAAACTGTCTGTTTTGTGACTTGGAACAGAAAAGTGATAATGAAGCAGTGTCCTTGTAAAATAATATCTCTGACTCCATGAAGCAGGTCATGAATTATAGGCAGCTATGCCATTTACCTACACCTGAATGAAACCATCTGGAGCTCTTGGAGTAGCTAAAAATCTGTTTCTTACATTAATATACACTGATTTGATAGGGCTTTGGGGATATTGTAAAGGCCATCTTTAAAATAGAAAAATGTTTTGGGGGGCCTGGGTGGCTCAGTCAGTTAAGCATTCAACTCTATCTCAGCTCAGCTCTTGATCTGAGGGTCGTGAGTTTAAGCCCCACATTGGGCTCCACACTGGGTGTTGAACCTACTTTTAAAAAAAATAGGAAAATGTTTCTTTATCAAGAAAATATCTGTCGGGGGGGGCAAGACGGCAGAAGAGTAGGGTCCCCAAATCACCTGTCCCCACCAAAGTACCTAGAAAACCTTCAAATCATCCTGAAAATCTACGAATTCGGCCTGAGATGTAAAGAGAGACCAGCTGGAATGCTACAGTGAGAAGAGTTCGCGATTCTATCAAGGCAGGAAGACGGGGAAAAAGAAATAGAGAAACAAAAGGCCTCCGAGGGGGAGGGGCCCCGCGAGGAGCCGGGCTGAGGCCGGGGCGAGTGTCCCCAGGACAGGAGAGCCCCGTCCCGGAGGAGCAGGAGCTGCACCAACCTTCCCGGGCGGGCGGAAAGGGGCCCGCAGGGAGTTGGAGCAGGACCCAGGAGGGCGGGGATGCCCTCGGGCTCCCGGGGACACTAACAGACACCTGCGCCCCGGGAGAGTGCGCCGAGCTCCCTAAGGGCTGCAGCGCGCACGGCGGGGCTGGAGCAGCTCGGAGAGGCTCGGGCGGCGGCTCCGCGGAGGGGGCTGCGGGGCGGGAGCGCGAATCCACCAGCGCAGGCTCCGGGGCACAGGGCGCCGGGACACAGCCCAGGATCCGGCCTCCCCCGGGACAGGCAGAGGCCGGGAGGGCCCAGGACAGCGAGGACGCTCCTGCCCCGAGCTGAGCAGATCAGCGGCCCCGCCCCGGAGCCTCCAGGCCCTGCGGACGGAGAACCGAGAGCCCCGAGCCCGTAGTTCCTGCGGAGGCTGAATCCAGGCTTCCAGAGCTGCCATAAAACTGCGACTGTTCCTCCTGGGGCCCCACGGGGTAAACAACCCCCGCTGAGCCCTGCAGCAGGCAGGGGCAGAGCAGCTCCCCCAAGTGCTAACACCTGAAAATCAGCACAGCAGGCCCCTCCCCCAGAGACCAGCTGGACGGACCAGTTCCAGGGGAAGTCAAGGGACTTAAAGTCTACAGAATCAGAAGATACTCCCCCGTGTTTATTTTATTTTATTATTATTATTTTGCTTTCTGATTTGTTTGCTTCCCCCACCCCTTTTTTTCCCTTATTTCTTTTTCTTTCTCTTTTTCTTCTCTTTTTTTTCTCTTTTTCTTCCTTTTTTCTTTTTCTCTTTTCTTTCCTTCTTTCTCTCCTCTCTTTTTCTCCTTTTCCCAATACAACTTGTTTTTGGTCACTGTGCACTGAGCAAAATGACTAGAAGGAAAACCTCACCTCAAAAGAAAGAATCAGAAACAGTCCTCTCTCCCACAGAGTTACAAAATCTAGATTACAATTCACTGTCAGAAAGCCAATTCAGAAGCACTGTTATACAGCTACTGGTGGCTCTAGAAAAAAGCATAAAGGACTCAAGAGAGACTTCATGACTGCAGAATTTAGATCTAACCAGGCATAAATTAAAAATCAATTAAATGAGATGCAATCCAAACTAGAAGTCCTAACAATGAGGGTTAATGAGGTGGAAGAACGAGTGAGTGACATAGAAGACAAGTTGATGGCAAAGAGGGAAAATGAGGAAAAAAGAGACAAACAATTAAAAGACCATAAAGATAGATTAAGGGAAATAAACGACAGCCTGAGGAAGAAAAACCTATGTTCAATTGGGGTTCCCGAGGGCGCCAAAGGGCCAGAGGGCCAGAATATGTATTTGAACAAATCATAGTTGAAAACTTTCCTAATCTGGGAAGGGAAACAGGCATTCAGATCCAGGAAATAGAGAGATCCCCCCCTAAAATCAATAAAAACCATTCAACACCTAGACATTTGATAGTTAAGCTTGCAAATTCCAAAAATAAAGAAAAGATCCTTAAAGCAGCAAGAGACAAGAAATCTCTAAATTTTATGGGGTGGAGTATTAGGGTAACAGCAGACCTCTCCACAGAGACCTGGCAGGCCAGAAAGGGCTGGCAGGATATATTCAGGGTCCTAAATGAGAAGAACATGCAACCAAGAATACTTTATCCAGCAAGGCTCTCATTCAAAATGGAAGGAGATATAAAGAGCTTCCAAGACAGGCAGGAACTGAAAGAATATGTGACCTCCAAACCAGCTCTGCAAGAAATTTTAAGGGGGACTCTTAAAATTCCCCTTTAAGAAGAAGTTCAGTGGAACAATCCACAAAAACAAGGACTAAATAGATATCATGATGACACTAAACTCATATCTGTCAATAGTAACTCTGAACGTGAACGGTCTTAATGACCCCATCAAAAGGCGCAGGGTTTCAGACTGGATAAAAAAGCAGGACCCATCTATTTGCTGTCTACAAGAGACTCATTTTAGACAGAAGGACACCTACAACCTGAAAATAAAAGGTTGGAGAACCATATACCATTCAAATGGTCCTCAAAAGAAAGCAGGGGTAGCCATCCTTATATCAGATAAACTAGAATTTACCCCGAAGACTGTAGTGAGAGACGAAGAGGGACACTATATCATACTTAAAGGATCTATCCAACAAGAGGACTTAACAATCCTCAATATATATGCCCCGATTGTGGGAGCTGCCAAATACATGAACCAATTCATAACCAAAGTGAGGAAATACTTAGATAATAATACACTTATACTTGGTGACTTCAATGTAGCTCTTTCTACCCTCGATAGGTCTTCTAAGCACAACATCTCCAAGAAACGAGAGCTTTAAATGATACACTGGACCAGATAGATTTCACAGGTATCTACAGAACTTTACATCCAAACTCAACTGAATACACATTCTTCTCAAGTGCACATGGAACTTTCTCCAGAATAGACCACATACTGGGTCACAAATCAGGTCTGAACCGATACCAAAAGATTGGGATCGTCCCCTGCATATTCTCAGACCATAACGCCTTGAAATTAGAACTAAATCACAACAAGAACTTTGGAAGGGCATCAAACACGTGGAGGTTAAGGACCATCCTGCTAAAAGATAAAAGGGTCAACCAGGAAATTAAGGAAGAATTAAAAAGATTCATGGAAACTAATGAGAATGAAGATTCAACTGTTCAAAATCTTTGGGATGCAGCAAAAGCAGTCCTGAGGGGGAAATACATCGCAATACAAGCATCCATTCAAAAACTGGAAAGAACTCAAATACAAAAGCTAACCTTACACCTAAAGGAGCTAGAGAAAAAACAGCAAATAGATCCTACACCCAGCAGAAGAAGAGAGTTAGTAAAGATTCGAGCAGAACTCAATGAAATCGAGACCAGAAGAACTGTGGAACAGATCAACAGAACTAGGAGTTGGTTCTTTGAAAGAATTAATAAAATAGATAAACCATTAGCCAACCCTATTAAAAAGACGAGAGAGAAGACTCAAATTAATAAAATCATGAATGAGAAAAGAGAGATCACTACCGACACCAAAGAAAAACAAACGATTTTAAAAACATATTATGAACAGCTCTACGCCAATAAATTAGGCAATCTAGAAGAAATGGACGCATTCCTGGAAAGCCACAAACTACCAAAACTGGAACAGAAAGAAATAGAAAACCTGAACGGGCCAATAACCAGGGAGGAAATTGAAGCAGTCATCAAAAACCTCCCAAGACACAAGAGTCCAGGGCCAGATGGCTTCCCAAGGGAATTCTATCAAACATTTAAAGAAGAAACCATACCTATTCTACTAAAGCTATTTGGAAAGATAGAAAGAGATGGAATACTTCCAAATTCATTCTATGAGGCCAGCATCACCTTAATTCCAAAACCAGACAAAGACCCCACCAAAAGGGAGAATTACAGAATTTATCCCTGATGAACATAGATGCAAAAATTCTCAACAAGATACTAGCCAATAGGATCCAACAATACATTAAGAAAATTATTCACCATGACCAAGTAGGATTTATCCCCGGGACACAAGGCTGGTTCAACTCTCGTAAAACAATCAATGTGATTCATCATATTAGCAAGAGAAAAACCAAGAACCATATGATCCTCTCATTAGATGCAGAGAAAGCATTTGACAAAATACAGCATCCATTCCTCGTCAAAACTCTTCAGAGTGTAGGGATAGAGGGAACATTCCTCAACATCTTAAAAGCCATCTACGAAAAGCCCACAGCAAATATCATTCTCAGTGGGGAAGCACTGGGAGCCTTTCCCCTAAGATCAGGAACAAGACAGGGATGTCCACTCTCACCACTGCTATTCAACATAGTACTGGAAGTCCTAGCCTCAGCAATCAGACAACAAAAAGACGTTAAAGGCATTCAAATTGGCAAAGAAGAAGTCAAACTCTCCCTCTTCGCTGATGACATGATACTCTACATAGAAAACCCAAAAGCCTCCAGCCCAAGATTGCTAGAACTCACAGCAATTTGGTAGCATGGCAGTATACAAAATCAATGCCCAGAAATCAGTGGCATTTCTATACACTAACAATGAGACTGAAGAAGGAGAAATTAAGGAGTCCGTCCCATTTACAATTGCACCCAAAAGCATAAGATACCTAGGAATAAACCTAACCAAAGAGGTAAAGGATCTATACCCTAAAAACTATAGAACACTTCTGAAAGAAATTGAGGAAGACACAAAGAGATGGAAAAATATTCCATGCTCCTGGATTGGCAGAATTAATATTGTGAAAATGTCAATGTTACCCAGGGCAATTTACACGTTTAATGCAATCCCTATCAAAATACCATGGACTTTTCAGAGACTTAGAACAAATTATTTTAAGATTTGTGTGGAATCAGAAAAGACCCCGAATAGCCAGGGGAATTTTAAAAAAGAAAACCATATCTGGGGGCATCACAATGCCAGATTTCAGGTTGTACTACAAAGCTGTGGTCATCAAGACAGTGTGGTACTGGCACAAAAACAGACACATAAATCAATGGAACAGAATAGAGAATCCAGAAGTAGACCCTGAACTTTATGGTCAACTAATATTCGATAATTGAGGAAAGACTATCCATTGGAGGAAAGACAGTCTCTTCAGTAAATGGTGCTGAGAAAATTGGACATCCACATGCAGAAGAATGAAACTAGACCACTCTCTTTCACCATACACAAAGATAAACTCAAAATGGATGAAAGATCTAAATGTGAGACAAGATTCCATCAAAATCCTGGAGGAGAACACAGGCAACACCCTTTTTGAACTTGGCCATAGTAACTTCTTGCAAGATACATCTACGAAGGCAAAAGAAACAAAAGCAAAAATGAACTATTGGGACTTCATCAAGATAAGAAGCTTTTGCACAGCAAAGGATACAGTCAACAAAACTCAAAGACAACCTACAGAATGGGATACGACATTTGCAAATGACCTATCAGATAAAGGTCTAGTATCCAAGATCTATAAAGAACTTACTAAACTCAACAGCAAAGACACAAACAATCCAATCATGAAATGGGCAAAAGACATGAAGAGAAATCTCACAGAGGAAGACATAGACATGGCCAACATGCACATGAGAAAATGCTCTGCATCACTTGCCATCAGGGAAATACAAATCAAAACCACAATGAGATACCACCTCACACCAGTGAGAATGGGGGAAATTAACAAGGCAGGAAACCACAAATGTTGGAGAGGATGCGGAGAAAAGGGAACCCTCTTACACTGTTGGTGGGAATGTGAACTGGTGCAGCCACTCTGGAAAACTGTGTGGAGGTTCCTCAAAGAGTTAAAAATAGACCTGCCCTACGACCCAGCAATTGCACTGTCAGGGATTTACCCCAAAGATACAGATGCAATGAAAAGCTGGGACACCTGTACCCCGATGTTTATAGCAGCAATGTCCACAATAGCCAAACTGTGGAAGGAGCCTCAGTGTCCATCGAAAGATAAATGGATAAAGAAGATGTGGTTTATGTATACAATGGAATATTACTCAACCATTAGAAATGACAAATACCCACCATTTGCTTCAACGTGGATGGAACTGGAGGGTATTATGCTGAGTGAAGTAAGTCAATCGGAGAAGGACAAACATTATATGTTCTCATTCATTTGGGGAATATAAATAATAGTGAAAGGGAATAGAAGGGAAGGGAGAAGAAATGTGTGGGAAATATAAGAAAGGGAGACAGAACATAAAGACTCCTAAGTGGGAAATGAACTAGGGGTGGTGGAAGGGGAGGAGGGCAGGGGGTGGGGGTGAATGGGTGATGGGCACTGATGGGGGCACTTGACAGGATGAGCACTGGATGTTATTCTGTTTGTTGGTAAATTGAACACCAATAAAAAGTAAATTTATTAAAAAAAGAAATTTGAAAATGTTGAAAAGCAGAGAAATAAATAAAAATTTAAAAAAAAGAAAATATCTGTCTAGGAAAAATCATGATAATCTTTCGGAGATGCTAAGCCACAAATCTTAGTGTCCTTCCTTGAAGAAAAGAGCTCCACGTATCACCAGGATTCATTGCTTCCAATGACATTATTCCCCGGTATCAAAGACTCTGCCAATACTCACTCTCTGAAAATCTTTAATATGAACAGAGTCAAGGCCTTTACTATGTGGAAGTTCACCAGCATTCAAGAAGTCAACAGAAGCAGATTTCAATTTCATATTGGTCACTAATAGGGTGATCTTGAGCAATTTCTCTAATCCCTCTGAGTCTAGAGTTTTCCCATCTGTAAATTGATAATAATACCTATCTAAAAGTGCTTGCTAAGGACCAAATATTATAATATATAAATAAAGGAACTATGGACAATGTGCCTGGAACTCAGTAAGCTTTTGGTTGCTTTAAACTGAATAAAGATCTCAAATCTCCTCTTGTTCATTATTCTGAGGCCCCAACTCTAAATTTTCCCAGTGGGTTAAGAGCTTTTTTCCCTTAAGCCTTATCACCATTACCTGCAGTGCTCCAGGACTGGCAAAACAAAGTTTCTCCTACATCCTCCAGCTAAGATTAGGGCCCCTTTTGTCAAGATGAACCTGTGACTGCCCTAACAGGGCTAACAAGTGCAGTCTCTCTCCCCACTCAGATCTGAGCACTATTTCCACCCTTACATCTAAGCTCTTAGGTGCTCTCCTAAGATACATAAGAAAATCCATCCACTTAACAAGGCAGAGCCTTTCTCTAAGCTGTGTATTAGCTGTCTTCTCTGATGAGCAGGGCTGCTTCAACTCAACATCTGTCATTTTAATTTTTAGTCAGTTAACATTTGACATCCACTAATCTAACCATCCTCTACACATATGGATATTGGGTTAAAATAGCATATGACAACTACAATACTCAATTGAACCCTAATTTACTTTGGTGTTTTAAGATTATTCATCACTCCATCTGTAGATTTTACAACTCACCATTTGACTATCAAGTAATTCCATTATTTCTAACTAACATCTATTGAGTGTTTTACACTTCAAACATTTTTAAATAGCTATTTGAACATCACAAAAATTCTATGTGGTAGGTAAGCCAAATAGTATTAGTTCCATTTTTTTTCTTTTAAGATGAGGGACAGAAATTTTAAGTCAACTGGCTAAAATGACTTGGCCAATCTACTGTCAGATAAACTAGATCCTAGGTCTTGTGGTTTAAAATCTATATCTTTCCTACTCCACTATGCTGTCTCCTAGTGTCACTGAGTATTTATTATCTTTTATCAAACTGGCAATAGAAATAGCCAAAACAAAAGGAAGCCTCTGAAATTTGTATCAGGATATGTGTATCAAACCAACTGATTAAAGAAAGCAAAGCTGTACCAAGAAATGCTTTCTTTAATTTGTATATAAAACACTATATTTCTTATAAAAGCAGAATTATAAAACTGAATTGCTTTTTAGGTTATAAAAACTGTGTATGGTAATTATAGAAAATATTAAAAATGTAAATAAGAAAATCACCTGGGTGCTGTTTTGCATGTATTGAATATTTCTTGAGCATTTTGAGTATGGGGAAAATGAGGTGACTTAGTTTTAGGGATTTATGGAACTGGGGTATACTTTAAACATCCAGATGATGGAGTCAATGTAGGAGGTGAACAAATTAGAGAAGTCAAGACTATCTCAGAATTTTGGTGCAATGGGAAAGAGAAGGGAAGGAGTAGGATTTGCAGGAAAAAGTCCTAGAATCCTGTTTTGGATATGTTATGGTTGTTGTATCTATTTGTCATTTATGTGGACTACCCAGTGGGCAATTGAATGTATGAGCTTAGAAAGCATGGGCAAGTTGGGGCATGGGACAGAAATGTAGATTATTATTGCACCCCCCTGTGTCAGTGCACCAAGACATCTTGAAATTTGTCTCAAATCATGCCTATATGATTCAAATAGCTGAACAATCAGTAGTTATTTCAGTCATCTAAGAAGGTCAATTTGGATCAACTCATTTAAATTAGTTGACTATGTGCCTGAAAGTATTAAGTTGATAATGCTACACTTGACCAAGCTGGGTAGAGCTTAGACAAAGGAAGTCATTTGCCTTCTTAATAATAATTTGTTTAATGGTTGTTATAAGAAATTGTCCCAGGCATCACTTACTCCCACATGCTTTGTTGGTTTGGATTTTTTTGTTTTTGTTTTATTCTATTTGGGAATTGAGTACATCCTCATTTCTTTGTATTTAAGAGGCAAAGATATTTGCTCAGACGCATAAAACAATTTTGTTCTATTTTTATTTTTAAATTATATTCATTTTGAATAGCAGCAATTCCAAAATTTTTAGCTGCGTGATTTGATATTAATTCAAAAATAATTTCTGAATAACAAAGTACTTTTATCCTGCAAAAATAATGGCTGAATCAAACAGCTGTATCGGGAGGAGGGGGTCATCTCATGTCTCTTACACTGATTCCTAGATCACCAAGCAATCTTTTGATTATCATTTAGCTTCCTATCTTATGCCAGTAAGAATATGCTAGACTGTATGTTATAATTCTCATAGAAATGATTGAATTGATCCTCTGAAATACAATACATAGATATATAACAAAACTTTTCACATGAGAAGCCAAGAAGCAGGGACACTTGGGTGGCTCAGCGGTTGAGCGCTGCCTTTGGCCCAGGGCATCATCCTGGAGTCCCAGGATCAAGTCCCACATCGGACTCCCTACATGGGGAGTCTCCTTCTGCATATGTCTCTGCCTCTCTCTTTCTGGATTTCTCATGAATAAATAAATAAATAATCTTAAAAAAAAAAGCCAAGAAGCGGATGGCCTTGACCTCAGCCATTAGGAATAACAACTGGGATTCAATAGCTGATGGTGAGAAGTAGTAGAAGAAAAGGAGAAATTAAATGATTTTAAAGCCTAAAGGGACATCTGCCTCCACAGACACTTACACTAATGGTGAATGTCTTTGAAGAAATGATGCATTGCTGTTGAGGGTTAATAATTATCTCCCTGAACCACGTTGGTCCTTGACAGTGTCAGGGTATTATGAAACGGACAAATCAAACGCTGTATGTAGTAGACTAGCACATGAAGTGGAGGGAGAAACTGCTATATCCTGCACAGTCTAGTGACAGGCTATTAATGATACAATACTGAATCCACAACAATTTTTTCTAATGTATACTTTATGATAGGCACCATGCTAGGCACCACTTAAATGTTTCATTTACATCTCAAACAATCTTAGAGATAAATTCCATCGCCCCTTTACCACTATGGCAGCAGAGTTCCTGAGAGATTACCATTGTCTAAATGGTATACACAAAAACAGCACAGCAGCGCTGCTTTAGGCAGCCCTCTACTGGGTACCAGTGATAGAAAATCAATTTGAACAAGCTTAAGAAAGGAAAAAGAAGGTAGACGTGATTCATGTAAGCCAAATGTGTTCACAAGCGTGTAGCTGTTTCAGGGACACCACAACTGGAAATTTATAGGACTCTGTCACTCCTCCCTGCTTTTCTCACTGGGTTGGCTCAGTTGCCTCTTTCTTCAAACGGGCTTCCTCATCACCACGAGGAACAGAGCTGCCAGGCAGCTTTCAGCTCATGCCTTCCAACTTTCACCACCTGAGAGAGATCCCCTCTTGCTAAACCCAGACCACTTACTTAACTTGGCAGGGTGAGGTGCCCTGACTAGCTTAGCTCTCCCAGTTTCTCTAACCTCTGCATTAACCATGGCCAGCAGGGCATAGGAGCAGCATACACAGATCCCTGGGGGATCATGCTGCCAGTTACCACCAGAGATCACATTCACTACACCGTCCTTAGAAATGATATAACTTTCCAAAGAGAAGATGCAAAACATGAAAGGAAACGAAATGGGACCTCAGCACACAATTTCAGAAGTTTAGTTCCAGAATATTCATGATAGATTAAATGCCAGTTTGTCTGCATTATGTGATACCAGAACCTAGAAAAAGAAATACTTTAGAATATTCAGATTTTCATTTATCTTCATCTGGAAAGCAACACCTCCATATGTAAAATAATCTTCTTCCCCGAGTATTAAGAAATAAACAGCAGAGCTTATTTTAACCTTTGGAGTTCCAGTCCCCTTTAATAATTTCATTAAATCTATGGGCCACTGGTTCAGCGATGAAGCTATTACCTCTGGGCTCTAAACCCACCCAGCTTTGCAATAACCACCAACCACATTTCTTTGTCAACTGATGCCTATTAGAGTCCACCACTAGGAGGCGCTTCAGAGAAACTGAAAAAGGAAGAGAGTACTTCGTTGGCTTCCAGTCAGCTTGTGGTTTCTGGGAACAGTACTCCAAGCAATGCATTCTCACCCTTGCAGAAACAGTTTGTTTAGGAAACCGCAGTAAAGTCTAGGGAAGAGATTCCAACACTCTCAGAACCAGCCTCTTTGTGCCCCCTTGGAGACCCCGCACCAGGTGTTTGGTGTTCCTCCCTGGGTTCCCAGCACCATGTGAACAGCGGCTCCCCAGCCCCTGACCTCTCTTTCTCCAACTCTGGAATAGCAGCAGCTTCCTGCGATACACTACTTCTCTGATAACTCGGAATTCCCTTTTTTGCCTTTTTCAATTACCTTGTTAATAATTTTACACTTAGTTAGCAGTTCATTGTATTAAATTCTCTCTAATAAAATAGCTGGTGTGATTTCTGTCTCCTAAATAGATAGTTATAGCCATATTCCCAGATATAAGTCATATTATATCGTCCATACTCTCCATTTGCATAAAAGTTTTAACATGTTCATCAATACACTAAAATTCATTTACAGCCACTTACAGAATCCATGAAGCCAAGATTAAGAACCTCAGTGTCTGATGCAGGAGATGCTCAATAATGGCTCTCAAAAAACAATTTGAAAGTTTCTTGGGTCCCAGGCTCATTAGAAAGTCCAAACAGTTTTATAAGTAAATGCATGTACCTGCATTGTATATTGTTTCCTGAAAGGTGGGCATTTCAAGTGAGATATCACATTAGAAGACTATATATTCACCAGTGAAAAACAGTTAATAAATCATGATCCTGAAGGAGAATTTCATAGTCTTAAGGAGCTTCTTTTTGATCATAGTCTATTCTCTGAATAGTTTTAGAGAACCAATTTTTTTTCAAGTCTATTCTTGTAATGTTTTTTGACCTTTACATTGGCAGGTTCCAATGAATCAAGTTCCCTTGGGTTTAAGTAGACTCAAGGTAAAAGCTGATATTATTAAGATCTTCTAGAAAATTGCAGGGCTAGAGTCATGTGAGAAGTGTCATCTTTTTCCTTTAACAGAGAGAACTCCAAGATGAAATGCAGATTCCCTAGGAAGTGGACAAGATGATTTCCTAAGCACAGAAAGAACTTCTAGAGGTTCTATTTATGTCCACATTTTATCTGATGCTTTTTAATTTCTATCTTTGTGCATGTTTTATGATGTACATAATATCAGTTAGATAAAAACATATAAACATTTTATAAATAAAAATAAAGGCCTGTACTCTGAGTACATTCCCAAAGATTTTTTAATAATAAAGATCAACTTTCAAAATATTTTTGGAAACCACTGCTTTAATGGTGAAGAACTATTTTTTGAAGCAAGCTTCTGCAACATTTAGCTGCAGGCCCAGTCTGATCCATGGCCTGTTTTTGACAGGAGAAGGGGGGAAATATGTGACAGGGACTCTATATGGCTCAAAAAGACTAAAATATGTACTCATTGCCCTTTATAGAAAATGTTTGCAAACCTCTACTTTGGAGTAAGCCCACTTGAAGCAGCTCTAAAATTCTTTGAAAGGGTAAGAGAGATTTCCCTTCTCAATACATCAATAAAATGAGTACAAGTCAGAAGGGAGGGTGAATGCAAGTTGGGCTTGTGGCCCAACTACAGAATTATTAAATATACAATTATAAATAACAATTATTTGAACAGGGATGAAAAGTCAAAAACGGATCAATAGTGAAAGCACTGATAACTTCTCTCAAGATGATGAAGTCTCTTGAAGGGAGTATATTACACCATCCCAAAGAGTCTGACAGTGAAACAGTCTTCATTTTCTGAGAAAAAAGGCAAGAAATGGGTTTTATGTCAATGTATATAACTATAAAATTTTATAATGACTGATGTTCAAAGGTGATTCTGAACCATCAAAATTAAGATAAATGATTTACAGTAAGTATCCTTTCATTAAGGACTCTGAGTCCTTTTTGGTAACATTTATAGCAGAGAAAATCACTGAAATAAATAATGCTGAACTTAATAGTTTTAATTCACATCCAAAAAACGGGGCTACACAGAATGACTTGATACGCAGTTGACTAATTCTTCATAATATAAAGATGGAAACAGAAGCTTAAAGCCAAAATGCTGAGAGCCAATTCATTGAAGATGCCCCTTAGTACCCGTTAATGAAGAAGAGGAAATTAAAATATAAAGTAATTAGGCTACCTATGTTAGGGGTAATAAGGCTTTCCAGTAGGCCTAATTAACTGTAATATCTTCATTCTGTTCCATTTCAGGCTTCACCAAATATGCTATTCACAGTGTCTGAAATCTGGAAGCTGGGAATATATCTGTCCTTTGACCACTGGATCAAACAGAATTAACCTTTTCAAATTTGAATATAAATGTCTAATAAAAAGCATACACCAACCACAGTCTGTGACTGCCAAGAAGGAAAGTTTTTATTGCTCACTGAAGCACCATATTAGAACAGCTTGAGCACAGGGATCATGTCTATGGCAGACATTGCCAGTCGACTACAGTACCCATTCCAGGTCTTCCTGTTTTGTTTGGGGCCACTGTATACCCAACTAAAAATACCCAATTTCCCAGTGAAGACTGGCCATGTAATCCAGAACCTGCCAATTAGTATGTGGATGAAGTCCCTAAGAAGAACATTCCCTCCGGAATAAAAATGCAAAGCTTGCAAGCAGAAGACTTTGAAGAAGACTTTCACCTTCTTTCTTCAGGACTGCAGATTTAGAGGCCTGGAGGAGCAGCAACCATCTGCCACCATAAAGATAAGAGCTACATGTTTAGGGCAGCGTGAAGGCAGAGCAAGCCTGGGACAGGCAGCATTAGTGAGGAGCTGACCCAGTTCTAGATTATCTATCTCTGGTCTTGTTGTTTGGTGAGAAAAGAAAACTCCTTAGTTGTTTAAGCTTCTGCTGATCAAGTATTCTGTTCTCAGTCTAATGCAGCCTAATAACAATGTGTTGTTATTATTATCAAAGTACAGCGCTAAGTGCTATAAAAACACAATCTAATTTATTTTTTTTCAGTAGCTCTACAAAGAGGAAATTATTATCACCCTTTTTACAGGGATTTTAAATAACTGACACAAGATGATGTAGCTAGTAAATAGCAGAACTCAAACTCAAATCCAGATCTAATGGGCTCTATTGCTTCTTGATACTTCTTACATGATGCTTCTTGCATGATGCAACCCAGTGTATTGTACATAGATGGCTGCTTGATAACAGTTTTGTTAGAAGATGTTTGCATAACCAACAGCCACAGAAACTAGAGAGAATGTCACTCTCATGGTCAGAGAGCAGATCTATTTACTCATTCCAAGATTAAAAAAAAAAAGTCTTCCTGCTTTCTTCAGAGGAGATTTATTTGTAGTCCAAGGTAATAGAAATAATGTCTTCTTGGGGACAAACACTGGGCAGGTTTGCCAGCAGCCCATTAGAAACGTAGGGGCTTTTAAAATCTCAGGGTTCCTCATCTGTGACAGATGTGCACAGTATCACCCTGGGACCACGTCCATACCATCCATGGAATTTGGGGGAAATTGATGTAAGAATTAAGTCATTGCATAAACTGTCTAAACACATTTTAACTTGTTGTCCCTTTACCAAAGGAATCTATGGAAATGTGGCTGTTCGAAGTAGCAACTGCATTAGTCACTGTGGATTAGGATCTGCTTGACCAATTGACAGTGGACAGGAGATATTTAGGTAATCCAGCTGAGATACCTCTTTTTGGCCCTACATAATGATGTTAAAAGAATTAAGAACTTCTCATACAAGTGCCTCACACTATTTTCTTTAAGATATAATTGTCCCAAAGGAGTAGTTCTCAATCATTTTGGAATTTGTCACACTCTTAAATTTTGGAATTTTGGCAGCATATGGGAAGGGATTAAATACCAAAATCATCATCATTAAAGCTACTAACAATAATATGGAAATCACTGTCATAACAACATCTCACAGTTTCTATAAAAACTTCCCTAGTTATGACTTCATTCATAACCTTCATGTAGTCTCCCTATAAGGCTTTCTGTATCGCTGTTTGGATAAAACTGTCTTGTCCTCTGTTCTCTTATATCCTCAAGTTGCAAAAGATCTCACATGTTCCAATAAATATATGTTCTTTCTTCAATGGCAATTTTATATAGACTAAACTGCATCATGGAACCCATTTGCTCTGTTACATCTCATAGAGTTCTGAGTGACGGTATTCAGTTGTACAAAGACAAAAATGTTATATTTTTATAAAATGTTGTGTCAGGTAATTTGGTGAAGGAATATGGTACACATCTGTCTAGCACATCAGATGAGAATCACTGCCCTGGGGCCCTGGACAGTGATCAATGTTTACTAAACACTCACTATGTGCAGAGCATGATGTTCCAGCACATGGAACATGATGACAGATATTTTTTTTAGAGGAAAAAAAAGCTTTTAATAAAATTCAACACCCATTCATGACAAAATCCTAGAAAACTATAAATAGAGATACCATTCCCTAATTGGATAAAGAGTGTATTTTGAAATAATCCAGGTCAATACAGTTCTTAAAGGGATAAAATTGAAATCTTTCCTTCAGGGACTGAGACTGAGATAAAGCCGAGACCACCGCTCCTAGTAGTCAGCTTTTTGCTGAAGGACTATCAAATATGATACAGCAAAATGAAAATTTAAGAAACATACAAATGATGCAATAAGTAAACTTGCTATTATTCACAGGTGACATGAATTTGTATAAGAATATCCAAATGACTCTACGATGACAGATATTTTTAAATGATCCTTGCTATCAGATATAATGCACTTTGGAAAATAGGACATGTGTGAAATATTCAAAGAATATATCTACAAATAATACCATAAGAGCCAATTAATGCAGTGGGGATAAGCTCAGTCTGTAATCCAGGTGCACAGAAAACATTAAATAAGCTAAACTCAAATCCCAGTACCCAGCCTACTGAGGTTTCCTTCCCTTCAGAACACAAAAAAGCTGTATGTGTTAAAGCACCAAGGGTAGAAGGGAACTCTCTCTCACCCCCTGCTTCCTACCCAGTCCTGGTTCATCCATCTTCATCAATCACTGCTGAGATCTGGCTGAGATCATCCCTTCTTTGAGACATGGGGTTCTTAGGCAAGGCTGGAAGGCTCTGTGCTCAAAATGAAGGCTCCCTGTGTGAACCATGCAACCTTCAAGAAAACTCTCCACTCATTCAGAGAGTTTGTTTCCATGCAGGAGTACCAAGGAACACATTGGCTATGATCCACCAACCTCTCTCCCCTTCCGCATCAGGAGAAAGACCCTCTCTCTCTTGCCTTCCCTCTTTCCCTCTCTCCTTCTCTATACTTCTCTTTTTCCTTGGACACTTAGCATTACCTCAACTACAACAGTTATACAATTATTATACAACACAACAAAACTACCAATTAGATGGTGTTTGTTATGTGCCAGGCACTGTTCCAGTGCTTTACTATACTTATTATGTTTACTCATTTAATCTTTACATAAACTTCTGTAACACTACAGTTATCACCATTTCACAGTTAAGAAAACCAAGGTATGTAGAAGTGACATTGTCCAAGGTCACATAACTCATAAAACTGGCTGGTTGCTAGTTTTGACCTTTAGTACAGTTAAGAAGAGCCACTGACCTCAAGAAGCTTCTGTTTTCCAATACACACCTGTTTGCACAGTGCTGTGGAAGCTTCCTCATAGTATACAAACCACAGACAAAGATAGGACATGAATATGTTCTAGTCCCCCCCCATAAACCATAAATTAAACTATAAATTAGGGTCAGCAATATTTTAAACACTATTTGAAAAACTTTACAAAGTTGTTATCTACGGTAGTTTCTTAAATTTAGAGTAGGGTCAGGTTTTAATAATAACAGCGCTTAAAAGGTTTAACTCAATTGCTCAAAAACAGGGAACATTCGACTTTCTGAATTTATTACTCAATTTTATCTGGATGTTGGACAGCTGGATAGCTATCCTGTGGCGATGAGTCCTAGCAATATCAATTTGTGGTTTTATAGGAAGGAAGGTCAAGAATGTTTAGATCACAAATCCTCAACCCTGACCCAAAGGTTTTTCAGATTCACCATCCACAGGAAATTTCAAATAACACTCAAGTGAAAAGCAATCTCCTGGACTCCCAGAAAGTACTCTTTTGAGGGTTCCTGCCCTTCTGGGATAGAGGAAAGCTGAAAATAATTATATCTCTTTCTCTGTCTTTCTAAGGAGTTTTAAAAGTTAAGGCTAAATCAGTATACCCTTCATATTGTATTTCCAGAAGGGAGATTTCTGGGACATCTGGCATTTGTTCCCCTCTAAATGAACACTGTGAAAAAGCAAGACTTATTTTTCTCCTGACAATTCATCCAACATGATCAAATGTGAAAATGATATAAATTTCTTGTGTCATATTTTTCTTATTCCCAATAGTAACTATTATGAAGCAGCTTTCATTTTTAAAGGGGAAGTGCAAAATCTGATGGGTATTTCAAGAAGAAAAAAACCAACAACAATTGATTCACTCTATCAAAGCTTGTCATGTAACAGCTGAGACCTGGCATTACCAACAACAAACAACAAATGTGCCAAAGACAGCAAGATGCATTAGAGAGATAAAGCACAGCTTTCTTCATGCCAAAGCACCCACTTGAACAGATGAAGAGAGGGCACGAATGCGGCTTGAGAAGGTAGATGCTGAGAAGGGGGTAGTGACAACACAACACTGGGCAGTAATTGAGAATGTCGGTCTCATTCCAGACCTCTGTGACAGGGCAGCTGTGAAGTGTCTTTTGACATTGCCACTTGGAGCCAAGTCATCTTTCTCATTAGGCTCTTTAAATGCCACCTGGCCATGCTGAGGAATCTTCTGCAACAGAAAGAAGAATGTCAGTGTTCCCCAAAGAAAGGTATAGCAAAAAGCTAAACAAAGACAACGTTAACACAACGCAAAACTCTAACCTGCTACTGGCACATTATCTATCCTTCAGTGTTGTCACAGATCATGGTTGCTTAATCTGAAAACCTAACTCCAAATTATAGAATATTTTGGCAGTTTCTCCTGGAAGAATTATTCGTGATGTGCTGAAGCTAACTATGCCCACAACTAAACTCCGAATGTCATCTTTTAAACTCAAATCAAGAATTTGGTGGCTGTCCTCTCAGTTCCCAGATGTAGGGTAGCCAGAATAGGTTTCAATCCACCTCCAATCTATTACCGTAAAACATCCAGAAAGCATCCCAGGAAAGATACTCAGAGAAGAGTTTTGTGAACTTCTGGAAGGTTACTTGTCACAAAGTCTCTGACTCTATCTCCACCTCTTTGGTACCTTTTCTGGCTATTCTTGATAAAGGAGCAGAAAAGAGACAAAAAAATTAAGAGTTAAGGTAAGATAAGGTTGAGGTGATTGCTGTTAATGCATCCCCTGTCAGTGAGAAGCAAGGAAATGCTAATCACTTAACAATTAGCGATGTTGTTCCCTTAATTAGAAGTATACCGCATTAAGGAGAAACTTGACCAAATAATTTCCAACTTGATTGAGATGATTATTACCCCGAGAAGGACCACTGGAGCACAACTTAGGAAGGTCTGTATATACATGCTGGACCCTGGTTGCTAAGACTACTGTGATTTTATATTACTTAGGATAGTCACTCTCAAAGTGTGATCTACAGATCCACCAGGAGTCCTTAAGATCTTTTCAGAAGAAAGATCAGGTCAAAACTATTTTCATAACAATAAGAAGCAGCTATTTGCCTTTTCTACTGGTTTGACATTGCACTTACAGTTAAAAGCAATAATGAGTTAAAGAATAAAATCACTGGGGATCCCTGGGTGGTTCAGCAGTTTAGCGCCTGCCTTCAGCCCAGGGCATGATCCTGGAGTCCCCGGACTGAGTCCCACATCAGGCTCCCTGCATGGAGCCTGCTTCTCCCTCTGCCTGTGTCTCTGCCTCTCTCTCTCTCTCTCTCTCTCTCTCTCTGTGTGTGTGTGTGTGTGTGTGTCTGTGTGTGTGTGTGTCTCATGAATAAATAAATAAAATCTTTAAAAAAGAGAGAGAGAATAAAACCACTGACTTGAGTCATCATTGCATCTTTCTGTACCTAAAAGTGGAGTGGAAGGGTTGTTTCACTTAAGAGTGTCCTTGATGAATCAGTGAAAAATATTAACTTATAAAATTAACTCTCAATTCCTAAATTCACTTCTTTTTACACATTTTGAGTGACAAAATATACATAAAACCCTTCTGCTCTATACCAAAATGCAATGGTTGCCTCAAAGAAAAGTACTTATGTGATTGCTTGAGTTGTGAGGTGAACTAGTTGGCCAGGCATTTCAGTCAATAGAGAATGATAAGCCATTCACTTAATGAATGAATATTTCTTGAGTTTAATGTTCTTAGTGTAAATTAATCATAATCACCATTAACTCTCTTTCAAAGTTGAATTTTACATTGGTAAGTTTCTAATCTTGTCTTAATAATATTAATAAGTAATTCACATTCTGCACAATTCACAAATCTTAAGGATTACAATTCAATGTTTTTTAGTATATTCACAGATCGTGCAACTATCACCATAATCAGTTTCAGAACATTTTTATCACCTCAAGAAGAAAACTTGGCAATCCTTAGCAGTTTCTCTCCATTTCTTCCCAACATCCCCAGTTCTAGGTACTCACTAATCTAGCCTTTGTCTTTATAGATTTGTCTATTCTGGGCCTTTCAAAAATCATACAGTATGTGGTCTTTTGTGACTGGCCTCTTCACTTTGCATATTTTTGAGGTGCATCTATGTTGTAGCATATATCAGCACTTCATTTCTTTTTATTGCCAAAAAATATTCAATTGCATGAATACACCACATTGTATTTATCCTTTCATCAGTTGAAGGAGATTTGAGTTGTTTCCACATTTTGGCTATTATGCTGGCAATATGGTGCTATGAAATTTTATATATAATTTTTTGTGGGAGTTACATTTTCATTTCTCTTGGGTGAATATGTAGGAGGACAATTGCTGGGTCACAGTAACTCTTTGTTTAGCCTTTTGAGGAACTGCCAGACCATTTTCCAAAGCAGCCAGGAAATCATTCTTTAAAACTTTCAGGATTAATTCATTCACTTATTTAGGAAACATTTACTAGAAACTTACTATGTCCAGTTCCGTGTGCTTTATATTAGAGATATAATGGCAAACAAAACAGAGTCTCTGCCATATTATAATCTAGCAGAGAAGATAGACAAAATCATAACTTCTGGGATAAGCCTAATGAGAGGCAAAGTAAAATGGCCAGATAATAGAGGAACCTAACAAGTTTAGATGCCTGCTAAGATTCCCTGAGAAAGAAATGTTTTTGCTGAGAGTTAAGTGAAGGGATAATCAGAATTAACTTGGCAAAGAAGGAAGAAAACATTTGGTACAAAGGAACAAAGTCATGTAAAACCCTGGAGGTAAGGAGGGAATATGTCTTCCTTGAAAAACCAAGAGAAATTCAAGTTGATTGTAAGATGTATAGATATGCAAGATAAAATAGGGTAAAAATTGAGTCTGGAGGAGTAGACAGAGACCATTGTGTGTTTTTAATAGGGCAGTAATGCAATTAGATTTTTGTTTTTAAAAGAACACTCTTGTTTCTATATGAAGAATAGATTGGAGAAAAGCAAACTAGAAGCTTGAAACCAGTCCACAGTTTATAGAAAAAGAGTGTCCAGAAATTTCAGTGGCCCAGACTACAATGGTGGTAGTGGACTTGAAGGAAATGGAACAGAATCAAGAAAGAGAGAATAGAATCAGTAGGACTCATTGATCGATTGCAGGTAGAGAGCAAGAAACAGGAAGAAGTTAAATAGATTTTCTATTCAGGTACTAGGTGGATGGTAATGCTATTTACAATGATGGAGACACAGGGAATGTGACAAATCATGATCCACAACTCAATGCACAAACAAGAAGCATTTCCCACATACTCACTGAATGCAAAGCACTGGGGCTAGAGCTGTGAATACAAAATTAAGTAAAATACATATGCTCTAGGGCAGATAGTGATCCCTCTGAATACGTCCACATCCTTATCCCTGAAACCTGCAATATGTTACCTTACACAGTATGAAGAAAATAGCTTTGCAATTCTAAATGTCTATCCTTGAAAAGACCTCCTTGCAAATTAGCCGTTGGCTAGCCTCTAGGAATTTGGATCTTGGAGGGTTCCACCATTAACTGGTAAGAATGGCTTACTGTGTCTAAAATGTTTGTGCAAGCAATATGGTTTGTGCTGAACATCTGCATTCCTTCTAGGAATCTGGGATTCTGGCATACGGCAGACAAAGTATGCCTACATAACCACCTCCAATAAAAACCCTGAGCACTGAATCCCCAATGAACCTTTCTGGTTAGCAAAATTTTACATGTGCTGTAACAACTAATTGCCGAAAGAATGAAGCACATCCTATGTGATTCCACTGGGAGAGGACCCTTGAAACATTGCACCTGCTTTCCCCCAGAATTTGCCCCATGTGCCTTTTCCTTTCATTGACTTGGCTTTGTTTTGTTGTTGTGATTGTTGTTTGTGCTGCAATAAATCGTAGCTGTGAATATTACTATATGCTTTGAGTTCTTTGAGTCCTCTTATCAAACTATCAAACCTGAGGGGAACCCAAAACACACATAGCAAAAGGGATTTTGCAGATGTGATTAAAAGCTTTGAAATGAGGAACTTGTCTTGGATTATCTAAGTGGACCCAGTGTAATTGAGGCAAAGGTCAGAGTGGTGTGATTGCTGGTTCTGAAGATGGAGGAATGAGCCATGAGCCAAAGAAGGGCAGGCAGCCTCCAGAAGCTACCTAAGATAAGGACATGGATTCATTCATAAAACCTCCAGAAGGAATCCTGCCAACACCTTGATTTTAGCCTAGTGAAAGTCATTTCAGACTCTGACCTCCAGCACTGTAAGATAGTAAGTTTGTGCTGTTTTGAGCCAGTAAATTTGTGGTAATTTGTTATGGCAGCACTAAGAAACTAATATAGATGACCTTGGGGACCACGAAATTTAATGAATGAGACAAATACATATACAACAAAATACTTCCAAATATTTTAATTACAAACTTTATTGTGTACTATCCAGTTTACCACAACTATTCTCTTTTCCAAGGGTAATGATAGTATTTATGAATTATCAGAAAGTAAAGCCTTTCCAAGCTATCCGGAGAAGGATCTGTGTTGTGTTGCTCTGGGTTTCCATTCTAACTTAAAGGGAAACTTTCACAATGTCCAGAGTCCTTGATGTCCTGCAAATGAAAGAGAAGGATGTCCTCAATTTGCTTGCAGCAGGAACCCACTTAAGTAGCACCAAACTTGACTTCCATCTACAAAAGGAAAAGTGATGGTATTTACATCATAAATCTGAAGAGAATCTGGGAGAAGCTTTTGCCGGTAGCTCATGCCATTGTTGCCATTGAAAACCCAGTTAATGTGAGTGTCATATGCTCCAAGAATACTAGCCAGTGCTTAAAGTTTGGGCTTGTCACTGGAGCCATTCCTATTGCTGGCTGCTTCACTCCTGGGACATCCACTAACCAGATCCTGGAATGGAAGCGTTCTAGGAGCTGAGACCTCTGCTCATTACTGATCCAGAGCTGACCACCAGCCTCACAGAGAGACATCTTATGTTAACCTACCTACATTGCTCTGTGAAACACAGACTCTTCTCTGTGCTAGTGGATGTTGTCATCCCATACAACAACATGGAGCTCACTCAGTTGGTCTGATGTGGTGGATGCTGGCCCAGGAAGTTCTGCACATGCATGGCACCTTCTCCCGTGAACACCCATGGAAGGACATGCCTGATATCTCCTTCTACAGAAATCCTGAAGAGATTGAAAAGGAAGAGTAGACCACTGTTGAAAAGGCTGTGACCAAGGAGGAATTTCAGAGCAAATGGACTACTGCAGCTCCCAAATTTACTGCTACTCAACCCGAGGTTGCAGACTTGTCTGAAGGCACACAAGTGACCTCTGTGACTATTCAGCAGTTCCCTATTGAAGACTGAAGCACTCAGGCTGCCACTGAGGACTGGTCTGCAGCCCCCACTGTTCAGGTCACTGAATGAATAAAAATAACCACTGAGTGGCCCTAAGCTATTCTTCCACAGATTCTTAAACAGAAAATAGAAATAAGGTTGACAGGAAGTAGCATTTCTAAAAAAGAGAGAAAGAAAGAAAGAAAAAGAAAGAAAGAAAGGAAGAAAGAGAAAGAAAGAAAGAAGAAAGAAAGAAAGAGAAAGAAAGAAAAGAAAGAAAGAAAGAAAGAAAGAAAGAAAGAAAGAAAGAAAGAAAGATTTCAAGAGAAAGCTTGTTACAGATTAAGAAAAGTAAAATAAAACTGACCTACTGGATATTTTTCAACTTTTCTCACACATAACAACATTTTGCAATACATAAGCCTAAATGACAAGTTGGTTTACCAAATCATGAGCCAGGAAACATAATATCAGGTTTTAATGCTTGCTTTTAACATTTTTTGAGGGGGTAGGGGGAAAAAACAATAGCTAGAAATTTATCAGGTTAGAAAACTCTAGTAGGTTTTCTTGATATAAACTAGAAGTTAATTATTGTGAGACAGAGTTAATTGATGGACTGGTCAATAAAACACATAAAATAAGGTTTCTACTACCAAGGAAACAGGTGTCTGATGGAAAGAAAAAGTTAGGCAATACAACCGCCTTTAATTTCACAGTCTGTGATTCTTCATAAAACTTTTAAAGATCAATTATGTCCTATCAATGTTAGATCCAAGCCAAACTAAGTGATTTATGTACAAATACCCCACACATGGAGTAACTTTTGATTGAGTAACTTATCTTTATTAAACATAAACTCAAGAGATTATATTAGGAAGCAATTTACACTTATGACTTTCTATATGCTTTTTAATTCACCTCTACTTTCTCTTTTAAAAATATACCCTTTCAATAACTGGAGGACAAGAGATACTGCTTTTATTTTAGAACTAAATTAAACACAGCAGTTTAATGCAGTGATTCAGATGTGTCTCTAAAATTTAAGTGATATTGTATTTAATCCAGTTTTTCAAATAAGATCTTTCAGTGGTGCTGTCCCTCAATGAAAATTCCAGTCCCTGAGAGTTGATTTCACTATTAATTATACAAACAAACTTTCATACGGTATTCACTACTACACTGAAGACACAGTGTTTGGCACAGATAAGTAAAAGCCCCTGGTCCCAAGGAGTTCATAGGCTAATGATGGAGACTGACACATGAAACAAATCATAATAAAGATGGGATGGAAAAATACAGTGATAGAAATATGCAATATACAGGTACCTAACCCAGCCTAGTGGTAATAGGAAACATCTTAGAATCAGGAACACTTACTACCAGCCTGAATTATGTAGACTCCAGCAAATGGGATTGGGTCAGTAAAGACTAAAAGAGAATAAAACCTTTTATTTAGCAAGTTGTTAGAGGGTGGTTTGTTTCTCTGATAGCTACAGATCTAAGTTTGATGTGAGTAATAGCTAAAGTGCCATAACATAGTATGCGTTTGGTTGGGGGGAAAGATATTTAGAACTCACCTTTGTTTTAATAGTACCATTTTTGATAGATCCCTCTGTATGCCATCCAATCACTAAAAACAGTTAATGTTCAGAGTCAGTTTAACACTTTTCCCAATTTTTGTTTCTGCTTTCTACTGTACTAAACGATTTTATATTTAAATGTTTAAAAAAAGAGAATCCTAAGTCTTCTTTTGCCACACTTCTTAGATTAGACACTGCAAAAGACAATCCCTTGGAAATAATATTAAATCCAAGGAAAAAAAATCCAAGAAGAACCTGGGAAAATACCCACATGCAGCCTAACACACCAATAGCATTACTAAATTTTTGTTGTCCCTCAGCTTTCATGTCATCCTGAGCTGTAAATGAGTTGAGTGTATCTGCAGAATCCACCCTGTGGAGACAATCAGATTACTAGGAAGATATTCCTAGAGCAGACTGTAGCAATAATAAACTAACCTACTCATTGCCCTAGAATACCTAGAACCTAAAGGAAAAACCCAAAACATCACGTAATAACTGAACTCAATAATTTTACTATGAAAAATAATGATAATGAGTTATATAACTAGTTTATGAATAAATATATTAATAGAATACATGGAATTAATTATATGCCTTCTTATCATTTATATTCCCAATAATCAATGAGAGAAGAAAAAGAAATCATATTACTACTTAGTATTTTCATCATTAAAGTGCAAAGTACAATATTGAGAATAATGTAGACCTAGAATCTAAAGCAATCATGCTTTGCAAAATCTCAGAGAACTTTCAGTTTCTTCAACCCATCTGCTAAAATTAAGTGAAGCAAACTGGACTATCCTAATATTTCAGGTACAATTCCTCTCTCAGAATGTGTTTTAAGAAAAAAAAGCCTAAAGATATGAAAAAAATGAACTCTCTTTTTATAGTAAGATGTAATGTCAAGTTAAATGTAAACTCAGAAAATCAAAACTTGCATTTCACAATTGCCTTCACATCATTAAATATATCAACTGTTCAACAGCCCAGTCTTTTGCTAAAATAAGTTGTTATGGATCACATAGAGACAGAGCTTTAGATATAAAAATGTAACAAATTTCATTTTACTTATTAAGCAGCCACCAAAAAAAGAAAAAAAAAGATCATCTACCATGTGCCAAACATTGAAGATCCCAGGAATATAAAATAATATGTGAAAGTGTTCTAAGAGTATGAACAAAGAACAGGGAATGTGGAGACAGCTTCACAAGATAAAGAATCATCCCCAAAAGAATTTAAGCCTTGAAGGTTGAAGTTCACCAAGCAAAGATGGAGAGGAAGGAAAATCGCGGGCCCAGGAGTCAACCAAGTCACTAAGGCATGCAAGACATGGGAGTGTGTAAGGAATTCATCTAGTCTGGTGCTGCTAGGGCATGAGTACAAGGGTAAAAATGGCGGGAGAATAGTTAGGGCATGTGCGGAATGATTATGGGCTTCACTGAAAGTAAGCAAGAGAATGAGATGCAGGAAAGTGTGAGTAAAAGGACAGCTCAGGAGTCAGATGGTAACTTGGAAGCAGGGACACAAATAAAAGGCACTCTAGCTGTGCTAGTGAGAGCCGATGGAGACCTTTACCAAGTCAGTGGAAAGAGGGAGAAGGAAATGGACCTGAGAGACATATCAGAGGCAAAGTAAACAAGAAGTGGCAGTATATAGATAATGAGAGGATGATAAACTTGCTAATATGAGAGCTTCAGACAATGCTATTTAATAGAGAAAGGGAACACAGGAGAGTAGGGTTACAGGGAAAAATAATGAGTTCTGGTTTCTTCCATATCCAGTGTGCAGTGCCTACAGGACTTCCAAGCAGAGATGCTAAGTATATGATTTGGGACTGGGACTGCAGAGGAGAGGAAGTGAGGATAAATGATTATCGAATTAGTGAGAGACCAAACTCTCTATTAGAGGCTGGAGCCTCTGCCTTGGACCACCTTGCTCCTAGTGCTTTTCACATTATTTGGCATATCGTAGGATTCAATAACATTTTATTATATAACTCTTTTTCTGAAGGAATGAGCATGAAAGGGAAAAATAAGGCATTAAAAGGAGAATCTTATAAATATACTTGGGCACAACTATATGTAAAGACAGGCAAAAGTCGAGATTCCAAAAACAAGAACAAGAAAATATCAGAGGAAAGGAAGAGACCCAGGAAAGAGACACATCTTCAAAACCAAGAGAGAACACAATGATGTGTAGGAGACAAAGAAAGAGAGATCTAGTATGCAAGCTGGTAGCAAACTGCAAAGAAGAAAGCTGACACCGAAATGCAAATTTATTTCTAGAACATATTTAACCTATGTGGGCAGATCTCTGCTATAAATCAGCCTTAAGGACTGCAATATTTTAATCTGGTAATTAGTTAACATTTATATTTGTAAATGTCTCAAAAATATTCTTTATATTTAGCACTATAAACATGCAAAGATAATGTCATTTAATCCATTTAGTAAGACAACTGGAACCTAGAAATATGTAACATGTGAGAGTCCCCACAAAACAGAAATCCCATAAAATTGAAAACTCCACTGTTCAACAATTTGTTACATATCCCTTCGTTACACTGTTTTTCAATGATAAGATTCTTTCGTCCTAAACTATTTGTAAAAGCCTATCAGAGAAACAGTCCCATCTCCACTCTCTCTTAACATTAGTACCCCCTGATAATTTCCTATCCTAAACTGATAATTTCCCAACACTGATAATTTCTTCTCTGGCAATTGAGATACTTTCTTCTCACATCCGCTTCTGATTTTCAAGGGGCCATTGCATTTGTTGGAAATATTTTTCCAAAATGTAGTATCTCTGGCCAGAAACTAAACTTAATCCAATTAGTATCCAGAGAATGAAGAAGGAAAAAAAAAAAAAAAAACACTTAGCAGGCATCCACAGGGAATTTTAGCTCCAAGAATCATAGAAACCAATGGTTTCAAAATCCTTAGAAATCATCTAGACCAAAAGACGCCAAGCTTTACTGCTTATGGGAAACACCTGGGGGAATTATTTATCTATCAGTGCTTCTCAGCTTTTTCCTAACCCACTTGCATCAGAGCCTACAGAGCTTCAAAGAGATTACTCATGTCTATGGCACCTGGCCTACGAACACTGGCCTCATGAGGCCTGTAGGGATCAATATCTCAAGCCACCTGGCTAGCCCTGTTCAGTGAAGACTTAACTCAGGAAGCCTGTGTTGCTCAAACACTGAGCTTTCTAAAGAAAGAATTAACCTTTGACTGATGTCTGGGTCATATAGAGACAGAGACATTATATTAGAAGCAGAGTCATAGAGTTGCTGGGGTGATATCCAATTACCAGAACAGCAAGAGGTGAAATAATTCAAAGGAAACCTTTTGTTAAAACTGATGGGGGGTAAGGTAGAGACAGGGCTGTAGGCTGCCAGAGGAACCTTACCCTGTAGACTGTCTTATAATACTTCAGAGGAGTAAGTGGTCATATTGAGGTGAACATGATTTTCCAACGACATGCCACAAACTGTTCTCTAATAGTATTTTTTACTTATCATCAGAAATGCATGCTGTGTTATGTGGTTAGAAGTCATATTATTAAAATATAGACTCAAGGACAAAAACAAAAACAAACAATAAAACCTCTTGGGCCTTGGAATTCCTTACCTGATAAGAGCTTTTTTGTATGCCTGAGCCCCTAGGCATGCCTTAGTTTGATCTCTAGGCACCTAGAAACCAAATAGGTAAGGTCAGTCACTCAAGTGCTGAATGCCTGACTGACCCACAACTAAAAACCTGGACACCAAGGCTTGCGTGAGTGAGCTTACCTGTTTGGCAATACTTCACACATTTTGTCAGAGATCACTGCTGAGAGAATTAAATGCATTCCCATCTACTCCACTGAGAAGGGATACCTGCATGCTTGCACCTGGCTTCTCCTGGACTTTGCCCTATGTGCCTTTTTTATTGGCTGATGTTAATCTGTATCCTTTCATAATAGACCATAACCACAAATATAACAGCTTTCCTGAATCATGTGAATCCTTCTAGCGAATTATGAGCCTAAGGGTAGTCTTGGGAACTCCTGACCCAAGCCCATTCATGACACCCATTGGGAAGCTATGATCTACATTATGAGGATCTCCCAAAACTCTGTGAATCAGAATCTCTATACAGCATTCTTTATATTTTACACACTCCCTGGGTTAATCTAACACAGTCAGTAGGCCACTAGCTTCAGAACAGGTTTTCAGGAGCTTCTGATCAAGCCAACCAGTCATGTGCTGCTTAAAATAACCTCTAAAAAATCCCTATCATTTGGTTTGTTAATTTCTAGAGACAGGAAATTCATAATCTCTCAAAACAGCCATCTTTAATAGTTAAGTGGTTCACATTGTTGGAAAAAATTTTCTTATGTGTATGCAAAATATCTCCACGTGACTTGTAGTCTTTGCTCTTAGTTACACGCAATGAAGCCATTCAGAGTAAATCTCATGTACCTTCCACATAATAGTCCAAACACTGCAGTTTTCTTGTTTATCTTAAGTCTTCTCTCTTGTCTTCTCATGCTGAGTCTCTTTAATCTCAATCAGGCTGATGGAAAAGGCACTCTCCAGCAATCATCTATGTTGAGACACTCAAGACGATGAACCCAATGGAATTAGGAGGGTATAATAAAATTACTAGCCAGGGAAAGAGATCATAATTTTTTATTTTTATTTTTTTTTATTTATGATAGTCACACAGAGAGAGAGAGAGAGAGAGAGAGGCAGACACACAGGCAGAGGGAGAAGCAGGCTCCATGCACCGGGAGCCCAACGTGGGATTCGATCCCGGGTCTCCAGGATCGCGCCCCGGGTCAAAGGCAGGCGCCAAACCGCTGCGCCACCCAGGGATCCCGAGATCATAATTTTTAAGTAATACAATATTTATTCTAATGCTTTCTTTTCAAAATTATAGTACTGTATCAAACACAGAAAAACTAGTTTAACAAGAAGAAAAAAACCCAGTATATACATTCAATATGTATATACACTGATGCCATACAAATGTACAGACTTAAAGAAAGATAAATGTTGGGATCCCTGGGTGGCACAGCGGTTTGGCGCCTGCCTTTAGCCCAGGGTGCAATCCTGGAGACCCAGGATCGAATCCCACGTCGGCTCCCTGCATGGAGCCTGCTTCTCCCTCTGCCTGTGTCTCTGCCTCTCTCTCTCTCTCTCTCTCTGTGTATGACTATCATAAATAAATAAAAATTAAAAAAAGAAAGATAAATGTTATTGTTTCTTAATTTGGTTAGTTGTATTAAAATCAACTTAAAGAGTCCATTAAAAACAGAATAAATTTGGGGCACCTGGGTAGCTTTGCCTTCAGCTCGGGTCATGATCTCAGGGTCCTGGGGCTGAGCCCCAAGTTGGGCTCCCTGCTCAGCAGGGAGCCTGTTTCTCCTTTTCCCTTTGCTCTCCCCCTGCTCATGCTCTTTCTCTCTCTCTCAAATAAATAAATAAAATCTTTTTTAAAAATAGAATAAACTCTAGGGGATGATACTGGGCAGGTGGATATGGGAAAGAATGTATTTCCAAGGGAGGAGAAATGGATTTTCTGACTCATGAGCTAAGAAAGTGCAAAGAGTGGTATGATACTTCAGGTTCTCTTTTGTAGCTGTCTACCTACAGCCAAGGTGCATCCTGTCTGCTCTCTGCCATGTGATAAGACTGTCTCTGTGGAGTGTGGCCTTCTAGTGATGGGCAGCTAAGTCTGCCTATGTCAGCAGTAAAGTATTAAAATGTGTGCAGCCACACATCACTTAGGTCCTCCAACTGAGCTTCCGTTGGTAAAAAAAAAAAAAAAAAAAAAGATGATAATCTCCCCAAGTGTCCCTAGATCCTATGTTTTTCTTTCAATATATTTTGGAGGGCAAAAAAAAAAAAAAGTTTTACTGGTTGGGCTTCTAAAATATGTCTTCTTTTACCATCTAGGCTTTACCTGGGTCACAAGTTTCTCTATGTTTACAAGAATGTATGTGTTGTAATATAAATTGATCCTCCAAAGTGATAGCTCCAGCCACACCTTCTTGAGGCTGTCCTAAACCTCTAGACTGGACAGAAGTAACTTTTCCTCTGATACCAATTTAGAGTCCTCAACTTATTCCTTGCTGGTTTATTTCCATTTCATATATGTATATGTATTTCCCACATGTGACTGTAAGCTTTTTAGAGGGAAGAAGTATTATATTTCTCCTTTTTGCCCCTTGGCTGCTTTCTTAGTTATATACTGTGGAGGCAATCAGTTATTGTGGATGCCCAAGTAGTCCTCCCCAGAAGCTATGACATCCACAATTGAAATGGTTTGTGAGTCACATTAATCTCACAGTCTACAAATAACTAACCTCTCCTCTTTTCCAATTTGATCCATATCAGGATACAAAGTGTATTGCTGTGAATTCTTGCCTCTCTACAGGGTTGCTCTGCTACTATAAGTTAGGTGCCAGTGTGCCCTTGAAGCACTTCTTCTGTCCATTTCACATACAATTATATCCCTTCAATTCACCACACATCAAGGGCTCTGGCATCCTGGTGTCATCCATTCTCATTGCACTATTGGCCAAGCATCATGGAATTGTAATAAGCTAGGCATGAATGCCTATGGAAGGTCTCTGTTTCCAAACCTCTTTACTAAACACCATTTGATGTGAAATAAAGCAAGCAGGTGTGGCAATGAACTCCTTCCTAAAGCCAAAAGAATATTGGCTGCTAAGAGGGCCAAATGTCACACCCATATCATAAATAGAGCAAATTTTGCTTTGTTGACCTTTGCATTCTTTAAAGGCTGAGCTATCTCCTCCGCTATAAAAATCTGTTAGAAAATTGCCTCTTGGAGCCAACTATAAAAACCAAATGTTTCTGTATAGTGTGGACCTAGGAGGGAAGTGTTAAATAATTCTAACATTTTCAACATGTTCCTAATATTTTTCTTGTTTTGTTCAGGGAGGGTGATTAGGCACAGACCCAGCTGAACTGCAAAGGCATCAGGATGCAGTCTATAATTTAAGACATTCAATAAAACTGACAAGCAAAGGTACTAATGGAGACTTGGGGTTAAATAAGTTGGTGGAGTCAAAAAAGTCAGGATCTGGGTGCAAAATAAACATTCAAGGTCGGGATGTAGGTTGAGGATAATACAGGACACAGGCTTACAGGAGTATAGTTCACGGCCACCAAAAAGCTGGGATAATCAGAGGCAAGTGTCAGAGAGGACAGTCTCTTCTTGGAGCTCAGAGCCTGCCTGGTAAGGGAAAGGCAAACCAGCAGGGATGACCTTCTCACCTTACCACTAACCTAGCTAAAGCTTGCCTCAGATACATACACCAACATTTATATAGCAATGCTTCTCAAATGTTTAATGTCAACAGGAATTTTTCTGAGATTCAGATTCTGATGCTGTAAGTCTGGAACAGGGCCTGGGAATCTGCATTTCTAATAAACTGCTGCTGTTGGTCTGCAGACCACACTCTGAATTATTATCCATGTGCCAGACACTGCTTTCTGCTCTTCATATATGTTTACTCATTTCATCCTCATTACAGGTGCCATGATTATCATCTTTCTCATTCCAGAGGGCACAAAGAGGTCATAAATGTGCCCCAATTTTCATCGTTTGTAAATGGCAAAGCAGGATTTGAACTCAGACAGCCTAATCCTAGAGTCTGTGCTGCTGTGACCACCAAGATACACTGCTCTTCCAAGGCCAAGTAGCATGTACCACTCCTCAGCATCCCTGAGTAGAACTAGTGCTGAGCTGAATCGTATGGCCTGCGAGAGCTAAATCATTGTAACCATCACTTTAGTGTCCAGCTTAATCCAACAGGAAGAGAAAGTGACTTTAATAATATTCACTCAGTTGAATAAGAGTCATCTGATCTGCAGCGTGCCTGCTACAGGCTTGTAGCACGAAATGGTGTGTGTTTGCATATACTTTCTCCCATCCTTTGTGTATTATATCATTCCTACCTGAATCTGTCCCTGAGAATTGAAAATAGACAGTAGATGAGCACAATGAACAATACACACATGGATTTACTCTCATTTTTTTCTCCAGGGGAATCTGGCTCAACTTCCTCCTCAAGACGTTGTAGCTTACCAGCCTCTCTGTACAGTTTCTGCCCGTCTTTTTGAGACGGAGAAATGCTGGCATCTCCCGGGGATTAAAATAACTGTAAAAAGCCCTGATTTGAAAGGGCCTCTGGGCGCGTTGCCTGGCTGCTCCAGGCAGCTAAAGATTTGAATTCTATTGAGTTACAACCCACGGTGGTCAGAGGCAGCAGCAGCAAGGGAGGCGGCGCCAGGCTGTGGGCCGGCGGCCGCGGCTGCCCTGGGCCTTTGCACCAGCTCCGGGCAGCTCTCCTCCAGCTTGGAGCGGCCGCAACAGCGCCCGGGCCTCCGGGCCTCCGGGCCTCCGGGCCTCAAGGCCTCCGGGCAGCCGGGGCTCCGTCTCCGAAAAGGCAGCTCAGCGAGGCTGAGCGGCTCTCATTTTTCGGATAAACTCCCATCTTGGGCACAAAGTCATAACATGGAGAATAGGCAGGAAGTTTAAGTGCGGAGAATGGCATGTGACTTTAGTCACTGTTGACAAAAATAGGGAGTCCTTTGCCTTTTTTCTGTGATGCTATCAGTTTCATAAAAGGGAAAGCAACTTTCCTATAGTGATACATGTTTTAAAGATAGGTTTAGATTTTTGAGGTACATTAAACTATTATATGTATATTATGTGTTTCGGCCTATGAAGTATATTATTATAAAGCTCAGAAAATATCCAAGTTATGCCTCTTGGACAAATGCCAAGATAAAGTGCTTTTTACTTATCATAATTGATTCAGGATAAGTGGATGTGAAAATATATATGTGTGCGTGTATGTGTGTGTGAATATATATATATATATATATATATATATATATAGTGTGTGAATATATATATATTCACATGCATGTTTGGATAATACAAATTTTTTTCCAAGTAACTAAGAATTTGAAATGCAATAAAAATTTTACATGGTTTTCTTTTTAGATTTTCTTTTCATTTTAATTCATTAGCCAGTGTACCAGGATAGCAAATATTTAACTCACAAATCAGATGTGCAGAGAAAATGTAATTTTTTGATTTGTCTATAGTTAATCAGCCTTCTTCTCAAGCTGGTTGGCAAGGAAAAAAAATAAATAACCTACATGCCTAATATGTTTACTTAATGTCTGATCCTGTAGTTAAAATAGTACCTTTAAGGGTCACTCAGTTTCTTTTGGATAAAAGTGCTTCTCAGAGGCTTTCTCTCTCCCCTGCTTCTTGAGTTTGCTTCTCAAGTTTGGGGGTGAAGCAAGACATGGAATCTCTTGGCTTTACGTATAGTTGTGGTTCTTGGATTCATTATGAGTCTTTGTATCACATCATACTCTGGTCCTTTTGGTGTCTAGGACCAGGATATCCCTTAACTGACCATACATTGTTGGACCTTCTGTATTTAAAGACGACTCTGTGTCAGGTATAAGCTGTAGTTTATTTTTTTCTAGGTCAGGTTCTTGGGGTGATTCGGCCTCAGCTCAGCTGGCACTAGTGGTTAGACTCCTTTGAGGTCTAAACTGAACTTCCCAGACATTGTATTAAGTGAAATAAGCCAGTCACATGGCTGCATGATTCTACTTGCATGAGATATCTAAAATCGTCAAACTCATTAAAGCACAGAATACAGTAGCGGTTGCCAAAGGGGTAGGAGAAATGGGGAGTTGTTAGTCAATGGATATAAAGATTCAGTAGCCAGATGAATGAGTTCTAGAGATCTGCTGTACAACATGGTACCTGTAGTAAACAATAATGTATTGTATGCTTAAAATTTATTAAGAAGGTAGATCTCAAGTTAAGTATTCTTAATACACACATACAAGAAAAAACAGACACAAGGAAACTTTTGGAGGTAGTAGTTATGGTAATGGTTTCAGGGATATATGCATATGTACAAATTCATCAAATTGTATGTATTACATATGTATAATTTTTTGTATATCAGTATACCTCTATAAAGGTTGTAGAAAATTAAAATAAGTAAACTGGACCTCCCAGTTGGCCTCAGCCCAGATGATCTACTCTATAGCCCTCCTTGCCCTGGCCCACTTCTCAGCCACTTCTATATCCAACTATGCCATACTGAAACCAAGAGTAAATTGGGAAATTAGATTTTGAGAGATTGAAATCTCCAGAATCTAAACAGAAAAACCAAGGAAGGGAAATTGGAGCACATACCTGATCAACTTCCGTTTTTCTCACCTTTTCCTCTTCCACAAATCCCCTTACGTTTTTCTTTGAAAACATCTCCTCTAGCCTCACCTTCCTACCATCAAGCAACAAGACTTGTATTTTTTTCTGTCATTGATGAAAATGGTAAACTATGAAAGAATTCTATGCACAGGGGCCTTTCATATTTGGTTATTATATATTTTATAACAAGTGATAAATTTTGTAAAAGTGGTTTTCCCTGGATCTCAAGATTTACTTGAAAATCCCATTTTGCATTTTAAAAATGGGCCATTATCTTATTCTCTTTCTGCATTATTTGTAACAAACATTACCTTTCTCATATAGGTAACTTAGCCTTGGGGGAGGATCCAGTCTTCAGAACTGGGGAGAAGATCTAGTCCTCAATTTAGCAAAAGGAAAGAGGATATTACTAAAATGTAAAATAATAATAATAATAATAATAATAATCTCATCAATTGCTCAAGGCAATTTTAGATTGCATTTGGAAATTAGTGGGCTGTCCTCTACATCTCTGCTATCTTAAGTGATTATTATTAGCTTATTAAATTTAAAACACATTTAGAACTAGCCACTTGGTGGAGAATGATGTGTCTAAAAGATTAAAAGAAACAAAGTTTTCTGGAGAAATAAAATATAACTTTGTCTTTGGGGACTTAATTATTATATGAAATAAAAATAATATAAACAAGGGTGTTCCAACCCTGTGCAAAAAGCCACAAGAGAGAGAGGCCCGATTAGAATTACCCTGCTTCTCCTAGCCCTCTGCTACAGACTGACTGTGTCCCCCTCAAAACTCACACATTAAAATCCTAACCCCTAATATGAGGGTGTTAGAAGGTAATGCCTTTAGAAGGTGATTAGGTCATGAGGTGGAGCCCTCACAAATGGGATTTAGTGCCCTTATAAAAGAGACCCCAGAGAGCTCTCTACCACTTTCTGCTATGTGAGGACACAGTGAAAAGGTAATTTTCTATGAACCAGAAATGGGTCTTCATCAGACACTAAGTCTGCCAGTGCCAAAATATTAGACTTCTCAGCCTCCAGAACACTGGAAAATAAATTTCTATTGTTTGTAAGCCAGCCATTCTGTGATATTATGTTATAGCATCTCAGACATACTAAGACAACCTCCTCAGGCTGAGTCTCTGCGAAAACCTCTGACTATAGAGTTCCTCTGATCCATATCCAACCAGAGTGGATTGACACAGCACTCATCCACTTTCTTTTAATCCAAGGCAACTTTCCTCTAGTTCTGTGAAACATCAAGACCCAGATCACAAAAATAATGCAATTCTCAGTGTACCTTGTAGAATGACTCTTTTCTGGAGCTTTATCATTGTTGTGGCTTTTCAAACAAAAACTACAGTAGAGGAGCACCTGGGTGGCTCAGTGATTGAGCATCTGCCTTCAACCCAGGGCATGATCCTAGGGTCCTGGGATCGAGTCCTACATCAGGAGCCTGCTTCTCCCTCTGCCTATGTCTCTGCCTCTCTGTGTGTCTCTCATGAATAAATAAGTAAAATTGTAAAAAAAAAGAAAAAAAAGAAAAAAGAAAAAACTACAGTAGAAAATATATAACTTTAAAAAATCTAACAACCTGGTTTACCTGGAAGAGCTAATTCATGTTAAGCTGTTGAAGAGTGTAACAGAGACTCCTGGGGTCCATAATATCCTTTTCTTCTCCTTTGGGCATCCAGCTAAACTACATTTTTTACTCTCTTGCAGTTTGGTTAAGACCATGTGACTCACTTTTGGCCAACAGTATGAGTGAGAGAAATATAGGCTCTTCTGTGCCTGAGTCATAAATATAGTCCACACAAGACTAATCCAGCAGTCAGCAAACTATAGCCTGGTGGCTAAAGCCAGCCCACTATATATTTTTGTAAATAAAGTTTTATTGGAACAAAGCTACAGTTATAACTGCTTTTCTGTTATCATGGCAAATTTAAATAATTGCAACAAAACAATGGGACTCACAAAATGCAAAATATTAACTGTACAGTCCTTTACAGAAAAAAGTCTACCAACTCTGCTGTAGTCTCTCTGCCTTCCCGCTCTGCAGTAACTTTAGAGGCTATATTTGAAGATATTGGTCCCACAATTTAAAGAAGCCTGAATTCTTGAACTACAGTATGTAACAAAGCTCATCCTTCCCTAAGGGACTTTATGTGAGTGAAAAATAAGTTTTTATTATGCAGTGCCACAGAGATTTTAAGATTATATGTTGCAACCACTAGTATCACTTTCCCTGGAAGACCCAAAGGTCATCATGAATATAGCAGTGTGCTTTTAGTTAATCATTGACATGCAAACTGGAAGTATGTTACTTTATAGTGGAATCACTCAAAATATCTTCCTTATCAATGCCTGTGACACTACACTAACTCACATAACTTTTAACAGGATTCAAACAAGCAGATCCTAGAAAAGATCTCTGTGTTCTCTTTCTCTGCAAAAGTAAAAATTCTGCTGGTTTAGGATAAAATTAAGAGGGCAGATAAATCTCTAACTCTATAGGTCTCAGTGTGGATTCATAGTCTCCACCCATTGAACAAGACTGTGCAAGGGCATAGCTCCCAACAGGAGCGTTTCACAATACATTTACCGGGGGCAGTTTCCTTGGAGGGCCACATGGGAAAGATGTTGATCGCTGCTACCCACTGTCTCCCACACGAGACTCAAATGTGATAGACGAGGACAAGACCTTTGTAAATGTTACAATATGGATTTCCCTAGTCAAGACAACACCTGTTCTCTTTCAACACAGCAGGAATTTCCAAGGTTTTCATCATATCATCTAATGTGCACTTTAAAACTACAATTTGGATCCTAAGGGTAGAAGAGAGAGCATCTTAATCAAGACCCAGAGATTTCTTGACTCAGAGAACATGGAAAAGTAGACCATAAAATGACTCCAAGACCTTCATTACCTCATTTCTGTGCAGCAGCTGTAGCCGGAAAAAAACACAAGATCGCTTTTAATGGAGCCAAGTAACTCTTCTGACAGTGGGGCATCGATAAGAGGTTAGCCTTGAGAATGAGTTCTCCCTAGGACCAGTGTGTCTTGATGATGAGAATAAACATCCTTCTATAAGCTGGTGCCAGGGAAGTCAGAAGGGTGAAACAAAGCAGTCAGGAGGATAAGCACATTTCAGATTTTAATTCGTCCCTTATTGGGCAGTTTCGAATTAAAAAAAAAAAAAGCAAAACAACAGGAAAGATAGCAAAACAATTCTGAAATTATGCAATCCAAAAAAAGGAGAAAAAGACTCCAGATGCTCCACAGCCTACACTACTGAAGACTATTAAATTATTTACAAAATCTCCCCAAGCCTGTTTTTCGGCAGGCATAGGAAGCTAGGTACATATCATTACCTTCAAATTATAGTATAAGTGCTAATCTAAGCATATTGGTTTTTAACCAGAATTGTACTTGTGAAAGAACATATGAACATTCATTCTAGGTACAAATGTCCTCATAGGAAATGTATTTCTTTGTACAGAACATATATAGAGAAAAGTAACATATTACCTAGGCAAGTTTTTATGGTAGTTATTCTCAGAAGAAACCATTTCTTATCTTTTAATCTTTTTTATTGAGGTAAGATACACATATATAAGTTTCAGGTATACAATATAATGATCTGATATTTGTGTATATTGTGAACTGATGATGATCTAGTTATTATTTTCTAATCTTACAAGGTGACTGCTCATAAATCATGACAATGCAAAAAACAGACAAGTAAACAAGCACTTTATATCAAAGTATACCCCCCCCTTGTCATCCTCCCTCCTTGCAAGCATCACTTCCCTCTGTTACATAAGGAGGGAAGAGGTGGGTCTTCTGTGAGACTTCCTGTACTGCCTGCTTCGTGGTTGCTATCACCATCAGGGGCTGTTTCTGACACTTAGAATACCAGAGTGGACCAACCTGGTATTGCCCAGGCCCCTGGGATTGATGCTATTCCTTTGTTATATCTCTGGGGAGCTTATGTGAGGAAAGTCACATTTTCCTTTACTCTCACTTTACCCTTAACAGCTCTACCACATACAAAGAAGGAGTATTCAACTTCACTCAAGGGTTGAAGAAATTAGAGAATTATGCATGGGAAAAGACTGAAAGTGTATAGTAAACAAGACTTTTTGGATAGTCCAAAGGAAAAACATCCAGAGAAATAAACCTTCCTGGGACTCCTTGCTTGGTTACTTCCCACTCATAACCTTTCTCTGCTATTCTGAGGTGTGCACGCTTCCATCTCCGTTCCATTCCACTCCCAGCCACATATGTGGCTGGAGATCCACATCATGGCAAATCCCACTGTATGCCCACAGGTACTGTTTTCAAACCAAACTCTTTTTTCCACGCAGTGTACTCCCTTGAATCAGATTAATTTGACCTAGAATAAAGTCTTGGAGGGCTTCAGCCATGTGATCAGTGGTGGTATTTGGCATTCTGGATTTGAAGAATAAGCGTGAAGAATGAGATATAATATGACATTAAGACTCCAAAGTCCTCCAGGACAAAGGACACTTCCAGTATTGTGCCCTTCAAAATTTTTCCACCAGGTGACTTCCAATCACATCTTTTTACTTTCCCAACCATTGAAATATTTGCTTACCCACACACACAAATACATACACAATCACAATCGTATAGAGACCTCTTCATGAGCAAGCATTAATTCTGTGAGAAAGTACACACTAAACAGTATTGTCATTTTGTAAAAATGTTTCCTTTTTTTGTAATTTCCCCACCCTGATGTCAAATTATGTCTGCTCAGATCTGCTGAGAATATAAATTAGCCATGGCTCAGCTTATCCTTTTCTCTTAATAGGGGCTTCCTTAATAGCACAATGACTGGCCTTGGGTAAATTTCCAAGTTTGTAGACAGCAAGATAGCTGGACCTGATTCACCTTCTCCTGCCTTCCAGTTAAAAGATTCTTGAAAACAGAAAAAAACTCAAAGTTGTAAGTGAATTCAAATAAAGAATATCAACGACTGGGGATCCTTGGGTGGCTCAGTGGTTTAGCTCCTGCCTTTGGCCCAGGCGCAATCCTGGAGTCCCGGGATCTAGTCCCGCATTGGGCTCCCTGCATGGAGCCTGCTTCTCCCTCTGCCTGGTCTCTGCCTCTCTCTGTGTGTGTCTATAGTGAATAAATAAATAAAATCTTTAAAAAAAAAAGAATATCAACGAAGGAATTACCCAGTTTGAGAAATAAGTTATCTCTAAATACAAAGCAAATTAATGGATTTGAGAAATGATTAGCACCTGAGTCATGTCTAAAGCTCTTCCATATGTGGTGATAAGAGGTGGAAAAAGACTTCCATTACCCCTAATTTATACATTTGCAACTGCAGTTATATCCCAGAGAGCTGAGAGTCACTCCCCACCATCCCCATTGTGCAAAGAAGCTCTTTACCTGAAGGAACTTTAATATCAGTGTCTCTTTATATCCATTCAGAAGACCACAGCTCCCAATAAGATATACAGGGCAGGGATGCAGCACATCCTCAGCTGTTACACCAAAAGTACAGCTCTGGTGGTCAAGAACCATAATTCATTGCATCAGTTGACAATTATGATGAAGCCAATAGAGTTTAGTAGTAAGATTATTAACACTAGAGTCAGATAGATGTGAGTTCTAGTCCTAACTCTTCTGCTTACTAGCTGTATGACCTTGGGAAAATAACTTCAGCTTCCTGAGTCCATTTCTTTGTTAAAAAGAGGGCAATACCACTATGATTATTTTTGTAAGGAAAAAATGAGTTAATTTAAGAACTTGTCATAGCATCTGCCACATGGTGAGCATTTAATAAATAGTATTCAAGAGAAGATGGAATAATGGAAGAGTTGAAAACACAGAGTTGAGATCCCAAGCTTCACTTCCAGCAGGTGTGATTAGGTTCAGCTAGGTCTAAGTTCTTGCCAACAGTGAGCAGAAATAATGTGAGCTGTATTAAGGAGAGATCCTCCTCTTTCCCTCTTCCTTTTGCTGGATGAAATGCAGATGTGGTAGTGAGTCATTTTGGACCATACAGATAAGGACAACACACAAGATCTTGAATTAACAACACCTCTCTCTTCCTGCTCCAATTCAGACTCATTATACTCTAACCTGATCCATAGCTGTCATTCTGACACTTCCTGCATTTCTCTCCTTAGTTGATTCGTTTTGTTCCCAAATGTCACATTCCTCCATTATTTCATTCCCTCATTATTTTGTTTCATTAAAAAAGAATACATGAAAGGTAAACTCCCTTGTCCCTGCATGTCTCAAAATGGCTTTTCTCTTCATGTTGAGTGATAGTTTAACTAAGTATAGAAGATGAGGTTGAGGGGATCTCTGCGTGGCTCAGCAGTTTAGTGCCTGCCTTCGGCCCAGGGCGAGATCCTGGAGTCCCAAGATCAAGTCCCACATTAGGCTCCCTACATGGAGCCTGCTTCTCCCTCTGCCTGTGTCTCTGCCTCTCTCTCTCTCTCTCTTTCTCTCATGAATAAATAAATAAAAAAAATCGAAAAACAAAAAGAAGTTGAGGTTGAAATTCATTTTTGTGCCCTTTTTTAACACTATACTCTACTGCTTTCCAGAATCTAATATTTCCCTTGAGAAGTCATATATTTATTTAATTTAGTATTGACTAATTGTCTTTCTTTTGAAGAGTCATGTCATTCTTTAGCTGTGAGAAACTACATGCTTTTATTCCATTTATAACTGTCTCTGTTGAATCTGTTCTCTCTTTCTGGAAGGCTTATTATGATATGTTGAAATTTCTAGAATTACTCTCTGTATCTCTGAACTTTGACTCCTATTTTCCCTTTATCATCTTATTTTATACTATGAAGTGTCCTTAACTTTTTCTTCCAATTCTTCTATTGAAATTTTGTATTTATAAGATAATTGTATTTACCAAGAATTCCTTATTGTCTATAAGTATGTATACATTTTCTTAAGTTATCAAATTGTGCCAAACTCTTTGTATAGATTATCTTATTATTCCCTGAAATCATCCTCTGTGGAATAAAGAACAAATATTATTACTTTACAGATAAGAAAAACAAGCTTAGCAAAATTACATTAATCATAAAAGATCATTTTTTCAGATCATAAAAGTAAGTTTAAGTGATACGATTCCCACTCAAGTAGTCTGACTTTAGAATCAAAAATTGTATTTATTTATTTATTTATTCATTTATTTATTTGAGAGAGAGAGAGAATGAGCACTGCAGAGGGGCAGAGGGAAAGAGAGAGAGAGAGAGAGAGAGAGAGAGAGAGAAGCAGACTCCCTGCTGAGCAGGAAGCCCAATGTGGGAATGTGGGGCTTGATCCCAGGACCTGAAGATTACGACCTGAGCCAAAGGCAAACGCTTAACCTACTGAGCCACCCAGGTGCCCTGAATTAACAATTTAAATGACCACATCGTAATACTCTTATTATATTATATATAATATAATATATATATCAGATATTATATCAGGTATAATGTAATATATCTGATATATATGTGTATATATCAGATATATTACAGTAGGCTAAATAGTGAACCCCCAAAGATTTCCACATCCTAATACCCCAAATCTTTGAATATGTTACATTTCGTGGCAAAAGGGACTTTGCAGATGCGTTAAGGTAAGGACCTTGAGATGAGGAGATCATTCTGGATTATCCAGTTGACCCCAATAAAATCACAGTCCTTAAAAGATGAATTAAGGAGACAAAAGAGTCTAAGAAGGAGCAGAGGTTAAAGCATCTATCTTCAAAGCCAGCAGTGCATGACTTAAAAGTTTTATAATTTCAAAATTCATTTATAATGAAGAAAATTAATTTTCTTTATTTGAAAAGTACTAAGCAAACAGAGAATGTGACTTTTGCCAATTTAAATAAGACATGATTCACATACTCTAATACTCAAGATCTCTTTTTGGAACTGCATGTAATAATTACTTTCAGTTTTAAAAATCAATATATTTTACATGACCACAAAGAAACCACAAGTGTGAATAACCCAAATATTTATGTATGTAAGTGTATTGCCCATGAACTCCTTAAAAACAAAAATCATACTTTATTCACCATTTTTATCCCCAGCCCTAGTACCTTGCCTGGCAAAATGGATGGGAGACTAGAATAAGGAAAATGCAGGAAAGGAGGGCAAACAACAGAAAGACAGGAAGATAACATATAGTAATTTATTGACCCAGAGTAAATATTCAATAAATATTTAATGAGTGAAAAATAAATGAATTTTTTTAAAAAGTGAAACAGGAAAAAATGGGATGAAGTAAAAGGCTAGGTAGCTGGGTAGTTATTATAAGAATTTTGTCAACCAATAAAATGCATGACTTTTTATATTATTATCAGACAAATATTATTTTATTTTTCATGTTTTGCTTCTATAAAGACCTATGAAAGAAAATGCTTGGCAATAAATTAAATGCTATTCCAGAAGGAAGTGTTTTAAAACACAAAATAAAATTTTATGTTGTTTTAATTAAAACTGAGGAAAAAGATCTCATAAAGTTTTTCTTTTGTGTCTCAAAGAGAATCTGCAAGCTCAGAAATTTATGAAAACCTCAGGAACTCATGACTAATAAGTTCTCAAAATTAAAAGAGAGATGTTTTGTTTTGTTTATTTAAGTGGAACTTGGAAAGTATGTTTCATTCCCATTATCCCAAAGAAAGCATGCTTACCAAGTTACATTTCTTTCTTTAGAAAAATGTACAAGTCAAATTACAATAGATTTTTTTATAAGAAAGTGTTGGAGAGGAGATGGATGCTCTAAAGTATAATCTTTGGTTACTATTTATTGAAATGATACCTTGGTTAATGGCTAATTCAAATAAATTTTTGAATAAACAGTTCCATAAGAAAGCTAAATTTAAATGAGATTTAACTTTGGCATTAACTTGCTTTATGTGTTTCAATATGGCACAGATTATTCTTCTATAAAGTTCTTAACCCATTAAAACCCATTAAAAATATTTGGATACAGAAGGAAATCAATCATCCTTCTTCACAACTGCACTATCAACTTTGTTGATATATATGATTTTTGATGACCTATGGCATAAATTTGCATATATTTTATGTCATAGAAATATTTGTATATATTCATATTTATATCATATAAATCTAAGTGTCTTCAGCTACAAATGATTCTATCAGTTTGTTTTCATCATGCCCAATGGAAGGCATGGATTTCCTTCTTTTTTTTTTTTTTTTTTTTAACCAATTCTAACATCTCTAGTTCTAAACTCTTACAGATTGGCAAACACAGCCAACCAACAGTTCTTCCTTTCTGGATCCATCAAACCCTGTCAATTCTATCTCTGGCAATTCTGGATCCTTCTCTCCATTCCCATTACCTTAATTGTGGCATCCTCATCACTCTAAACATTACCACAAGCTCTAGTCTTATCTTCCTAAACCCTGTCAATCCACCCTTCACAAGCAGCCTACGTAGGTTTTCCAGAAAATGAGCACTCAAAATATCTTCTTACTTAAAACTCCTGGTGGTTTCCTTCTGCCAAAATTGGAATAGGAGAACCTCCCAGCCCTGTCTTACAAGGCCTTTTTCAATCCAGATACACCCAACTTTCCTGGCTGATCCCCTGCCCCCTTCTGTTCCATAAACCCACTTAATTGTTCTTACAGCCAGACCCAGCCTTATGAATGCCACAAATCTTTTCATGCCTATCTGCTTTGGAAGGCTCTTATTGCCAACTTCTATTTGGTAAACTTTTATTATTCAAGCTCCAAGTTCAACTCTTACTTCCTCTGTAAAATCTTATTAAATACTCCCTCTGACCATTCCTGAAAGAAGCTTTTCTTCCTCAACTGGAAAACATCACACATTATTATTATTATTATTATCATCATCATCATTATTTATTTAGCACGTTACTCCACCCACTCTCCTAGAACACCTTGGAATGAAAGGATTTCAAGTTCAGAGCCTGGCCCTTATGCATCTTTGTACTTTGAGGCCTAAAGCAATGTGTGGTACATAGGGGATATTCAATATACGTCTACTATAGAATACTTTTAATTTTTATTTATGTGTAGTGGGGAAATGAGAGTAACTCAAAGCTACCATTAAAACAAAACAACCATCTCCTTTAAAATAGCTAGAGGTAGATTACCACTGGTGGCACTCTCTTCCCCAGTGGGCTAAATATTAAAACAGTGGCTCATGACAGCTGCTAGATAGGGAAAAGAAATTGAAGGAAAAGATTGAGTCTTGAAGCCAGGCAAACACAGAGGAGCTAGAGATGAAACATGCCTGGAGAAGACCTGCGTCTACCTACTTTACCAATATCAGCACCTGGAACCAATTTACTCCTCTCCTCCCAACCCCCACCATCTTCAATAACAATCACCCACTGTCTAATTTCTGAACTTCCCTAAGGAGGTAAGATTTTCCTTAATTCTTACTGAACATCACTTCCATTAATCCAAAACTTTATCAGAGTTGCCCATATAGGAAAGTGGTGAGTTGTTCTTCATCTTCTGAGCCCCCATTACTCTAAAAAACAAAAATAAAACTGATATCTCAATAATAAGAAAGAGATCCAAGATAACATAAATAACAGGCACTGATTGAGGGGAGAGCAGGATTTATAATTTGCTCCTTTTCAAGTTGTAACTCATTACATGGTGGGAGACTGAGAGAAGTCAACCTTAGTAACATGAGAGAGATTTAATATAAAAAAAAAAAAATGCCGGGATCCCTGGGTGGCGCAGCGGTTTGGCGCCTGCCTTTGGCCCAGGGCGCGATCCTGGAGACCCAGGATCGAATCCCACGTCAGGCTCCCGGTGCATGGAGCCTGCTTCTCCCTCTGCCTGTGTCTCTGCCTCTCTCTCTCTCTCTATCTCTCTCTCTCTCTCTCTCTCTCTCTCTCTGTGACTATCATAAAGAAATAAAAATTTTAAAAAAATGCCCTAGGTTCTCTTCTTGCTATGCCAAATTTACACATACACACACACACACACACACACCATCTTCGTCCATTTGAGTTGCCATAATCAAATACCATAGACTGGGTGGTTTAAGCAACACAGCTCTCACAGCTCTGGAAGCTGGAACGTCCTCAATTAAAGTGCTGATGGGGTAGGTTCTTTCTGCAGCCTCTCTTCTTGTCTTACAGGCAGCTGCCATCTCATAATGTGCTTGCTCACATGACCTTCCTTCGTGTGCACAGAGAGAGAGAAAGAGAGTTCTTCTGGTATCTATTCTCACCAGGGCACTACTCCCATCATGAGGGCCTCACCCTATTGACCTCATCTAACCCCAATTACTTCCAAGGCACTCTCTTTAAATACCATCACACTGAGGTTTAGGGCTTCAAATAGAACTGAACACAAGTATTCAGTCCATCACAGCCCCAAATCCACAAAATAAGTAGCATTTAACACCTACCTTGCATGACTTGAACTCTAGGCATCATGTATTCTTCACTGGAAAGTATTGCCACTAGTTGTACTATTCCCTCAGTTTATGGTTATATAATAAAAAGTTGACATTATCCACAGTTCTCTTTATATCTTATATTGTCTTCCTTACGTTTACTATTATTTGTTGGACTTGTCGCTCTAACACCAATATAAATGTTTCCTTCAAAGTAAACAATACCACTCCTGATTTCTAGTCACCAGGATAATCTATCAACCGCTATTTGTTCATGATTACCCAGCATGCCAGTTGAGCTAGTTCAAATGATGCCCCAGTGGCAATTTCTACCCTGGAAAGGAGAAGCCAAATACTTACAAAAACTCTTCATGCAGATATATAAAAAGTCCACTTGAGGTAGACATGTGTCATTTTCCTGAGTGTAATACAAATGCATAGTACTCATAGAGATTAAAATAGAAGATGTCAAAACATTCTGATATGAAACAGAATTGATTATTACAGAAATTCTATAGGAATCATATTTGTATTAATATCTTAATGGGAGTTTTAAATTCCCTAAAGCAGGAGAGTAATTTTTGTTCAGTTTATTTTGGAAAGGGAAAAAAATTCTTAACTCCTGTAACCAGCTTAGAAGAGACAAAATGGAAGGAAAATTGGTGAAAACAGGGATGAACAGAAGTGCAGCCCTTTGAACTGGCAGAGGAACAAATCCTATAGTACTGCAACATAAAAAGAAAAATCCATCATTGACAAAAGAGACTGTCTGAGGACACTGGTCTCCTTTGAAAGTCTGGAGAAGCAGTTCAGAATAACAATGATGGCCATTGCAATGACTACAATTTGTGCATTATAAATGGTATGTTTTTAATAAGTTCTTACATTGATATATCTCTTTGTTAGAAAGATCCTATTTCTCCCTGGGTCATTTTTCATGTTCTCCCTGAACATAGCCTCTTTTTTCTAGCAAAACAGCAATGCCCATATTTTTTTTTTAGCAGTGCCCATATTAATGGTGTAAAATGGATCTCCGTAAAAAACAAATTGTGTAACATAGCTGTAATAGCTCCATCCCTGTCAACTGAACTGCAATTGACCTTGGAGGGAAGGTTAGGTGTTACATCCCTAAGGACACTCTTTCAAGCTGAAAAAATGCTGACTGCAGAGGTGACAACTCACTGAGGGAGATAGAAGGAATGACAGCTGTTTGTTTTACCAATATAGATGCTGGGGAATTCATGGTTCAAATGGTAATTCTAGCCTCCCTAAGTAGTCATGAGGCATGGAATGGCTTCCCCTTGATAAACCATCCCTATTATACAATGAGAGGAAACCATCTTTATTTCCAAAATCTTTGCAACTAGAAATGACTGTGGCTGTTTCTTTAACATACAACATATGTGCACAAATATGTGTTGTTTTACAGAGGAGCCCATTGTAAGCTTTATATGTCCATTCTATTGGGGATATCATTATCCAAATCACTTCAGGATAAAATAGGGCAAGGCATTCCAAGTTGAGTGAAAGCAAGTAAGATACATTTAGTGTTTAGAGAGCATCCAGACCAACAGAAGCAGAGCCAGACGGGAGATTTGCTAGGAGAACCAGGCCTAGTGGCCTCAGGGACTATAGCACACCCTACTGGGCTTACTAGGCCATAAAATAAAATTTAGAACTTCTTTTCAATTTGATGGAAAAGCATTAAAAATCTTAACCAAGGGAATGATGAGATACATTTAAAATTCACTCTGGCTACTATGTAAAGAACAAATAATCTAAACACAAGATTAGAAACAGAGAAACTATTTGCTAAAATGGAGGTAAGGTCACGGTGGCTTTCTGTAAGAGGCAGTGATGGAGATTGTGGGAAGTGGTTAGACTGAGTTTGTAATTTGTATGCGGATGGAAAGAAAAGGAACAGTAGGTATGAAAAAGAGTAAAGGATATCAAACATATCCTTTATTACTCTTTCAAACATTGAAGATAGGAGATTAGGAGATTCTGACTCTTGCATTTCTTTGCAAATATTTGACTCTACTTAAAGAAATATTAAGAAAACATAAAGGAAAATTGTGCTATTTTAAGTTTAAAGTTAGTATCCTTTAGCTCCATTCTTCCAAAATTCAGATATTATTTTTTCATTTATTTCATAGTTATTCACTGAACATTTACTATACATATAGTGTCATTCTAAGTAATAGAGATTTGAAGATGGGTAAGATACAGTACAGTTCAGCAACAGTGTCAAAACCACAAAATTTCCATTTCATGGAAATATCTACCACCTCCAAGTCACAGTGTATTCCCAAACATGTATTTTTTTTCCATGTGACCAATCTATATACATTGTAGTAAGGGATAAAATCATGTGAACTATGGTTTTAGGTTTGATGTGATCTCATAGTTGTATGAGAAAGAAACAATTAGGTGGCCTCAGGGAAGATGTGGTCAGTGCCATTCCAGCAGTCAGGGAGGCATGTCTTTAAAGAATACACTATTTTTCTAACAAGATTTCAGTGTCTTCTTTAAAACTGAGGTAATACCTCCCAAATACCTCAAGAGGTTGTTCCAAGGTCCATCTCGCCTTTTCTTTTCTTTTTATTTTTTTTTTAGATATTATTTATTTATTCATGAAAGACACACAAAGAGAGGCAGAGACACAGGCAGAGGGAGAAGCAGGCTCCATGCAGGGAGCCCAATGTGGGACTTGATCCTGGGACTCCAGGATCACGCCCCAGGCCAAGGGCAGGCACTAAACCGCTGAGCCACCCAGGGATCCCCCATCTCATCTTTTCTATATCTGTAAGATCATTCTATAATATTCCAGTTGTGGAATTTACATAACTTATTTTCTCTCATAAATCTCAATAATCATTCTTTTCATTATTATGTTGTAGCTTGACTCTTCCACTTAAAAAAGTTTTAAAAAGGGAAGATTAAGGTTTCAGCCTTGTGCATTTCCACATTAGCTGTCTTTGCCCACTTACATTTTAATTCTGTATTTGAGTTCTAATATTGTATATCTTTTGTGCCATTAGATTTCAAGTTCCTCAAGGCAGGACTTTGATTAATTAAAATATAGTTATAGTACCTATATCTAGAAGGCTTAACATATATTAAATAATAACGATTTCAATATCAGAACACATTAAAGGAAAGCCCAAACTATTTACATTGTACGTAGGATAAATTCTCTATGTAAACAGAAATACTGCATCTACCTGTTTCCTTATGTATATCTTAAAATATTATTTTATTCTTCTTCAAAAGTCAAATGTTTAGAAAATTCGTTTTTGGAGACCTCTTCTAGCCAAGATTAAGCAATGCCCTCCCTGAAACAAACAAACAAACAAACAAACAAACAAACAAAAACAAAAATAGATAAAATAGAGGAAGCAAGGTTTTAAGATATGGCACAAGGAATGAAGAACTGTGGCCCCTGAGAGACAGAAAACAGGTGAAGAAAGCCTTACAGTTGTCCAGCTTACCACTTGAAAGAGTTTCCAGGAAGGAGGAATTACCAAACTGAGCTTGATAATCTCTCTGAGTTGAGAGGACATGGTTCAGATTCCAGGGAGACCAAGGAGGCTAGAGAGCTCATACAAGAATATCAGATAGGAGAGAGTTACATGAAGAGAGAAATCCAGAAAACTTCAGAGAGTCCCACTTGAGTATTTAGCTGAGTACTGATCATCACTTGTATGTGAGAAAACTACCCAAATCCAGGGAAAGAACCATCTGAAATAATTAAACGGAACAGTTCCAGGTGTTTGCCCATAACTGGAAGTAATACCTAGTCACAACAGCCAGATTTCAAAACTTCAAAATGCATGAGGCATTGGGTAGAATATTCAGGAGGGTCTTGCCCAGTGGTAGAGAATAATTAGTCCTAGACTGATCATTACCCCAGATCCACATGACGAATCATAAAAATAAGATGAAAGGTTCAAATCAATTCTAAGCAAATTAACCACATTCCCAGAACAAAGTTCAAGAAGATTTATAGAAACACAAAAACATTCAACACTTAATAAGATAAAATTCACAATGGCTGCCATCCAATCCAAGATTATCAGTCATGCAAAGAAACAGGAAAGTACAACCCATAATGAGGAAAATCAGTTGAGTCAGAATTGATACAGATGTTAGAATTATTAGACAGCAACATCGGAACAGTTATTATAACTATTCCATATGTTCCAAAAGTTAAATCGAGAAATTGAAAATCTAAAATAAGATCCATATCAGAGTTCCTCGGTGTCTCAGTCAGTTTAGTGGCCAATGCTTGATTTCAGATCAGGTTATGATCTCATGGTCATGTGATCAAGTCCCAAGTCAGGCTCTGCACTCAGCATGGAGTCTACTTGAGATTCTTTTTCTCCTTCTCACTCTGCCCTTCCCACACACACACTTGTACACACTCTCTCTAAACAAATAAATTTTTAAATCTTGAAAAAAGTATCCATATCATACCTTCATAGATGAGAACTACAATGCTGGAGTTGAAAAATACACTGGATGGGATTACAAGCAGATTTACACTGCAGAAGAAAAGATCAGTGAACTTAGAGATATAGTAGCAGAAACTATACAAAATGAAATACAGAGAGGAAAAAAAACATTTTAAATGAAAAGTAAATCAGTGATCTCAGACAACCTCAAGTGACCTAAGATATGTGTAATTGGAGTCCCCAAACAATAGAATAGTAAGAAGAAAGTGGAACATGTATTTGAAAAAATAATGGCTGAAGTCTTGCAAATTTGATAAAAACTAAATCTATAGATTTAGAACCTCAAAAAACTTTAAGCATAAAAAACTTCAGTAAAAAACCTACAGTAAGGTATATCATAATCAAATTGCTTAAAACCAGTGATAAAGAGGGAATCTTAAAAGCAACTAACGGAAAAATATACATTACTCATAGGAGGGCAAAAATAAGGAGAATAGCACATTTCTCTTCTTTGAAAGGCACAAGAAAATTAAAGTAAAACCACAAACTAGGAGTAATGTCTAGATCTAGATCTGATCTAGAACTTGCATCGACATTACACTGTAAAAAACAACTCTCAAAACTCAGTAATAAGAAAATAAACAACTAGATTTTAAGATGGTAAAAGATTTTAACAGATACTTTACCAAAGAAGATATATGGATGGCAGTAAGTATATGCAACCATGTTCAACACCTTTACTCATGGGGAAATGCTAATTAAAACTACAATCATATACTATCACCCACTTATGAGAATGTCTAAAATTAAAAAGACTGGCCATACCAAGTCTCTGTTGGCAAGCATGTGAAGGAACTGGAACTCTATTACCTATTACCTATTATTACTCTATTACCATACTACTAGTGGTAATGTAAAATGGTACAGCCACTTTGGGAACAGTCTGGTACTTTATTAAAAAGTTAAATATACATAACCACATAGCTCAGCCATTTCACTCCTAGGTATTTTCTGAAGAGAAAAGAAAGCATATATCCATTCAAAGACTCATACACAAATGTACATAGCAGCTTTATTTGCGACCGCAGAAACTAGAAACAGTCAAATTTCCATCAACAGTTGAACAGGTAAACAACCTTGGTACACCCATACAATGGAATACTATTCAGGAGTAAAAAAGAAATAGAATATTGATCAATGCAACAACATAGATGATTTTTAAAATAGTTATTCTGAGAAGAAGACAAAAAGATAATATAACAGCTTTAGAAAATACCAACTTATCTATAGTGACAAAACACAGAATAGTGGTTATTTGGGAACTGAGGTCTGGTAGGAGAAGGACGGAGGATTTCAAAGGGACATAAAGAAACCTTTAGAAATGGAAATGTTCACTGCCTTGATTGCATTGATACTTCCACTGGTGCATGAAATGTCAACACTTGCCAAAATATGCACTACAAATATATGCAGTTTATTGTATATCCCTTATACCTCCAAAAAAAAGTTGACATTTAAATATAAAAATAAATAAAAGAAAATGAGATTTTAAAAATAAATTTTCTGTTTCAGAGCAGTTTTAGGTTCATAGCAATATTCAAGCAGAAAGCACAGAGATTTCTCATATAGTCCCTGCCCCAGCACATGCACAGCTGCCTTCATGATCAACATCCCCCACTAGGATAGTACATCTGTTACAGCCAATGAACCTACACTGACTCATTATTATTACCTAACGCTCTGGTTTACATTACTGTTCATGATTGACATTGTACATGCTATGGCTTTAGACAAATGCATAATGACAAGTATCCATCGCTATAGAATCGTACAGAATAGCTTAACCGCCCCCAAAAAACCACCTTGAAAATGAGTTGTTTAACTGATTTTAACACTTTAATTTTTATACATATCTTATGTGATAATTTTATAAACTAAAATTTGTATCCTTTTTATTAACCCAGCTGCCTTTTGGGAAATGAGTGAGTGATCAAAGAAGATATATCCTTGTACACCTGAAAAATTCATCTTTAAATTTTATATGATTAAGTACATTTATGTAAAACTTTATTGCAGGAATTCAGGAGTTCATGTTTCTTTTTAAAAATTCTGTCATTGCTTGGTTGGTCTCCTGCATGCTTTAGGCTTTTTGACTCATTCTTGATGTGAAAGATTTCATACTGAGACTCCCTGGTGGACACAATAATGAAGGTTGTTTAGTTGATATGGTTTTTTTTTTCAAACTTTACCACTACACTGACCCCCAAGTATTAAATCTCAGCATGAAGACATTTCTAAGTTACATTTATACAACATAGTCATCCATAACACTTCGGGGATTTTATATAATGGTGTCAAGGTTATCTTCTCTTAGCCACTATAGTTTTTCATAATCACTGGTCCCTAACATTATTGCTACTGCTTATAAAAACAGTGTTTTAAAAGATTTTTCTTATCAAGGTGATGTAACATGAATATAAGTGCAAATTTTCCCGTCATTATAAAATAAAAATCCTTTATTACCTCATATTCCCCTGACTAGTGGGATGTATACACATGGTGTGTTTTATGGCTTGTGTGATTTTTTTTAAAATATCACATTTACTGATATGAGAATTTCAGAAAAAAATTTTAGAGAAAAAATGTTCCTCTGATATTTCTGTTGTATTTTGGTCAATATATTACTAAATTGTTTAAATACTAGATCTTATCAAGCTATTTATGTGTTAAACAATGATTCTTCATAATCCTCCACCTAATGGAAAAGAAATGAAGGTATTATCTAGCAAATATCACATGGCAAATTTACTGTGGCACAAACCACAGTAAAATCAGAGGATTTTAGACTAACACTCAGAAATAGAAAATCACATGTTACACAATGCATTTGGTTTCTGGTTAGAAATAAGGCACAAGTTTTCAGGAAAACTGAAAATTGTTTTGATGTCTTTGTCTCAGTGTTTCTGTAATGGCACCATTTTTCAGTTTTGGTACAGGTCACAAAAGGTAAATAATACATGCTTTCTATTCTTTTGGTAGGGGGGAGGGAAGAGGAGCCTTTACAAATATTGGTATTATTAGAGTTGCAGTAGCAAGAGGATCCAGTTCTAAAGGTCATTTTTGTGACATTGTTTTATTCTTGCTTACTATGAGGATTCTGCATTTTATGCATTTAGATTTCATCCAACAAGACAAAGAATGGATTTCCACAGGAAATTCCTATTTTGCTTGCCAAGAAAACTATTTATTGTTTTCCAAATATGTGGGCTTAGTACATCTAAATATTTTTAAAGGGAGAGTCTAAAGAATTCTGGGCTAGGGTTAATTAAGAAGCAGTGCAATGAATTGACACCCCTCTTTTATTCAGACCCAATTATTTATCAAATCCTTGGTGTCTTCAGCATTATAGTAGGATATACTGTTTGTTTGATGCTAGTATTCTTGGTGGTAAAAACTGAGTTGCCAAATACAGCCTAAAAGTAGGAGATTATTAAACGGCATAAGGTAATAGGAAAATTAGATAAATTTTATTGAATAAGAAATCTAGAAGTCAAGCTCACTACCAAAATTTACATATAAATTTGCTTATCAGGCTGTTCAATCAACAGTGATGTGTAGGACACTTTATAGGGAAAGGACACTAAGGGTTGTTGGGAGAAGAGGCTTTCTCTGGATGCTGGAAACTCTGTGATCCCTAAGAGTTAAAGGCTAGAACAGGAAATATCTGGGAAATGGACATAAGAAGAAAACTTGGGAACTCAATTAAGGAAATAAACTTAATGCCTGATTTTTATCAGCCAGTGTTTAATACATAGAAGTTATAACTTCAGAGCCAGTGAGTAGAGACATAATGGAGGTAGTCAGGAGCTACCAGATACCTATAGTCCAGGAGGCCAGAGATTAAGCAACTTCTAGTACAGAATGCAAATGCCAGGGAGATCCTTGGGTCTTTGAGAAAGCTCAGATGAAAACCCTTGATATGTGTTCAGTCATTATGAACAGTTAAAAGCTTTTGACAATTTGCACATCACTCATAATAAAGAAACACAAATCATAACTAAAATGAGACACCACAGGTTATTTCAACTTGGAAAACAATTGAAGTTTGATATTTTTAGCACATTGTTGATAGAAGTATACATTTCTGCAACTTCTGGGGAAAGCAATTTGGCAATACATGTCAAAATTACAAGTGCCCATAGCCTTTGACACAGCAATTCCACTTCTAGTAATTTTTCCTATAAATACACTCACAAGTGTACAAAATGATCTATTCATTTAATAAGTAGTGGGTGAGCATTAGCTGCATGTAAACTTCCATTCTAGACACTGGGAATAGAGCAGCAAACATAGTAGAGTCTCATGAAGCTCATGTTGGTTGGAGAGACAGGCTGTAAATAAATAAATACAGAATATGTCAAGCAGTAGAATGAAGAAAAAATAGGATAGGAAGGGTAGGAAGTAATGAGAGAAGGATGCTATTTTGTATAAGATAAGTAAGGAAGTGACATTTAAATAGAGGAAGTGAGTGATATAGATGCATATGGGAAGAGTGTTCTAAATACACATCATCACTGGAGCATCTGGGTGGTTCAATTGCATGAGCCTCCAACTCCTGATTTGGGCTCATGTCATAATCTCAAGGTTGTGAGATTGATCTCCATATTAAGCTCCACAGCAAGCCCTGCGCTCAGCAGGGAGTATGCTTGAGATTCTCTCTCTCTCTCTCTCTCTCAAGTAAATACATCTTTATATAAATAAACATACATCATCAAAGCATCATTTTAAAAAATGGAAAACAACCTATATATATAATCAATAGGGGCTCAATTAAATAAGTTAGATATAGTACATATGTTTTATATATATTTATATATGAACATGGCCAGGGTACTGACCTGTATTTCACTGAATCTCTGTGTTGTACCTTTCAAATTTTGTACCATATGTATGTACTCAGTTTCATATATAAAACACATATGACATGATTTATGTTAAATGTCTAAATTTAGCTAAGGTCAAAATTATTTATCCTGCTTAAAACATTTCTGGGAGTTTGGGGAATCCCAAATGATAATATTCTATAACGTAAAATACCTGGAGAAATTTATACACAAGTATATGTCACATGTGTTACACTAAGAATATTTCTGGAGTTTTTTTAAGATTTTACTTATTCATGAGAGAAACAAAGAGAGAAAGAGACATAGGCAGAGGCAGAGGGAGAAGCAGGGGAGCCTATGGGGGAGCCTATGGGGGGACTCGATCCCAGGGCCCCGGATCATAGCCTGAGCCAAAGGCAGATGCTCAACCACTAAACCACCCAGGTGCCCCATTTCTGGACTTTCTGATAAAGACAGGCCCTCAGCAAAGGGAAAAATATTGTACCTTCGGAAAGAGCAATTCAAACCACACATCATCATCTATGTCACTAAACAGGACTGAATCTCACAGATCCATAGTATCCTGTCAAATTTTTAAAAAATTCATATTACCACTCTCTTGAATGAAAAACATTCTGTATATTTTGCCTGTTTCACATTTGAATGAAAAATAGTCATAAAGCAAAGGCCTAACACTGAAAACAAATTCAAGCCGAAAAACTAGGACAACAAATCAGAACAAATACACTAGCACTGAAGCTAGGGTCCTGATGAAAAACAATGCTAAAATAAACTTAATACATTCAATGTCCCTGTCTTTTCCTTGATTTTTTTGGAGGAATATGAATTTGTCAGGAAGCCATAAATTTGCTATAGTCAGATAAGTTATAGAACAGAAAATAGCTTTAGTTATAGGAAAAAATTCCGATATTTAACTGACAAAGCTTGCTTATGTTGACTTACTCTTATTGACCAGGCACACCAAAACCTGACAGCTGTAATCACTGTTCCCAGTGATCTCTTCAAACACTCAGGTGTGAGAATGGCAAAATGAGCAGAGGCCGTGCTGGGAGAGATGCCAGCAGGCATGGTAAATGAACCATGGTGATGGCTCCACACCGGTAGATCTGGACGATCCATTCCCCAACGCCCTTCACCCGTACTTTGCCGTCCCCTTCTCCCCCACTGCCAGTAACTTTCAGCTTGAAAAGACTCTGTATAGAACAGCTGTGATAAGGAGAGTTTCTGGGATTCTACTCATTTTACTTAATTATTTTCAAAGCTGAGGTAAATAATTATAAGAAGGGCAGATGATTTTGAGGCTAGGAAAAGTGGGGGAAGAGTATTATTTTCCCAAAGTATGCTAATGCAGTCTGGGAAAGCACTATTCCCTAAGCTATTCCTTTGTGGTGTTCAACAGTTATTCTGAGTTTGGACTCAGGAGATGTGTTTAGAGACAAGCTCAGAATGTGCTGCCTTTACTACATTTCTGTTTTTGTTATATACATGTTCATCCTTCCTGGTGTCTTAGCAAGCAAAACTGTATCTTCAAATCAATAGGAGACATACATAGTAACTTCTCGTATTGGCATTTCCTGTCATTGACAATGGTGTCCACTGTATTGGTCTGCTCCTTTTCTCAGAACTTTCTTATCTCCCTTCAGTTACCTCAAGTCCCATTGAAATAGACCACCAAAATCAGTCTGAGATATTTCAAAATAGTGTCCTATCTGTTTTTCAGAACTCAAAGTGCAGTTGCATGATACTATTTTCTCTAGCCTGGTAACCACAGAATATAGCCAAGTGAGTGATGTGTTCTCATACAGATCTAATCCCAAATCCTTTTCAGATGTCAGAGAAATGAATGAATCACGAATGGCATGTACGGCTGTCAACTTATACATGTAATAAACACATTGCTTCATAACAACATTAGCTGAAACTGCTATAATGGTTTTACTTTGGTGTATTACTCTATAAACCTATAGCAACACAGGATTTGTAGATGAAATGAGAAAGGGGAAGGAGACAAAGAAACTGACCATGATGGTGAGGACGGTTGTCAGAACTAAGTAGATAAAGATTTAAAAAAAGCTCCTCTAAAAGCATTCCTTTGCAATTCATGACAGTTTCAGTGGTAATATCAACATTATGTTGAACATTCTCACCCTCAAAATTGTTTGCCAGCCTGTACTGCACAGCCACCACACGAGGGACCAGAGACAAGGGGAGCCCTGGTCTTGCTCAACGCTCCTGGAAATGATACCACAGAGAAGAGATCTAGCTAGACTGCAGGAGCATCATGGCTTCTACAAGTCCCACAGACTGTTTCAGGATTTGGAAGCCTGTACTGTTCGACATCTTTTTGTTTCCTGTGCAGATGTAGGTACACATGGTGAATAACAATAATCCCCACACTGTAAAACTGAAGTTGCAGCTTTTTTGCAGACTGCATTCTGCCCAAATCTGTTTCCAAGGCAATTGGAGTTTTATATCTTAAGACTCAAGAACACATAGAAGCTTATTGATGGAGATTTCATCTTAAGTGCAAACTTTAAGGTCCGAAAAAATGATGTAGAGTATTTATCAATAAAAGTTTATTGGATAAAATTGGAATATATTTGTGATAAAAGCTAAGCATGCTTCTGTTTATATCAAAGAATTTGCAGTGCTGATTCAGGAAAGGACAATTGAAGAAAAAAGGATGTGAAACTCTTAATAACAGTAACAGCACCTACTGGTGAGATAATCAGCTGAGAAACTCTACCATAAATGTGACTACTATGGATTAAAATACCAGGTACAACAAACACAGTGGCTCCCGCAATTAGCAGTTAAGTGTGTGCAAGGAGTGCAATGGAAAATAAACTGGCTGTTTCCAAATATAGCAGCATAGTAACTTTTGACCATATATACAACAGCCTGCCTTTACCAAGCAGAAACAACATGAGGCCATGTGCAAAAAAGGAAAGGTACAGGGGCTTAGGTCAGAACACAGTTTACACATGCCCATCATCATTTAAAATCAATTTATTTCTCTGTGAAAAAAAAAAAATCTCTTCAGAATTTTTTTTTGAACACTCTGGATTCCAATTAAACTGTGGTATCCGGGGATGTGGATTATAGAACCAGGAGAATCTTCCCTTATTAGTATATCATTATAGGAAAAACGTCAGTCTGCTCTTCTGGGTTATGACACCTGGTTTGTGCCAGATAAACACAAAAATATTTTAAGAGGAATCAAAAATTAAATGGCAAGTACTTTACCTTTCGCTTTCTCAGAGGATAAGTTTGACTTTCAAAATAAGATTTACCTGCTCTTACTACCTCACAGAAGGCTATTACTGGCTTCAAGATTTTTCTGAATAGAGGAGCAAAAGAAAGCATTTGTAGAGCAAGACGAGCCATATTGTCACCCCACCCCCACCACATTCTCTGGGCTTCTCACTTTCCCATCCATGAGAAGTTTTCATTGATTTGTCATTGAGTGCTCCCTAGAGTCCCATGAAAGCATGGAAAATGTGACCATATGTTTCAGCCGTGCCCTTGGTCGTGGAGCTGCTGACACCTTCATTGTCCAGCCTTCAAGATTCTTTAGTACATTTTATGTCTTAGAGACAGAAGTTATTTTAAAGTGATTGACTGAAGCAGAGCTTCTGGAATTAGAACAGGTGTGATTTGCGTACACATCTGTTTGGTCATAAAATATTGGCAAGTAAGTGGGATATCCAGGCTTGCAGCTGCTTTCTGAAAGCTGCATGCTGCAGTTAATACCCTTCTAAGACAGCAAGAGTAGGGAATGAAATATTCTCTCATTGTAGACAACAAAAATTAAATTAACTATGTTTTGCTTACAATTTATCATATATTTCTCAATTTTTAATAAAATTAAGTCATCTAAATCCATTGATTCTAATTTATTCTTTTCTTTTTCTTTCTGTTTCCTTATGGAACCCATTGGCAGAGATGTAAATATTTAACAAAATATTTTGAATCACACGTAAACATTCCCATTTGCTTTCATCATTCCCTTAGAATAAACCTCTGAGTAATAAATATATTTCTTCTTAAGAGGGAAGCATATGCAGAGAACACACACATGCACACACTTAGGACCAGTTAAACCATTCCACTGGTATTTGTCTCATCTTTCCTCTGTTGTAAAGATATACTTTAATAAGTATTGACCAATTTTGAGATGGAGACTTCTAGGAATACTTTATTAATGTGTTCAGATAGTCAGACCTCTGGATTAGTAGTAATATATTAACACATGCTCAGAGAAAGTAAATTTTAGCTCTGCTTCTGTAATTCCCCTTACACATTTATACGCAAATAGTTTCTTAGGCCAGGAAACAAACTACCCAAAGGAAAAATCATCCTGACTTTCACACCAAGATATAAGTTCTCCTCTCCACAAGGCCAGTATTTCCACTGAGAGAAGTTGCTTATGGCAAGATTTAATATTCATTAGAAAACCGTGCCTTGGAGGTTATTTTCATCTGTTTTGGCACCTCCAAGTTCTTCAAGAGAACTTGACACATAAGCCATTTGACTTTAAATAGCTTAAGGCAAAGAAAAATACCTAGCTATCACTAGATTTCTCAAATGCTGTTCTTTCCCTTAGGCCATTTTAAATGTTTGTTCCCCAACTGTTGGGCACCTCCGTAGTGTCCATCAAGACCCTCGTTGAGGGCTGCCTAGGTGGCTTAGTTAGTTGAGCATCCAACTCTAGATTTCTCCTCAGGTCTTGATCTCAGGATCGTGAGTTCAAGCCCCACACTGGGCTCCACACTGGGTGTGGAGCCTATTAAAAAAAAAAAAAAAAAAACCTTGTTGAAATTACCAGGTGTTTCACATTGTAATTCCCTAGGACTTATGAAACATGTATAAAGAACATGCTTAAGATAAGCCTAGCAGACAGTGTGAGCCAATGCCCATGCAGAACTACCAAAAAATAAGTCCTCTCAGCCATCTCCCAAGGGCAAACTAACAGGGTTGCCCAAGAGAAGGTGCTTTCAGAGCTCACAGATGAGAAGGCAGGAATATGAAGGCTGGAGGCAAGCTCATCTGCTTGCACACTCAGGATGAGAATCAAGAACCATCTGAAGGCCACAGTCAGTACGGAATTTCTGTGTGTGTGGTGTGTGTGTGTGTGTGTGTGTGTTCTATGATGTTAAATACAACAGGTCCAAAATAATCTTCTGCAGAAAAACTGAATGCAGGCCATATTTTTATCTGGTATCTCTGTTTCCAACTTCTTATTCATCTTTCAGTTTTCCCAGTACATCTTCAATTTCCATAAAATATTCTTTCATCAAGTTATCTCACTGCTGAGCATCCTCTAAAGATTCCTGTTTCCTTCTGGGAAAAATACATGGTATTTCTAGCTATGATGCTCTATAATTGATCTCCACATTACCTATTTCTGATTTCTCCCCCAAGACCTACACTACATTCCAGATCACTTATTTTTTTCATTCTTTTGACAACATACCAAGCTTAGTTTCCATTCTAAGTTTTGGTCCTGCAGTTCCTTTCACATAGAAAGCCTTTCCCCTCATTCCTAGCCAATTCCTACCCATCTTTTAAAAAGCAACTTTTTTAACATAAACAAGGGAGTTTTTCTATCCGATCCTGGCTTTATTAACCCTCACCTACCTACATGACTCATTTTAGCCATTCGTATACTACCACCCATTCTTATGTGTATGATCTATATTTCTAATTATATTGGTTCCTCTTAGAGAACAGGTACTATTTCTTACATTTTTTTTCCCTAGCATTGAGCATAGCAGGCACTTGATAAATACTTAAAGAAGAACGAACACACAAACCAATGTGCTTGGAATAAAGAGCTGAGAAGAGGTCAGGAATTGAAGCTGAGTTAGGTCTACATTATTCCCGTTGAACTCTAAATTGCCATTGCCAAATGTCCATGTTAACTCCAAATCCTTAAATACATTGTAAAAGCCAGTTAAATGTAAAATGACTTCACAGAAAAAAACTGTAAAAACAAAAGTATCACTGAAGCACCAGTTTCAGTCTAACATTTAAATCTAACTTTGGGGCAGCCCTGGTGGCTCAGCGGTTTAGCGCTGCCTTCAGCCCAGGGTGTGGTTCTGGAGACCTGCACATCCGGCTCCCTGCATGGAGTCTGCTTCTCCCTCTGCCTGTGTCTGTGCCTCTCTCTCTGTGTCTCTCAGGAATAAATAAATAAAAAATCTTTAAACAAACAAATAAATAAAACTAACTTTGTCTTCTATATATCAGGGTAATATTTCCAGGGTAATATTATATACTGGAGAGAAATATATGTTAAAGAATTGCATGTGACCAAAGTAAAAATCCTGGAAGGACAGCAGATATATAGATTATTTCATTAAGTGTATTTTCATGTCAAAAATTAAAACTTCTAATGTTTATGGGTAATAATTTCTAGTCAAGTCATCATGATATGTAAATATGAAAGTAACTAGGTCAGTGATACCTGTAAAATATAAACTATTATAAACTCTTCAGTCATTTGAGAAATATCTAATTGGCAAAATAGTGCTTGATAAAAAATAACTGGGGTTTGCTTTGTACAAGATCTCATCCTACAAACAGTCTCAGTTAATCTTCTTAACAAATCTGTGAATTAGATACCATTTTTCCATTTTACACCTGAGGAAACTGAAGCCAGAGAGGCTAAGTAACTCGCCTAACGTCACACAGCCAATAGCGGTCAGATCAGAATATGTACCCAGGAGTTCAATAGCACTTTAGAAACAATCCATGTGTCAGTTCCTTTGTCCAGGCAGATGGTATTAATAATGGTGAGTGACATCATGATCCATGATGATCCGTGGCTGAAAGATGAATCCTTGCTTAGCACAGAGGGACAGAAGAGTTTGTACATTTTCAAAATATTAAAATCCTGGCTAGAATCTGTTCTTAACACTCTTGCTTTATTGTTCATTTTTGCATCATTACTGCCTTATTCAACAGATCTAATGGACTTCCAATTCCTTCACCATTTTATGAAGGACTTGGTTAAAATAGAAAGCATCCCTACTGATATTTTAATCCCTGCTGAAATGTGAGAGAAACATAGCAGATATAAAAAGAAGAAAAACAAAATCCTTGAAAGGTCTGTTCTCTGTGATAAAGTATATTACAATGAGCTTCCTCAAGCCAATAGCTTGGAAAGAGAATTTCAAGTAACCAAAGGACCATATTTGATGGTCAATTGCAGTCTAAAACTCAAAAAAAAAAAAAAGTCTAAAGTCTTATACACATTAGAGTGTGACCTTAGGGAAGTTAATTTATTTGTGGATCTGTGTCTTCATCTGTCAAGTAAAGAGACAGATGCTTTCTATTTACATCATTTACTCCTTAATGTACTTGTATGTTTGTTTCTTATGTTTGCTTTAATTTACAAAAAATTTGAAATAATTGCATAAATATCCCTGTATACCTAATGACTATTTAACGAATTGATGGTGAATTTTCTTTTATCGCTTTTCTTTTTATTTTGAAAAAATGCAAAGCTATAAGAAATTGAAAAAAAAATAGTTTAATAAACAGTATGTGTCCTTCACCTAGATCTACCAGTTGTTCAAGTCTTCCCACATTTGGTTTGTCTTGTGCCTCCCCTCTCTCACACAGAGGGGCATATCCAGTTTTTTGACAAAACTGTTCCAAAGTAAATTATAGATATCATGACCCTTTGCAACTAATTACATCCCATATATCTCTTAAGAACAAGAATATTCTCTTACATAAACACACCATTATCACACCCAAGAAATATAACATTGACACAATATTAATATACAGTCCCTATTCAAATTTCTCTGATTGTCTACAAAGATGTCCTTTCTAAATGTGTTTTTAAATCCAAGATCCAATCAAGAATTGTACATTTAGTTTTCATGTCTTTCTACTTTCCTTAATTAGACATATTCTTTTTGTTTGTTTTTCACCACAGTGACATTTTTTTTAAGAGTCCAGGACAGTAGGTCTTAGGAAATGTTCCACAATCTGAACTTGTCTGATTGTTTCCTTGTCATATCAGATATATTTAATATTCAATATTCTATAATCCATTACTATTACTAAATTTTTAAGATTTATTTATTTTAGAGAGAGATAGAGCATGAATGGGAAGGAGAGAGACTCTCAAGCTGACTAAGTGCTGAGTGTAGAACCCGACATAGGGTTCTGTCCCAAGACCCTCACATCAGGACCTGAGAGGAAGCCAAGAGTCGGCCCTTAGCCAGCGACACCACCCAGACACCCCATCACCATCACTTTTTAAAGTGTTCATACTGTTTCAAATTTAGCCAGTCAGGTGGTTATTCTTGTGTTCTCTGACATGTTCCCATCACTTTTTCACCACTTCTTTGATCTCTAACACAAGATGCTCAAAGTTTATCTTATGTTCTTTCTCAGTGCAAGAGCTGGAATCGCCCAATACTCCAAAAAGTCTTGGTTCTGATTAGTGGGAATGGTATTTAGAAACTACCATTTCAGTGCTTGCAAGGTGCTACTTGCATCTTGGCCCTTTGAGTGGACAGAGCTAGGAAAGAGAATTAATGAAAATCATAAGTTCAGACATAATGAGCACTGGGTGTTGTATGCAACTGTTGAAGCACTGAACTCTACCTCTGAAACCAATAATACACTATATGGTAATTAATTGAATTTAAACAAAATAAAAATAAATAAAATCTTAAGTTCACTAAAATAGATGATCAGTTTGGAGTTTATGATAATGCATGTTTTGAATAGGAACTGCACTTCCCCTTTTTCAAGATTATCTTATTGTTCCAACACCATTTATTTAAAAGTCCATCTTTACCATAGTAATGTAATATACAACCTTATCATATACTTATTTTCTATATTTACTTGGGTCTAATTTCTATATATACTTGGGTCTGTTTTTGAACTTTCTATTCTTTTCCAATGGTCTATCTATTCATGTGTCGGTGTCCATATTCCTTATGTTATTGTGATAAGAACACTTCACCTGATATCTAAGCTCTCATATGTTTAAGTGTAACACATTGTTGTTGACTATAGGTTCAATGTTGCCAATTAGATCTCTAGAACTTATTCAACTTGCTTCACTAGAAATTTATGCCTACTCATTAGTAACTGCTCATTGCCTCCTCCTTCAGACCCTTGACAACCACAATTCCAGTCTTCAAGCCTATGAATTTTATTATTTTAGATACCTCATATCTGGAGACTACAAGATATTTGTTTTTTCATGACTGCAGATTTCACTTAGCATAATGTCCCTCAGGTTCATCCATATTGTTGCATATTGCAGAATTTCTGTCCTTTTTTTTTTATTTTTTTAATTTATTTATTTATGATAGTCACAGAGAGAGAGAGAGAGAGAGAGGCAGAGACACAGGCAGAGGGAGAAGCAGGCTCCATGCACCGGGAGCCCGATATGGGATTCGATCCCGGGTCTCCAGGATCGCGCCCTGAGCCAAAGGCAGGCGCCAAACCGCTGCGCCACCCAGGGATCCCCCTCTGTCCTTTTTTTTAAGCTGAAGAATATCTCATTGTGTGTGTGTGTACTACACTTTCTTTATCCATTCATCTATCATGGACATTTAGGTAATTTCCACATCTTGGCTATTGTGAATTGTGCTACAATGAACATAAGAGTGCTAATATCTCTTCAAGATCTGGATTTCAATTCTTTTGGATAAATATCCAGAAGTAAGATTGCTGGATCATATGGTAGTTCTATTTTTAATTTTTTGAGGAACTTCTGTACTTTTCCACAGAAACTGCACCATTTACATTCCCACTAACAACACACAAGTGTTCCAGTTTTTCCACATCCTCACAAATACTTGTCTTTTGCTTTTTTTTTTTTTTTGATACTAGCCATCCTGACAGGTGTGAGTCCCAGTATCATATTCTTTTAATATAGAAGCTTTAAATATGTTTTAATAAACAATTCAATAATTCTCTCCTCACTGCTCTTATTTTTTAGGATTTTTACTGCATATTTACTTTTTCCACACGAATATTTTTAAATGTTATTTTTTTAATTTTTTATTTATTTATGATAGTTCCACAGAGAGAGAGAGAGAGAGAGAGAGGCAGAGACACAGGCAGAGGGAGAAGCAGGCTCCATGCACCGGGAGCCCGATGTGGGATTCGATCCCGGGTCTCCAGGATCGCGCCCCGGGGCCAAAGGCAGGCGCCAAACCACTGCGCCACCCAGGGATCCCTTAAATGTTATTTTTAAATAATTTCTTCTTTTTATATTTTATTTATTTACTCATGAGAGACACAGAGAGAGAGAGGCAGAGACATAGGCAGAGGGAAAAGCAAGCTCCACCAGGACCCCAGAATCACGACCTGAGCCAAAGGCAGAGAGACGCTCAACCACTGAGCCATACAGGTACCCTAATAATTTCAAATTTATGCAAAAGTTGCTGAAATAATATGATGTCAAAAAAAAAAGAAAGAATATGATGTCCCACATATACCATAGCTATAACAAAAATTATGTGTGCCTTAAGGTAGATGCTTCAAACTTTAACATACTTCACTGGCTCCAAGCTGTAGGGGTTCTCCTAAGTGACAGCTTATTCAGATTCTGATTCAGTTATCACAGTAGTATCATAGCCCTTGGAGTTTTTGCTTTAATTTTTAGGTGAATCTTAAAAATGATTAAAATGAGAAAATTATATATCAATATTAAAGACAACTACTTTTTTAAAAAGATTTTATTTATTTATTCATGAGAGACACAGAGAGAGAGAGAGGCAGAGACACAGGCAGAGGGAGGAGCAGGCTCCATAAAGACAACTAATTTTTAATTATTCTTAGTTATACCACTTAAATGAAAAAATTATTTCCATTTTTGCACATTACCCTTCAATTTTCGTCCACATGCTCCTATGACCTCTAGCTTGAGTCGTTTTTCATTAATCATATCAAAATCTTTCTCCAGGTTTATATGTAATCTACCTAATTGTCATTTTGGGCGATTGAAATAATATTTTGAATTGTGTCGACATTCATTACATTCTACCAGGCAAGTTTAGTTCCATGTTGTGTACCCCCACAATATTACCTCCTCATAAACGTAGCTGCTATTTTAAATTTGTGTCTATCATCACATACCTTTCTTTCTTTCCCTTTCTTTCTTCCTTCCTTTCCTCCTTCTTTCCTTCCTTCCTTCCTCTTTTTTTTTTTTTTACTACAAATGTAGAAATGTATTGCTGTTAAGGTAATATTCAGTATTGTTTTGCATGTTTTTAAACTATAGAAATGGTATCATATTGTATGTATTCCTTTATAATTTACACTTTTCATTCAAAATTATGTTGTAAGAATTACCTGGTGGATATATATTGCTCTAGTTCCTTAATTTTCACTGCAACAAACCATTCTACTATTTGATTACACCTTAATTTATTTATACATTCTTCTCTAATCGGACATTTAGGTTGTTTCTAATTTTTACTATTACAAATATTATCAAATTATCATTCTTGCAAATACATCTTTATATGCTTCTATGGGAGCAACTCTAAGGTACGAATGTAGCAATGGATTGCTGATCCATAGGATATTGTATCTTAATGTTATCTAGTTATTGCCATATTACTGTCCAAATTAGTTTCACATTGTTCTTCCAATATAGGTCCTGGTATTCTAATAGGTGCTATGATCTGAATGTTTCTATTCCCCCAAAATTCATATGTTGAAATCCTAACCCTCAAAGGTGATGGTATTAAGTAGGTGGGACATTTGGTAAGTACTTAGATCATGAGGGTGGAGTCCTCATGAATGGAATTAGTGCATTAATAAAAGAGGCTCCCAAGAATCCCTAGCCCCATTACTATGTGAGGATACAAGAAGTCTTCCACCTGCAACAGGGCACTTACCTGACCATGCTGGCACCCTAACCTTCAACTTCTCAGCCTCTAGAACTGTAAGCAATAAATTTGGGTATTTATAAGCTACTCAGTCTGTGATATTTTGTTATAGAAGCCCAAATGGAAAAAAACAATATATATTTTTTGACTTGTAATCTTTGCCTATCTGATAGATATTTCATTTTGATTTTTTTATTGTAATTTCTTAATCACTATTGAAGTTAAGCATTTTTTCACATATTTATCAGCTATTTACAAATCCTCTTCCACAAATTTCATGTCTATTTCCCATTTTTCTGTTAGATTATTTTACTTTTTCTGATTAATATAAATACGAAGGAATTCTTTTAAATTTTTTTCTCCCAGATTCCACTTTGAGACAAACAAGTATCTTTTTTTACCTCTCTTTGCTATCAGGTAGAGATTTCTAGCAAATTCTTAATTTTTTAGTATTTATTAATAGTAATATATCAATAGAAATTCCTGTGAACATATTATTATGCCTATATGAAAGTATTTCTGTTGTATAAAGTGTGAATTTCTAGAAGTAGACACACTGCTTCAAAGGATATGTGCATTTTTAGTTTGCTCGCCAAAAATTTCCATAAATTTACATTTCCATGAACATTAGGTGACAGTGACTAGATTTCCATAGCCTTGAAAGTACTAAATCTTATCAATCTTTATTGGCTATTGACATGCTTTGTTTGTTTTTTCCATTGCATTGTATGTGCTTTGTTTTCTTATTACTTTGTAAAGGAGGTTTTAAAATTCAGTATTAATCCTTTTCTATAGTATGATCAAATATTTTCTGCTTCTCCCTCTGCCTATGTCTCTGCCTCTCTCTCTTTCTCTCTCTGTGACTATCATAAATAAATAAAAATTAAAAAAAATTAAAAAAAAAAATGGGATCCCTGGGTGGCGCAGCGGTTTGGCGCCTGCCTTTGGCCCAGGGCGCGATCCTGGAGACCCGGGATCGAATCCCACATCGGGCTCCTGGTGCATGGAGCCTGCTTCTCCCTCTGCCTATGTCTCTGCCTCTCTCTCTTTCTCTCTCTGTGACTACATAAATAAATAAAAATTTTTAAAAAAATTAAAAAAAATATATTTTCTTCCAGTCTGTTTTGTCCTTCAGCTTCATTCATAATAAATACCCTTTTCAAACAGAAGTTTCAAATTTATGTCAATTCAAAGATGACATTTTTACTTTTATTTTTTTCACTCCCCCAGGATTATGGAAACATCACACTGTATCACACATATTGAAAGAAATTTTAGTTCTCTTCAGGATTTAGAAACCTACTCAGAAATTATTTTTATGTGGTATGAGGCAAATATCAGTTTTTAAAAATCAGTCACTCATTGTTCATTTAGTTGCTCATGTTTTCTTCAGACTTGGAATCATATATCTACATATGTGTGTGTCTGTGTGTGATAGAATTCCTTTAATCTATTTCCTTTTTCTTAAGCCAATACCATGCTCTTTTGATTATTGTGACTTTACAATATGTTTTGATATATGTTTTGATATCTTACCCCAATCAAAAGAGGAGCTTATTTTCAAAACCCCGCTTAGCTATTACTGTGCACGTCCAGATGAATTTTGGAATCATTATCTCTTCAAGGTCATCCCAAGGGATTTTATTTTCTCATATTCTATACAGATAGACACTTTCCCTAACCAAATTGAATGCTTAAGAGATCCTTTATGATTCAATTAGAAGTCCTGAAAATTGAGTTCTACAGAAGAAATAAAAAGTAATAACAACTAAAACAGGGGCAGCCCGGGTGGCTCAGGGGTTTAGTGCAGCCTTCAGCCTGGGGTGTGATCCTGAAGACCCAGGATCAAGTCCCACATTGGGCTCCCTGCATGGAGCCTGCTTCTCTCTCTGCCTGTGTCTCTGCCTCTCTCTCTCTCTCTCTCTCTCTCTGTGTGTGTGTGTTTGTGTGTGTCTTTCATGAATAAATAAATAAATTTTTTTAAATACAAATAAAAATACCCATCACAATCACTTTTCTTTCAAATGCTTAATACACATGATCTCGTTTCTTCCTTTTAGCAGTCCCACCAAGGATGTTTTGTTAAACTCATTATTAACAGAGAAGAAACTGAAGTTTAGGGAGCTGTATCAGTGGATATCCTTACCGGACTGGAAAGGTGGTATATGAGGCAGTGTCACTGACTCTCAAAGAGAACATTTTAGTTTCTAAACTAAACACACCTTTAGTTTCTCTTATCTCAAGAGCAGTGGTTCCCAAAGGGCTGTTCCTGGACCAGAAGCATCAGAATGCCTGGGAACTTGTTAGAAATGCAAATTCCCTGGTCCTGCCCCAGATATACTAAATCAGAAACTTTAAGGATGGAGTCTAGCAATCTGAGTTATAAAAGCCCTCCAGTTATTTTGAAGCAGTAGTTTGAGAACCACTGATCTAGAATCTAAAGACTGAGAGTAATAAGAGTTTTGTATAACAATAATTACTTACAAGGTTTAACAAAAAGTAACAAAAATGTTTTAAAACATTATGGCGGATGGGGGGTGTGGTACCAAAAAAGACAACAACCTATTGAAATGAGCAAGAAGAAATGGTACAGACTTTCCAGTTTTTCTATTAAATGACTATTGTGTTGTTGTCAACAACAATCTCTACATGGCTCAGAGGATTAAAAGTAAAACAAAAAAGTGTTTAGCTAAATAAGTCTTATATACTTTCCAGATCTGGAAAACTGAAAAACCATTGAACCAGAGCATATAAACATCTAATATATATCATCCCAGTTCTCTGAGATCCGTAACCAAGAAATGCATTAGTAACTCTTTGCTAAGACCCGAATGCCTGTCCATATGAATTTTTATCTTCTTCAGAGGTCAGACTATAAACAGATCTGGGAATGGAGCGAAAAAGTTTTTAAAAACTCTAAGAAGAGAAAACGCTGACAGAAAATGAGGGTAAACTGTTCAGAAGGGCCAGCATAAAGCAGCAGTGCAAGTAGAACTCTAAGGAGAAGGGGTGGCGGCCAACAGAAAGAGTGAAGGCTGCCAGAGTGGACACTGAGGAGACTGGGCCAGCAGCACTGTCTGGGGCAGTGAGGTGAGCCATATGCCCTGTGCATTTGGGGCTTTCCACAGCTGACTCTAATTAAAATGGGAGTGAAAAATAACTTTTTCATTATTATTTTTGAATTGGATGCATATAGCATTATTTGCAACAATATACAGTTTGGCCAAATTCAAATTTAGTGAAATTAGTACATTGAACCAGCTGGATTCGTCCATGCAAAGAGGATTTGGTGGGTTCAGGTGTTTAGCCTCTTTGTAAGAATTGCCTATTAATTAAGTGACTAAAGATAATTAGCCTTTCAGTTGGGTATCCTGTCAGGATTAGGGATAAATTCTTGGAGAAGACTGACTGGAAAAGGTGCAGGCTTGGATTAAATACATTTAAAATATTCCCTGGGTCCTTTATTCAGTAGTGAGGTGCCTGCTGGGCTCAGAAAAATACACACAAGATTTTCAAATCACCCTATGAATAGGAAGACTGTAACTGTAGCATATCTTCACCACCCTCTTGGAATTTAAAGCAGCATTTTCAAGGTTTATTATTTGTATTGGTTTTAATAGGATTCTTTTATGAACCAGTTTAATGAGGAGTATTCAATTATTGCTGCTTCCTGAAAACACTGCTGTAATATCAGACTCCGTGCTGTGAGGCCTCTTTCAGTAAAAGTGTATGTGATCTGAATGAAAAATAAAAGAACTATTAAATAGCCATCCTTTCCTTTACTATATCAAGCTTTCTCTCTGCCAAATGTGAATGAATGGTAGGTATATGCAAACATCCCATCTTTTTAGTTTGGTAAAGTCATCACATTTAAAAAGAAATGTATTTAAATCTTAAAAATCCACACATGATGTGACACTATAACAAAAGGCCTTTTTCAGAGTAAGACCTTCCTTATTTCCTTTGACAAATCAGAAAGGATTGGTCAGAGGTTTTCTAAACCTGTGGGATCATTAATTAGAGAGGGTGCCCCAGGCAAAGTTCAAGAATCCAAAAACAAACACTCACATTTAATATGTAACACTCAGTCTGGAGTTTTAAGCTGGATCTAGCTACTTGGAGCATGTGCTACAAGGCCTGTCTCAGAGACTCTGTTAAAGAAATAGGAGTGATACTCCTAAGGAAAGAGACTCAAATTGTTAATCCACTTTTAATCACTAATCTGAACCTTTTTGAATGCTTGATAAAACAAACCAGCATGCAATTTGAGTTAAAAGTGTTGGTACTTTTGTGCATATTTAGTTACAGCTATGAAAGCTCTCAAAAGCTCATGCACATAGTAGATAATATTTTATTTCTACGAATGATAACTGGGAATTTTCAAAACCGTTTAGGAGGTTCTAGAATAAAGCCATCGTTGACATAATGGTTAGGGCAGAGAGAACACATTTATCCTGATCAGATCAAGACCAGCTTTATCCTGCCCTCATTACCGATGTATAATACTCAAGCTTTGAACTTTTATATAAATGGAAGTGTATGAACTCCTTGTCACCCAAACATTTGTTACTTAATACTAGACAATTTCATATATGATGTGAAGTGTACCTCATGAAAGGATCTCATTAACTTCCATGGAGGCCTTTCTTAGGCACTTCAGTCTTAAACAGGTTAGCATCATCTTGTGAGAGAATGACATGAAACAGAAACTACAGAACAAATAACACTTCCTTTGAACAGAGACTACACAGGGATTGTCTACTGTACTTACATTGATATGAATAAATTACTTTGAGTTCTGAAAAGGCAAAGTTCCGTGTATCAGCCAGCATCAAGGAGTGAAGAGAGGGAGTGAGGCAGCTTGACACCATCCCATCCCCACTATCCCTCCTCCCTGCACCTGCCCCATCCCAAATGTGATTTTTGATAGTTGTCATTCTTTCAATCTTAGATAACATGGTGCAACCTTAAAACAATACCCTAGCTTCCTCATCCCTTTCCAACTAGATTGTCACCCTTCTTCTACATAGAATGTCTGGCTCTTATATCATGTAAATGCTAAGTACTACTGGGTTTTTTGCTATTACTGTTATTACAATTATTATTTTGAATTGTTCCCAGGTGAGGTTGAAAAATTCCAGATCTTCCTGTTACAGTTCTCTCCCTCCTGCAGAGCTGAAGATTACTACCTCATTGTGCCAAGTTTTTTAATATACAAAGGGATGCACTGGTATGGGGATATTTTTATTAAAATATTTTTCATAATAGCCTGATGATTTTGATTAATATGATTATACTACTTAATTGGAGGGAGAAAAAAAAAACAGAGGCAAAGATGCCATGTACTTTCCTAAACTTAACATCAAGGTAGAATTTTCATGCTGTGACTTTCTTACTGGTAGTCAAGCCAGTTATGAAATAAAAAACACTGCCACTCAAGGAAGTGTTTATCCTGGGGTAAGGAGATTGATATAAATAAACTTACTTTATTAGTTTGCTAGAACACTGCACTTTACCACTCATTCATCTTTTCTTAGACAATTCTATTGCTATTGAAAAATCTTCACAGGAAGAGAAATGCCCCATCATCAAGGATATGGCTCAGTGGAACCAGCCTTTATTGAGTACACACCAGTAAAAATGTACGAAAGTTCAGGGGCTGTGAAATTTTCCAAGATAAACAAAGTTTGTCCCCACCCTTAAAGACTCCAATATGGTCCCATGTTTTTGTTTTTCCCATCATTGAAGCAATTCCTGCTAATTATTCACCAGAGTCATTGATACCTAATACAAATACCCCTTCAGGTCGAGGTTATGAGATTGTTACAATCCACTCCTCAGCCTCTGGGACATTGATTTTTATTAAATTCAAATCCTTCAACTCATTCATTTCCTAGATGATAGATAGATAGATGATAGATAGATAGATAGATAGATAGATAGATAGATAGATAGATAGATAATAGATAATAAAGAATTGGCTCACATGATTACAGAAGCTGTTGAGTCATAAGATCTGCAGTGAACAAACTGGACACCTAGGAAAGCCAATGGTTTAATTTTAGTCCAAGTCCCAAGGCCTGAGAATCAGGAGAGCCAATGGTTCCAGAAAAGTTCAAGTCTGAAGACAGGAAAAGACCAATATCCTAGCTATAAGACAACCAGACAGAGAGAGCAAATTCTGTCCTACTCTGCCTTTTGTTCTGTTCAGACCTTCAATAAATTGAATGAAGTCTGTCTCATTAAGAAAAGCTGCTTTACTCAATCTATCAATATAAATGCTCATCTTAACCAGAAACACACTCACAGACATACTCAGAATAGTGTTTAATAAAAAAAAAAAAAAGAATAGTGTTTAATCAACTTTCAGTAATTTGGAGCTAATGAGTCAGGTATTGTTACCCAGATTTCAAGACTTATCCAAATGGTCTTTCACTAAAGATGATCAAATACAGTCTCTAGAAAGATACTACCCTTGTATCCTTGAAAAAAAAATTTTGAAGACAAACAGGGAGAAAAAAATAAAACAAACATCTCAAGAACAGAAAAGTCAGCATAAACAAATAGGCTGTGAATATAGAGACCAATTAAAATGAGATTATTTAAATAATTGTAAATCTGGTTACAAAACTAGAGGCAAATGTCAAAAAGAGAAAATTTCTTACTGGAACAAAGTCTTAGTAATAATATATATCTAAATTCAGGATTTTAGGGACACCTGGCTGGCTCAGCCAGTAGAGTTTATGCCTCTTAATTTCAAGGTCATGAGTTCAAGCCTTGCATTGGGAGTGGTGCCTACTTTAAATAAATAAAAAAATAAAATTAAAAAATAAATTCAAGATTTTATTAGCAAAGACTGAGAGGTAATGAGGAAAGGCTAGAAATCTTTTTTTAAATGATTGATTGATTGATTGATTGATTTTAGAGAAAGAAAGAGCAAGGAGAAGGGGCAGAAGGAGAGGAAAAAAGAATCCTCAAGTAGACTCCCTGCTGAGCAAGGAATTAGAGATGGGGCTTGATCCCAGGACCCTGGGATCATGACCTGAGCTAAAATCAAGAGTTGGCCACTTAACTGATTGAGCCTCCCAGGCACCCTGGAAGAATAGAAATCTTCTTAAACAAAGGTTTCAAAATACACTATCTCATTCTTGATTTTTACAATTATGGAAAATGTTAATGCTTCAGAAAAACTTAATAATAATCACATATGAAATGAAAATAAGATATATAGTTTCCAAAATATTAAAGAAGATTAAAGGAAAGAAAATGGTTTATTCACTTGCTAGACGTTCTCTTGAGCAACTACTTTTTGCTGTCGCTGCCCTGGTTTGTGGGTTTATGATAGTGCTTCATAATCAAGAGACCAAGTGGTAGATATTGTCCCTTAAATTAGGTCTAAAAATTATTTGGAAAAAATATGTCATTTATATGAAATAGTCATAAAACAAAACAAGGCCAAAATGCAAAAAAGTTAAAGGTTAAAAAGTTAATGCAAAGACCTACCAGATCTTAAAGGAAGGAATGGGCACCACTTTAACCATCCCACTGAATTATATTCTTTCTGGATACCCCAGGCTAGACCATCTCTTCAACCTCATCTTGAACATCACTCGCAATTAGTCACAGTACTCTACTCCAATTGGTTCTCAAAGGTGTGGTACAGTCCCTGGGAAGTACATTTTTGTTTCTCATAGAATTGGAGGCCACTATTGACATTTAATGGGTGGGACCAGCATAGTATAGAAATAGTCTAGATTCTATACAACTTTAGAATATCCAACCAGATATTAATGTAGGTAAAACAATTTGTTTTAAGTTTATTATTAAATTTTATCCAAGAAAACTATTTTGGGGAGGATTTAACATAAATGATTTTCATTGATCAAGGGCAGTAGTATTTCATTTTGTTCAGAATTTTACCAAAATTTATTCACCATGTGGGAATATCAAATTATCCATAGCAACTCAGTTCATGGAATGTGTTACCAACCAATACTCCTGAAATCAATCTGCAGTTTAACTGGAGCATTCATGGAGATTTGATATTTGGATACAAACAACATGACAACTTTATAACACCTAGGATACTTAGAGCCAAGAGTTCACACATTAAATTATTAACTTACAATATATTCATTTCCTTTTGTTTTTCTTTTGTATTCCAGTTAGGGCATTATATTGGTTTTTTAAATTATTTACATAAATATATTATATGTGACCTTCATTTCAGGATAGTAAAAGTGATACTGCAAAATATTTGTTATGAAAGGGCTCCACATTAGCATCTCTGGAGTTATTCCAAGAGGCCAAGCTTTTTCCCAACTCATAGTTTTTATATGGGCTGGTGAAGTTTACTGCTCTCTACCATTCCCTCAAATCCTAAAATGCCTGCTACACACCCCAGAGGCAAATTTCTGTTCTTTCTTTCTTTAGTCTCCCCAAAATGACTGAAATATCATCTTTGCTGGGAAGTCTTTCCTGACCACCCTAGCCACTGGATTTCCTTTGTTACATTCCACATCTTCATATGTTCATCATGTTCATTACTATCAGAACTCTAATTACCATTGGTAATGATTGCTGTGCTGGGTTATGTGGTTAGTACCCACCTCCCTGAGTTAAAGCAAGACTAAGCCTTTTTCTTTGTTGTTTACCACTATATAGCCAGGGCCAAGTACAAGGCCTGAAACATGCTGAGAGTTCGATATATATTGGTTGAAGAAATAAAAAGTGTTAGAAATTCAAGGGAAAAACTGGAAGAAAAAAAGAGCATTTCAATGTTATAGGATGAATTTAAACATAACTCCCAATCTCAGAGAAAACCAGTAGAAAATAATAAATAAATAAATAAATAAATAAATAAATAAATAAATAAATGCAAAATCTGAATAATATGATTAATAGGATTGCTTTCCTAGACATGCACTGAATTTTGTGATTTAGACGATATACCTTTTTCAGTGATCTTGAAACATTTTGAAAACAGACCATGTAATAAACCACTTAGAAAGTCTCAAATATTTCCACAAAGCAGAAACTGGACCACCATATTCTATGGTGATAGTACATAAAGCTAGAAATTACTTTTCCATTCAACAAATATTCACTATATGCCTATTATATCCAGATCCTTGATTAGGCATTCAAGAGATAGCAGGAAATAAGATAAGCAAAATCCTTGCTTTCACCATGCTTATCTACTGGAAGAGGAAAGACAATATAGAAGCAAATGAGCAAAAACCAAAAAAGTAATTTTTAAAATATTAAGTGAGTTTTTAAAATTCAACCACGTAGAAATTTTAAAATGCTCTAAATAACTTCTATGATAAAAAGAAAAATAAAACTGCCAAAATGTTTTGCTTTTTTAAAGATTTTATTTATTTATTTTAGAGAAAGAGAGAACAAGGGAGCAAGGGGAGGAGCAGAAGGGGAGGGAGGTGGAGGAGGAAGGAATCTCAGGCACGGTCCATGCCAAGTGTGGAGCCTGGTACAGGGCTCCATCCCACAGTCCTGAGACCATGACCCAAGCCAAAACCAAGAGTTGGTCACTGGAACCACTGAACCACCCAGGCACCCTGCCAAAATGCTTTATGAAGTGAAACAATCAGAATATTAGAAATCAAAATTTGGAGATACTGCCAAAGTTGTGTTTAAAGAACAATTCCTGGTAGTAAATGCTTTTATTATTTTAAGAAAGGAACAAAGAAGAAAAAAATACTGCCAAAGTTGTGTTTAAAGAACAATTCCTGGTAGTAAATGCTTTTATTATTTTAAGAAAGGAACAAAGAAGAAAAAAATACTTAGAATTTTGACTCAAACCAATGGAAGAATATGGATGCATTGAAAGAAAATAAAGTGGGAAGATTAAAAGTAAATACAAATTTAAGAAGAAGAAAACATAAAAATAATATTCTGAGATGTCTGTATAGATCATAAATTTACTTCAAGGTAAATTAAGTGAATTTGGAATACTGTCACATAAAATTTTTAATAAAGTATCAGTTTATGCACATAATTTGAAATAATATTAATTTCCCTCAAATTAAAAATTTATTAAGGAGTACATAATTTCAGATCAATTTTTTTTAGATCAAATTTAAACCACAATTATATTACTGCCACATGAAGGTGCCATGTTGTGCTATATGCCATCCTTTGTCAGTATCAGTCTTGAATTATGCAAGTTTTAAATTATGGGGGTTTTGGGATTAGCTGCATTTCGCAGAAAACATAAAAGCCTTATATTTACAGATGCAAGCATATTATACATAAGGTAGAAAAAAGACCAGAAGAGAGATTCCTAAGAGTGAACAATGTTCTCTCCAAATGGTGGAATTGTATGGATTACTTTTTTAAATTAAAAAAATAAAAATAAAAAAACAAAAAAACAACTGAAACCTAAGTAATTTTCTATCTTCAGGTAACCTAGGGGATTCTTTTCCTCCTCTTCTCTGCAGGCTGGATTTTGCTCTATGTCTAGTGGAAGGCAGAGGTTATGAAGTCCCAATCATCTTACTACAGTGAAGATGAAAGTTATGGAAGTTATGGAAGCATAACTCAGGAGTGAAGACACAGGCCTGGCTTTGAATGCTGGCTTTGCCAGAGGCCAGAGGCCTCAGTTTCTTCATCTGTAAAAGGAGAATAACAATGGTACTTATCTCACAGGTTTGTAATGAAGATTAACCATCTCAGAGTTGTTATGAGTATTAATTGAGGTAATATATGTAAACTCCTTGAAATGATGTCTGTGTATAGCATGGACAATAGAAGAACAACGTCATTATTGGAAGGCTAGGAAATGTGCTATTCAGCTGGCTGACCATAAGCCCGCTAACAACAAAGACCCTATATATATATTTTTTTCATTGTAGAGTACAGTTGACAATGTTACATTAGTTTCAAGTGTACAATATAGTGATTCAAATTTCTAGGCATTATGTAGTCCTTACCACAAGTGAGGTGAGTCTTTACCCATCTGTCCTTATACAGTGCTATTACAATATCATGGACTATATTCCCTATGTTGTACCTTATATCCTCATGACTTATTCATTCCGGAACTGGAAACTGATTCCCACTTCCTTTACCCATTTTAGGCATCCCACCCCTACACCCCAGCAGCCATCAGTTTGTTCTCTGTGTTTTTACAAAGATCTTATATTTTAAAAGAGGAAAGGGAAAATGCACATTGGTAACAGAAATCCTGGCTTCACTCTACAAACCAGTTAACATACTGCTAGATAATCCAGAGTTGTTTTTGGTATGATGAGGGGGTTTCTTCTCAAACTTGCTTAGAGTTGATGTTAATATCTCACTTTTATCTTACATATGCAGGAATTGAATCTTATGTTAAATAATTTACCACAGATCACACAATAGTAAGTAGAAAATATGGGATTTGAACCTTCCCCTTTCTGACTTGTTGGTGATGACAGGAGAAGACAGTCTAGAGAAGCTCTGGTGCCAGTGATAGAAATGAATGTTGGCTAATGATATATTTTTCCTATAATAATAATTAGTGTCCTCTACTGAGGTTTCAAAACATAGGTATAAACAACAATGGAGATTAGGAGAATATGAAAAGTATATCCTTTGAGATTACCTAATTGGCTTCAGAAGCACATTTCTAAGCGACCATCTACTGTTAATGGAAACCAAATAATTTGTTGAACCATCAAAATTTGGTTTTGTAATTGGGTATCCCAGTAAATTTTCAGTTTGGGGTTGTAATTAATAGAATCCCAGATAGTCTAGTGAGCAAAAAGAACAAAATATTATGAATTTATTGAGGTGGACCATGGAACCAAAGGCCTGTTGTTGGGATCACAATAGACTTGGACCAGGAAAAGGAAGCCCATCAAAGAACAAGATAACTAACCTTTAGCCTCTCTCTTACATTCTCTTGCTCTCACTCTCTTTACCCATGTGGTTTCATCTCTTTATCTCTCAGATATTGGCTTAGTTTTTCTTTTCTCAGAAAATCAGTAGATTCAAAATGGCCAACCCACGTGAGTAGCATTTGTTGGGAATTTGTGTCACCTTGGGCAAGACAACTGAAGAAATTAACTATTAGCATTTCTGAAGTACAATTCCAAATTTCCAGTTAAAAAAAACTAAATTGACCCAGCTGAGTTAGAAGTTTACCCTAGTCCAGTCCAGTCTGCTGTGGCCCAAGGGCAAGACATTGTAGGTGGGTGGTGATAGTGCAGCTATCAGAGGAAGAGGACACTGGATTGGGCAGATGCTCTACTAAAAAATGCATCTACTCAAGTGGACTTTTTTTGTATTAAAGACTATAAAGTTAGAGAATTGGTCAAACTTACATTCATTTTTGTGAAGAAAATTAGTAAGACAGGATTATTTTAAAACTAAGAAATCATTTGTCTGCAGTCCCTTTAAAGAAAAGAAAAGCCACATTATAAATGGCAACACCAGGGGCTAAGGAGACTCTACAGGAAAGTGTGGTGTCCATATTGATTTTTAACATCAGCACATCTTTTCCTTCCTCTAAGGAAAGCTGGCATGTAATAAAAGAAAAAGCCCAAAACCATTCCAGAAAGCTCAGGATCATAAAAAAAAAAAAAAGGAAAATAATTCTACCTCTCTTTTTCTACTCCTAGATTTTTTTTTCTTTTTTTACAAGTAATCAGCTGAGTTCAGTTGGAAAACTGCAGTATTCAGTGTCTGGAAACAGCTACAAAGAAGAGTCTTTCAAAATAAGAGACTTTTCATCGTCTCTGAAAGTTATTTCCTACAGACTTTATCAGTTTCTGTCCTGATGAATGTGAGACCATTACTTTGACCTACTCGAGGAAGTTGTGCCATGTGAGAAGACTATCATGTTCACTGTCCACATGTGTTAGGTGAGGATTAATCAGATGATCACTGAGAATTGAAATGTATCCAGAGCATGGGAGAAGGTTCTGCCCTCATTATCCATGGATGATTTCACTCCCTGAAAGACCTGGTAGGTTTCCTGAAATGAGATATAGCTTCCAAATTTTGCCTATGTATGTGAAAGCTAGAAAAACACCTCAGTAGCCAAACCAATATATCATCCATGAAGGTGGGACCAGAAAATAATGCGGAATAATGTGGCACTTTATGTTAGCCTCAGCTGATGGCACTTACAAAATAAGGTGAGGGAAAAAAGAACTGACAAGCACAGACAGTGAACAAACTTATTATATAACATTTTCTTTAGACCTGATTTTGTAATCATCAGCTTTTATAATTGTCAAAGAAAGCTTGGCAACTTTTTGTGGACAGTTCTCAGAGTTACAGATGTCTTCTTAGTAATAAGCCCTACAGCTTCCATCCATAGGTCCTAATACCATCCTCCATGCATAACTGTAGAGAATAGTATATTGAACAAGTAAGACTTTCAAGGTATAATAGAAAAGAACTTTATTCTTTCCTCCCACTACCCATTTAAGCCTACTCTGAATGGCTGCTACTTTCCTTTTCCTGTTTCTATAAACACCTGGTAGATCCTCATTACCTTTGTCTATATATATATATATATATACATATATATATATATATATATACACACACACACATGCATCTGTATATATATATACACATCATAGTATATTAACATATATTTATATATTAATTATATAATATATTACATAATATATAGTATATATTAATTATATGGGTGTTGATATAATATATGTATACTTGTATAGTAAGAAAAAACTTACAGCTTCATTTAGAGTTAAAGCTTTTTTCCTCTGCTCCCTCCAACCCCTGCTACAATTTGTCCTGCTTTGGGCCAGCAGCCTGCAGTGGCAAAGGGGGATGATATGGTCATCATGTTCTCTTTTCCTGAATGGCACTTCTCCCAGCCATTCAGTAGGCTACCTCTGCCTCCTCGAGGTTATAGTAATATAATTTTGGTGTTGTTGAGCTTGGCAGATGTTTAAAACTGGGCTTTTCTCTCATAACACACTTTGTAGATTCTTTGAAGCCCCTTTGCATTCCATCATTGGATATTCCCTTGATACAGTGAAAGCTGTGAACGTCTACTGTTCTCTCAGCCTCTATGCAATTGAAGGACACCCGATATCCTTCTCTTATGACTGCCTTGGGCAAGACCCAATATAACACTCTTCTGATCCCTCGATATATGACCTCAGCCAATTCAGAAGAAATACTCCTGCACCCTTAGCTAGACAAATACTGGATGAGCAAGTGCAATAGTCTGGCCAAATAGCATTAAAATCCCAAATTATGAGCTGGTTACTGCCATTTTTCTCTCTACAGTCATAGTCAAATGGCCCTAATCATCAGCCAAGAAGATATTTTTCAGTAATAAATAGACAAGAGAAGCATGTCTCGTTCTTCACAGGGGTCACTGAAGCTCCTCTTCCTGGACTTGAGAAGAGAGAAAAACACCCGCTTTACTCCTGTTCCATGTCACCAAGAGAGTGGAAACTCAAAACATATTAAAGGTTCTCTCCAAAAAATCGTCTTAACACTCCAACTCAACCCTTCTATATCCTTGATAAGAAAAAGAAGCTAACAGTTGCCTGATTGGACTTTGAACACCACCTTAGAAGTCTTTTGTGATGGTTTAATACCTCACTCTCAAATACGGAGTAGCTGGCCACTCACATTTGGGACTGAAGTTGACAGTAAAATTGATATAATTTCATTTGAAATTGTGCTATATCTATAGGAACATAGGCAACATGGACAATTCTTCTTCCAGAGGAAAGCCTTTCAAAGGCTCTTTGAAAGGACCCTCAGGGCTCTTTAGAGTTTTCAGGTACTTTACGTACATTCATTATGGTATTTGAAATTCCTCTGTAAGATAAGAAGGATGGGTACTAAATGAGGCCCCAAAGATGTGGAAGTAAGTTGTTGAAAGTTCTATACTAGAAAGTTCTTCTGATCACAAATCCAGTGCCCAACCATAAGTTGAAAAAGTTTTGAAGCAGGTGCAATTGTCTGGTAATGTAGAATTAAAAGCCCAGTTATTGAAGAAAATACTACTATCCTGTCTATCAAACTACAAAGGTCCATTGATAGAAAAACAACCTCCCTAATCCAGTGATTCCTTTCAAGATGTCTAGGTATGTATACTTTGGGAAAAGCTTTCTAGGTGATATTGTTTCTGATATATACACCGCTTTTAATTCCTTCTACTTCTTTTCTCCCTACCTTTTTCATCCTAAACCCTCCCCAAGAAACACCACCCTATTAGGCCTGAGAAAAATGGTGGCAGTGAATTAAGTTAACACAAAACTTACTGAAATAAAATAGTATCTGCAACCCAAAAACAACTGGTTGTTTAGACAAACAATCCACATTTACCCACTATTGTCTCAGTCTTGTCTATCTATTAGGTTGGAAGATGCATAGAGACTGGAGAACCAAAAAAAAAAAAAAAAAAGGAATGAGAGTCCATGTGATGGCTATTTATAATGATATATTTAATTACCAAGCACTTTTCAAAGTATTACATAAACTAGACCAGAGATAAAAAAAAAAAAAAAGTAGTTGCCTATGACCTTTCTCTGGTCCTTATATTTAATTTCTTTTCATTTTTCTTTTCCAAGTTTTTCCTGTCAAGTTGCAGCATTAAAAGAGATTGAAGAAAGCAATCCTAGGAAATAATTTGAGTGTAAACAATTTTATTTGACTTAGGGATTCTTTAACACATAAATCCTAACCCAATCTGAATATTCCAAAGACATGGCCATTGTAGCAGAAGACAAAGTAGAGAAAATAAGAAGAGTTGTTTTAAAATTGTGTGTATGTACAGTAGAAAGAGTTTATCAAGTCGTGGAAGGAAATAAGTATAAGGGAATGATGTCAGTAATTATGCATTAAATATGGAGGAAATGTAAGAATTTAGTACCAGGAAATGTAATGCTAACACAAAGGTAAAATATGTGCCATTGGCTCTGGAACTAGGCAACAAGCAGAAGCTCAAAAAGTCTAGGAAGACCTGTTGGTAGGGGTTTGAAAGAAGTAGGGAAGATAATATGTGGTGATAGAAAGTTTGGCAATGCTAGTGCTTATGGTCATGTGGGAAACAAAGTATCTAATGAACTCATGAGGTCTGGCAGGGAGATTACCAGACAGAAAGTAGAGAGTGCCATGTTTCTTCTAGATGCCTAATCACAACATACTAGAAAAGATAGGTGAACTTTTAAAAGAACTCTCAAGTTTTCAAGCAGAAGTTAGAGAAAATAGGAGGAAACTAGAACTTGCTTGGTTTGAAAATAAAAATTGTTTCAATCTCTCCCAGCAAAATCTTCTCAAGGAAATAGTTTCAGAGCAAGAGATCAAGCCCAGGGTATCATCAGTAAATCAAGACTTCAGGGTAAGGATTTCAAGACATGGCTGCAAGATCATTTGTTAAGACCTCAGAAATAGGGCAGCCCCGGTGGCTCAGTGGTTTAGTGCCGCCTTCAGGCCCTGGAGACCTGGGATTGAGTCCCATGTCGGGCTCCCTGCATGGAGCCTGCTTCTCCCTCTGCCTGTGTCTATGCCTCTGTGTGTGTGTGTGTGTGTGTGTCTCATGAATAAATAAGTAAAATTATTTAAAAAAAAACTCATAAGTATTTAAAGTGTGCTTAAGAGAATTTCTAAGGATCTAAAAGGTAGACTTCATAGACCTTCTCAGTTAAGCACTAGGGCTTTTTAGAATCCTAAGGGTGTTATCCCATAGCAGCCTCATAGGGAGCTGAAAGTAGAGAAGGACCTAAGAAAGAAAAGGTATAGCTTTCGTCCAAAGAAGTTTATTATAAATTAATACAGAAGAAACCCAAAAAGTTTATAGAGGAATTTTATGAGCTTGGACTGAAAAAGAACAGAATCAGCTCAAAATGAAAAAAATGCCTTTCAGCTCCAGCCTACTTAGGCAGGAAGCAGGTTGGCAGAACTACTCTGCTTCAAACATGGGCTACATACAACAGGGAGAATGATTTTGGCAAAACCCAGAAGGTAGAGCAAAGAGCCATGAAAAAAACCTTCCTAGAGAGCAAGAATGGGCCATAATCAAGGAACTGGCAAAATGTGGTGCTAAATTTTAAAATTGTGATGGAACAGACACTGCTATGTGCCTCTCATTCCTTTGTGAAGAGGACCACCGTCTATTGGGGTTACCCTGTCTCTGGACTACCATTGTGTATTGGGAATATACACCATGAGAGAGCTAACATATCTCTTGAGTTGATCATGGGTCTTCAGATAGAAAGTCACTGTACTTGAGGAAATGCACCTAAGGAGCCTCATCTGCACCTTGCCCTGATTTAGAAGATAGAATTCTGGACTTTAAACTGATAGCAGAGTTTGGCCTGATAGTAAATACTTTAGGATTACAGGTGATAAGTTCTCTGTCACAACTACTCAGTGCTGCCATTGTAACATGAAAGCAGCCATAAGCAATATACAAATTAACGAGCATGGCTGTGTTCTAATAAAACTTTATTTATGAAACTAGGTGGTAGGCCATAGTTTGCCAAGTCCTCATGTAATGGGATGAGATTTTGTGACCGTAGATGGAAGTATTTTGCAGATGAGAGGAATATATATAATTTGTGACAAAAGGGTAGACTATAGCACATTAAATATGGCTACAAATTCTTTGACACTTCTTCCTGAGAATCTGGGCAGAGTCTGTGACTTCTTATAGAATACAGCATAAGAGGGATGCTGGGTGGCTCAGCAGTTGAGGACCCGCCTTTTGCCCTGGGCGTGATCCTGGAGTCCAGGGATGGAGTCCCACATCAGGCTTCCTGCATGGAGCCTGCTTCTCCCTCTGCCTATATCTCTGCCACTCTCTCTCTCTACGTCTCTCTCTGTGTGTCTCTCATGAATAAATAAATAAAATCTTAAAAAAAAAAAAAGAAAGAGAGAATACAGCATAAGTGACATTGTGCCAGAGCACTTTAAAGATGGCTACAAATTATTTGACACTCCTCCTGAAAATCTGGGCAGAGTCTGTTAACTCTTTATAGAATACAGCATAAGTGACATTGTGCCAGTGTCCTCACCCCCTAAGACTAGTAGCTTCCACCTCCTATTTCTGGGAGTTTGCTCTTGGACCCTTGATCAACTAGGTATGAACTCCATTTACTTGCTGGATAGATCATATGGAGAGCTTTACACTATTTGGCAAGAGAGAAGAGGCCAGTGGAACCATCCTGGTGAAAACACCAGGCATGTGAGTGAAATGGTCTTGGACACTCCATATGAGCCTAGTTAAGTACTACCAAAGACTTCAGTCAACACTACATGGAGCAGAAAAATCACCCAGCCAAGATCTGCCCAAGTTCCTGACCCACAAAGTGATGAGATATGACAAAGTAATTGTTCATTAAACCACAAGTTTTAGGTTTTTGTTGTCATTGTTACACAGAAATAAGTAGAATGCACACACAGATGTACACACCAATATTAGGACCAGTTTAGGGATTATGGGGAATTTCTTTGCAGTGCACCCTTGTTTTGTTTTTCATGATTTATTATGTTTTTTAAGTCTTTAAAAATAAATCCTGACCAAAAAAAAAAAAAAAGCAAGTGAGAGACAAATTTGGACTCAAATAAAAAGGAATGACATAGTCAAAATGACCCTTAAGAGTGAAGAATTATTTCTGCTGCTGCAAGAGAAAGGACATACAGGAAGGCTGACACAGGAACTTTACTAGGAAAGTTGATTAGGATCTGGCTGTGAAAATGAAGGGAAAGAGGCAGATATTTTTAAATGTTACTCAAGAATATATGCTTGCTCTTCTCACCTTCTGCATTTACATTCATAGAGATGTGTAAAGGTCACAGGAATTGTACCCAACAACAATAAGACTGTATCTCCATTTTTCTATTTCCATTCTAAATTTAAAGAAAGGAATCAGTGAATATAAGACAGGAACATTTTTGCATTCCATCAGACTCATGGGGACAATATTTGTGTTTTGTTTTGCTTTCAAACTGGATTCCTTTTTTTTAATAGTCTTTAAACACTGGAGTGTCCTAAAAAGTAGACCATCTCTTCTTGATCTACAACAGCCCCCCATACTTACCCCCATTTAGACTTTGTTTTCAAACACAGATACCAAATAGAATTATTTTTTACAAACTATTTCCACCACATATCAAAAGTCACAGGCTGCCTCCTAATAGATATTTTAGAAACATTAATTGTCTTCAAAGTGTTTTTTGTGTGTGAGTGTGTTTTGTTTTGGGCAAGGGAGACAAACTCTTCTTTTCAGCAAAATGTCCGGGTAATCTTTACTCTAAAAACCCATCTAGGACACTTGTCAAATAAGTCATTTGCACTTCAAGACATTAACTTTTAAAGGCATATATTTGACCCAATTTACAACACCCCACTTTTTTAAGGTGTTGCATCTTTTTCTTTTTTCTCTAGTCTGTATTCATTATCCAACAATACGAAGAATCTATACAATAGGTGGCTTTTATTGTGCCCTGGAAGCTTAAATTCCTGCTCTGATTCTCCAGAAAGAGAGAGATGAGACATCTTAATGAAGGACAACAGAACACATAAGAGAAACTAATGAAAAAAACACGATGATGCCCAAAGGTGCCTAATACATTGTGAATTCCATTATAAATAAAACCTGATCATTTTTAGTTTCTTATAGATGCATCCTCTAAAGCTTGTCTTTCATTCCTGCTGCAGGAAATTCTTTACTGACACTGAATTGGAGAAGTGATTATTTTCCCCAACTGATGGCTTTGTGTTTCTGCAAAGATGACTTTCAACATGCAAATTGATACATCAAAAATCATTCTGATGCAAGACCAGAGCTTTACAACTCTTTTTACAATTGCAAAATGAGTTTGCTGCCCAAAGGAAAACATAAAACACACCAACGCAGGAGAAAGAAAGTAACCATTAAAATTTCCCCGTCTGATGAACTGTTTTTATTAAAGAGTTTATTGTTTTTTTCCCCAATTTTAAATGGATGTTTCTAAAAATGAACAGAAGGTGAGAAGGTAAAAGGAAAGAAGTTGACAAACTGGTAACCATAGTAGTAACCAGACTCAAACTGGAATGGAACAATAAACCAGGAAAAATGCTGTTGACATAATAATGACAGCAAGTAATTACATAGTGCTTACCTGTGCCAGGCACTCTTGTAAACCCTTTACATAAAATGACTCATTTAATTTTCACAACAAGAATCATTCTAATATCCACTTTACAGATGAGAAAATTGAGCCACAAAAAGGTTAAGTAAGCTGCCCAAATGCTGGAGTCAGGATTTAAACAGACAACTCTGACTCCAGATCCCAGGCTCTATCACCATGCAAGACTGCCTAAGACAACCAGCTTAGGACAACTAAAAATGTCCTGTGAGTCTCAAAGAAATTGCTGGACTGTTTTCTCCAGACAGCAAGGAGACAGAGAGAGAAGGAGAGAGAGAGCACAGAGACTCCATTCTTCCTTATCTCTTCAAAAGTCTTCACAATTTCTTATGGGTAGTGAAAGAAATGTCTCCCAGGGTAAGTAGGTGTCCGGGGAATGATAAAACCAGCAACACTGACTAACGCTCCATAAATCATCTTCCAGGCATTCCATAAGAAAGCACAACCATAGTCTGATTTCCAAACATTCTTTCTGCTCCTTTATAGACCAAGAAGTTTAGATATATTTCTTTTGAGTTTTTATAGCCAAACTAGGTTTATAGACAATTTGTTTGGAGAAAAAAAAAAAACATCAAAGAACATTCCTATATTTAGGTGGTAAATGCATTTTGGGTTGATACAGTAATTTTTTAATCCATATAAAAGTAATCCATATAAAAGCTATAAGTCATCAGGGCAGACCAAATGTGCCAAATTGTGTACTTTAGTTAGGGTTTTAGTCAACATGATGAACTTAGAAAGATGTTGCCTGAATAGATTTTATTTTTATGGCTAAACAGAAATCATAAATTACTTCAAAAGTAAAGCATAGTTACATCTATCTTTCACATAGCAATTTTTTTCCCCAGGATTTCATTTGTTTCAAATTATTTTTCTGAGAAGGAGAGATATGCAATCTCATAATGTCTTGCTGGAAATCATGTTTAATTCATTTTACTTAAAAAATTTCAACCACTTATTCCTCTGCCTTAAGTCAACTTTATTATAGAATTTTAGAACCTCTTGGAATGAATAGGGATTATTCATTTATCCATTTTCATCAAGCATATGTCAGGCATAGTTCTGGAGGCTGGAGTCCAATTTCCATTTTATTTTATATTTTATTTTTATTTTTAAAAGATTTTATTTATCTATTCATGAGAGACACACAGAGAGAGAGGCAGAGACACAGGCAGAGGGAGAAGCAGGCTCCATGCAGGGAGCTGGATGTGGGACAGGATTCCGGACTCCCGGATCACACCCTGAGCTGAAGGCAGCCGCTCAATCACTGAGCCACCCAGGCTTCCCCAGTTTCCATTTTAGCGATGGTAAACCAAGAGCCAAAGAAAGAACGTGCCAGTTCAAGGTGGCAAGTCCAAGACCAGCACAGACATCTCTTAATTTCAAAAGCAAGTTTCCTCCCTCTCCTGACATTGCCTCACAAAGGTGACACTCTGTGTAAGACACAAAGCATTTAGTAAGACTCTTTCTTAAAAAAAAAAAAAAATCTTTTAATATAGTTGCAGAGATAGAAGCACATTTTGAGATGAGCAACAAGTGTTATACTATAGGTTGACAAACTAAATTTAAATAAAAATATTTTTTAAAAGAGAAAAATAAACAGCTATAAAAAGCCAAGCAAAAAACGTAGTTCTAGAGTTAAATTCCAAGCAAGGCAATAATACAGAAACAAATGGTTTTCTCAACAGAAGTTGACATTACTTATTCCACTTACTCCTTCTGAAGCCCCCTTAGTCCTTAGGGGAGAAAAGAACTCATGTTTATTGAGCCCTTACTCTTGGTACCATGCTAAACATATCACTCATGAGATAATTTTGTTTTCACAGCTTGCGTTTAAGAAAAGAGACTCACAAGTAATAATTTTTCCAAGGTCATAGAGGAGGTAAGTATCAGAAATGCAATCTAGCCCACGGTTCTCTGATAGCATAGCCCAAGCTCTTTCTATTGCAGGACACTTTCTCCCTTTACACCCCATAGAAACCATGGTGTTTCCCTTCCCTGGTCACAGCAAATAAATGCAATGGAGGTTGCAAAGACGTCTGGGAAGTGGTAGCTGCAGTGCACTGGCTTCCCCCTGAACCAACGCAGTCTGGGAAATCACATTAGGCACCACATAACACTATGGCTGAAACTGCTCTTCTCCATGCTGTTTATGCTCAAGGCAAAAGTGAGTTTTTCTATTTGTAGTAATTTGGATTTTTTAGAAACATTCAATGTCTTTCCCCCCCTTCCAGGCAAGTGTTTCCTTACGTAACTAATGTTCAGCTTGGTTGTGTGATTCACTTTGGCCAATTTTTATTGTTAGCAGATTTGCTCTTAAGAGATTTGGCACAGAGATCTCAAATTCACTCCCGTGGTTGGGCATGTTCTTTCAGGCTTCCATCATCACTCTGAAAAGAGTACCATCCACTGGATGAGAGTTACATGGATCCCCACAATGTATAGCCAATATCAAGAATAAACCATGTCATTTTGAAGTACTGAGATTCAGGTGGTTTTTATGCAGCAAAGCTAAATAACTCAGTGTTTTAGATCAATAGTCTAACCCATTGAGACTTACCTCTCAAAAATTACCTCTCAAAAACTACCCATTACCTTCAGCCATTTTATGAAACTGTATTTTTCATTGTAGATTGACAGACCAAGATGTCTTGTGCTCTGGGCCTCTATTCTTAGATCTTGCCACAGAGGTTATTTAAAATAAATATAACTAGCTAGCTAAATAGGAGAGAGAGAGAAAGAGAATAATAAAGTGGGAGGAGAGGCGGTATGGGTTTTGTGTATATGCTTATTTGTGTGTGGTTTTAAGAAAAACTACAGCATCTGTACAAATCATGTCTGCCTCATCTTTATGAATAATGTACTTTGCTTGATCATTTTAGGAGCCACACTTGCTGACATTTAATATGCTTATGATATTCCTGTGAGGAAATGTTCAACTGACATAGATGCTTTTTTATCTGAAAAAGCACTTATAAATCTAATGAATTTTTATTCTTTGCACTTAGAGAACCCCTTTTCACCAGAGAGCTCAGGTGCTATTCTAGTTCTTTCTTGGTCCTTAGATAGATTTTAAAATATAAAGTCACTTACCAGCCAATACATGTTGTAGGGATATCCAGAGAACATCTGGGACAAGTATTTTCCTGTTTTGTCCAAAATATGGACAAAATAGGTAATTTATTTCTCCAAAATAGGTAAAGAAAATTCCACTTCTCTCACATAATGGTAAAGAGGCTGAATCTCACAATGTGCTCATTTTTCTTTTATTGCAATTCCACTAGATTTGTCTATGTCTTCAATCCATACTATAATTTTTTAAATTCATGAATAAGGACTTTCATTATTTAATCTCTCCCCTTCATTGGATGGATAATCTACTAAAGTGCAGTCTACAGGGATTTTTTTATGGTTAGAGCACATTCTTGTGACAAAGACGAATTTTTTAAAAAACACTTTGGGAATATCTAATATGACTATGTTTACTTGCACTTGTGCAAATATTACAAGACAATGGAAGAACAGGTGAAATAAAGGAAACAAAATTTTGACTGACGTAATAATGACCTGGCCCTCTCTCCACCTGGCTGCCAATTTCTACTCAGCAAATAGTCCCCATCTCTTTTTGTCAGCTATTTCTTGTCATCCATCCTTCTGTGATTGCCAGTATTTCACTTCAGGCTATCAACCTTGCCAGGCAACATTTGTCAGTGTTTTTATGCTTACATTGTACATGAGCAGGTCAAAAAAAACAATGTTAGCCTAATTTTTAAAGACATTATTAAAGATAACTCCATAGCAGTTATGCTATAGCAAATCCATATTTTCTAAAAACTATAGGTATTGGATTATAGAGCAAAAAAGAAAAAATCCTTACAACATTCCCTTCTCGTTCTTTACTTCTTCTCCACACGGAGCAATTTTATCCTATTTAAAATACAATGACTACGGCACCTAGGTAGCTCAGTGGTTGAGCAGCTGCCTTCTGCTCAGGCCATGATCCCGGGGTCCTGGGATAGAGTCCCACATCAGGCTCCCCTCAGGGAGTCTGCTTCTCCCTCTGCCTATGTGTCTGCTTCTCTGTGTGTGTGTCTCATGAATAAATAAATAAAATCTTAAAAAAAAAAAAAAGATACAATGACTAAAAATAAATAAATAAATACAAAAAATATAAATAAATAAATACATTCATTATTAAAACATTTTCTAAAGATTGTTCTTTTTTTCTTTTTTTTCCTAAAGACTTCTTTAAAAGATTTTTAAAAGATTTTTTTGAAGCTTCTTTAAAAGATTTTTTAAAAAGATTTTTAAAAAACCCATGCAGCCTGGATGGCTCAGTGGTTTAGTGTTGCCTTCAGCCCAGGGCATGATCCTGGAGTCCTGGGATTGAATCCCATGTCAGGCTCCCTGCATGGAACCTGCTTCTCCCTCTGCCTGAGTCTCTGCCTCTCTTTCTCTCTGTGTCTCTGATGAATAAATAAACAAAATCTTAAAAAAAAAAAAAGTTTTTAAAAAATCCAAACAGAAGGGATGCCTGGGTGGCTCAGTTGGTTAAATGCCTGACTTGTGGTTTTGAGGTTCTGAGATCCAGTCTCATGTTGGGCTCTGCACTCTGCATGGAGTCTACTTGCGATTCACACCCTTCCCTCTGCCCCTCCCTCCACTTGGACTCTCTCTCTAAAATAAATAAATAAAAATAAAATCCTAAAAAAAACATAGAAGCCCTTTCTAGGAAAACAATTTATCATTATGATGAAATGTAAAAGCTACTTGCTTAGTTGACTGACTACTATCATTGATCAAAGTTTTGATTTCAGGTAAGGTGCTCCTTTGCTAAAGGTCAGTTTTCTATTTTATAATATTAAGATAATACTAGTTGTGTCAATGTAATAGAATTGTTGAGAATATAAAAATGATAAAAATTAATTAATATTATGCTAATCATGCTGAAATGATATCAGAAAAAGTTTTAATTAGTTTAAAATAAGGTAAAGAGGGATCCCTGGGTGGCGCAGCAGTTTGGCGCCTGCCTTTGGCCCAGGGCACGATCCTGGAGACCCGGGATCGAATCCCACGTCGGGCTCCCGGTGCATGGAGCCTGCTTCTCCCTCTGCCTGTGTCTCTGCCTCTCTCTCTCTCTCTCTCTCTCTCTCTCTCTCTGTGACTATCATAAATAAAGTTTAAAAAAAATTAAAAATAAATAAATAAAATAAAATAAAATAAAATAAAATAAGGTAAAGAGGGCAACCCCAGTGGCTCAGCGGTTTAGCACCACCTTCAGCCCAGGGCCTGATCCTGGAGACCCAGGATCGAGTCCCATGTCCGGCTCCCTGCATGGAGCCTGCTTATCCCTCTGCCTGTGTCTCTGCATCTCTCTCTCTCACTCTCTGTGTTTCTCATGAATAAATAATTAAAATCTTTTAAAAAATATAAAATAAAATAAGGTAAAGAAAAATAATGAATAATGATTAACTTGAATTTAGTGATACTCAATGCTGGAACATACTATTAGTTTACTTTCTACATACCCATTTTGAGGATGTTTTAATAAGTGAACTTAGTCTTATTATAATCTTAGAATTCATAGTTTGAGAAAGCCTTATAAGGAAATGTGTGTAGTAGGCTAAGAAATGACATCTCAAAATATGATTGGGGAGGTTATCAATGTGACTGCTGATTGATCTGTAAGTTAGACCTGGGCAAATGGAGGTTCCTTACCCCCTCTTCTGTCCTTGTCATATGGGTTCCACTTGCCTTCCCAGCTCCCAGAAGCTTCCTCAAGGACATAGTCTTGAGACAGTAATGTGGTGTTATCTAGACCATCTGGATAGTGTATGTGACTGGACCCAGTTAAGGCACCTATATAAACTTTTAAGATTTGGCAGGCAGGTGCAGAGATCTACTTGTCTTGTGGCCACCAAGACAAGCTTCATATGTAAGCTCCCTGAGGCCTACCAATCTGGAGTGGTCTGCTTCTTTCTGCAGTTTCTCTCTATCCTCCATGTTTGGCGGCCAATTTCATATTACACCTGGGAAGCTTCCAAGGAAATTATAAACCAACAGATATCCATGCCCTAATCCCTGGAACCTGTGAATATTATCTCATATAGCAAAAAATTGGTCTTTGCAAGTGTGATTAGAATTCAAAATCTTGAGATGGGGAGATTATCTTGGATTATATGGGTGGCCCCAAATGTAATCACAAGTGTCCTTATTAGTGGAGGCAAAGGGATATTTTACATACATAGAAGAGGAGAAGGCAATGTGACTATGGAGATAGAGCTTGGACTGATGCACCTATAAGCCAAGGAAGCTGGCAGCCACCAGAAGCTGGGAGCAGAAAGAAACAGAATGTTCTTTAGAACACCTAGAGAGGGTGCATGGCTCTCCTGACACCTTGATTTTGGCTCAGTGAAACTGATTCTGGGCTTTTGACCTCTGGAATAGTTAAAGAACAAATTTCTGATGTTTTAAGCAACTAAATTTGTAGTACTTTATTACAGCGGGCTTAGGAAACTAATACAGGTACTTTATAGTCCTGCAGTTACTAGATCTCTTTAAGTAGGATGCAGGACAGACGTGCTTTATACAAAACTGCTTCATAACAAATAAGCTATGTAAAACAATAGGTAGATAGTAGATGCTCATTAAGTTTAAGTCTTTGTTCTTCCAATCCATTAAAAAAGTATAGGTTTTTGTCATATGCTACATTTTACTGAGAATTTACTACATGCCAAGTACCAGTTTGGATGTTTTTGTGTGCGTTAACTGTCTTTCACCCTCAATATAACTCTCTAATCTCCTTTTAAGGACAAGGACACCAAGACATTGAGAGGTTATGTGTAACTTAACCAGGTCACATAGTCATTGGCAGAACCACAACTCTAAACCAGGCGGTCTGGCCCAGAGTCCATTTTTTTTTTTTAAGCCATTAAACAATACTATGTCTCACTGTAACAGAGTAAGACAAAAATGTGATTCTCAAAGGAGTCATAGTCAAAAAGCACCAAGACAAAAACAATGTAGATACTTTATTAATTTCTATGTTATGTAATACACTGGGTTTCCTGCCACCCCCTGGAAAAAAATAAACAAACAAAAACCATGTAGTTGCACTCCTTTGAAGGACTCATTCAGTCCAGAACCATTACCAGTCACGTTAAGTGCAGTGACACTTTGGGCCATATTTAATGTGATCTGAAGCCTGTCCCTTGACAATGTAGTCAGTGTGTCTTTCACTCATCCAATCAACAGATGTTTAGCGAGCAAGTATCACTCCTCTAGGTGATACAAAGGTGAACAATAAACAGCCTGCCCTGAAGGAGCTGACAGTATGGCAGGAGATCCAGGTTGTCATTTTGTGTTTCCAAAGCACTTAATGACCCAGCCAATGCATTGCAAATCCACTTGGTTCTCACTGCTAATAATAGACATTTGGTAAGATAAATTTTATTTAGTGCTATTTGAATTACTTTTATTTGTAAGCATTGCCAGAAGTCTTATTTCCATCATAAACAGAGTTTTTCCTTGGAGCATTTAGAATGATATTTTAAGGACAGCTGTTCTAAGGGATGCTGGTCCTATTTTATATTCTGCCCACAGGCACTGAGCTATGAAGGTGACTGGGTGAAATCGAGACTGCCTGTCATCCTAGTCACACACCGGTCCAACCTGAGTTCAAAATTCTGTGTTCTTCTTGAAAGAGTTGAGGACATTAAGAGCATCTAAAGCAGAGCTTTCTCCTGCATTGTCTTCAGACTTTGAGATAATAAACATACACTTGCTGGATTCTTCCCATGTAAAAAACAGAAAACTGACATCTCAATTTTTTTTTTTTTTTTTTTTTTTTTTTTAGATAGTCTGATTCCTCTTTCTCAGAGCAATATCAGAAAACCTTGACCTGTTTGTTTGAAACAGACTGCATCGGTCAAGATCTTGTTTTCACTTAATATGTGAAAACAGTCCATCCTAAGCTGGAAAGAAGGAAAAAAATGTATTTTACCTCTATAGGTCATCTTTGATCCAACTTTAGAAACATTAACCAAAATTTCCAAAATGTTCTGAAGAGAAATTAAGAAAATTATTACATGCAATGTTCATGAAATTTGAAAATTTCTTCTCTAAAAAACAGCTTCAATTCTCAAGATAGTAAAGTATATCAATTTGTGAACACCAACATAAACATTTTCTTCTAACAGATATTTCACACACACAAAAAGGAATTTTTAATTGAGAGAGTTTTGTGACATTGCATTATGAACAAGTTCTAGAAGTAGCAGCCTTTCTTGATGGACCATGTGAATTTCTCATGTTTAAGGACCAGAACCCACAGTTGTCTATTGAATGCCATGAAAGGATATATGCCATATATAGAAACATGAATAAAATAAATTTTTGTGTCTGTCCACAAAAATAAGTGTAGAATACCACATGCAGGACACTATGCTAAATGCCTTCAACATGTAATAGTTTATTCATAAGATGAACAAATAAATAGATATAGGACTTTTTCAAACTCCTACTACTCCTACTCCTACTGTTTTAGATGCTTTAAACATTATTTCCAATTCCCCAACATTACTGAGAGGTAGATATTATGGTCCCCAGTTTACAGATGAAATTCTGAGAGGTCACATGGTCAATATGTTACAAGATTAGAATTCTGTTCTATAACTCCAAGCTTTTGCTATTTCTCAGTATAGAAGCCTGACACAGTGTGTTGCAAGAAGCTAATGGGTGCAACAGTATCTTTCTAGAAGTCTCTTCAAGTCCAGCAGATAAATCCTGCAAACTCCAATGAACTTTATAAAGTGGAAGGGAAAGCAGGCAAATTGCAGAGGCGCAACTGATTGACAAGATAGACCGGATGCTGTGCATACTTTGGTAATGCTCACCATTTCTAAAATTACTTGGGATAGGTTAAAAATCATTGTATGCAATTGGCCAGGACTTTGCAAACAGCCATTCAAAAATTCATATATATATATGTATATATACATACACATGTCCATACATACACAGGCCCATATATATGCATGTATACACATACACATTTAATTACAACCCATTCTTTTCAGAACTAGATTAGCAATAGCTAGCAATAGAGATGATAGGCTAAACATTAAATGAACCATGATAACTTCTTCCTCCACCCTAGGCTGTTTATCTTGCCAGAATCCCTTGGGACCTCGAACACAGAGGGACAATCAGTATGGTGATTCTTCCCATGTGAATGGTATGAAAATGTGTTCATTTACAACTCATTTGATACATTCATACAACCTCCTTACCTCACCTGAACATAAGATTATTTATGTCAGAGGGTAAATTTGAGCTTTCGCTGATGCACTAATACATGCTAGAGTGACAAGCCCAGTATCTCAGAAATGAGAGATGTTCAATAAATCAAAATAAGGATATAATACCTGCAAATGTACTACAGTTCTTATAAGTGATCCTCAGAGCTTCTACATAATTTCAAAAGCTTAATTATCCTTATGAAAAAGCAGCATTATTTAAATATGATTTTGGAAGATCTGGAAAAATACCCCCTCCCCTTTACTTTCTCCTTCAATACCTTTAATTTCCCCTAAAAACCCATCCCTTCAAGTTCTTTTTTTTTTTTAAGATTTTATTTATTCATGAGAGATACAGGGAGAGAGGCAGAGACATAGAGAGATGGAGGAGAAGCAGGATCCTTGAAAGGAGCGGGATGTGGGACTCAATCCGAGGACTCTGGGATCACGTCCTGAGAGGAAGGCTCAACTGCTGAGCCACCCAGGCATCCCTCCCTTCAAGTTCTAAAGCCTTTTTAATCTTTAGAAGACTCCTATTAAAATGCACCTACCACAAGGAGCTCTGTTGATTGATGTGTGGAGAGAATTCTTATCAGCTGGTGTTTCTACTGTGGGATAACTGGCAAAGAATAACATTCTCCAGGAACAAGGTGCAGGACTTCTGCCCTCTGGCGACTTATAGAGGTTGGCATTGAGTGGTGTGAAGGGAGAGAAACAAAGACCAACCTCACCTATTTTATAATATTGCCCAAGGCCAGCCCTGTTAAGTGACTTTTATCATAATGATATCTTGCTTGACTATTTCAAACCCTACGACATGCTGCTATGCAACATTCATTTACTATTGTTTTGAGATACTAGTCGATTACTGCTTCCACACCCTGGTGTCCCAGTTGACTGAAGAAGGGACTAACAACTTCCTGAAGAACATAACTCAACCAAAGGAATTGTTTTACACCTGAGTAGTCTGACTCAGTGATATCTGTTTTTTACAGGTCCGCTGGAAGCTAAATATTAGTCAAGATGTTCTGTTGTGCCCAAGATTGCTAATCTGAGAAACCACCAAGGAGCCGACACCGGTGCAAGCGCAGGAGGGTTTATTAGCAAGCTCGAGCTTGGGTCCAAGTATACCCGACACAGCGGGGGGAGCAGGGACTTGGACCCCGAGACTAAGAGGCGTAGCAGCTTTATAGGGGCCAATGGCCAATGGGACTGTAACATACGCAGAAAGTTGCAGTCATGTCGGTCCACACGCAGGTGGACGATTGAATTACATTTTACCCTATAGTATCCAATTGAACTGGCCTATTATTTTAGTCAGAATGGGCGCGCAGTTTTGGAGGGCACAAGGTGGGGTTACATTGTTATGAGCCTATTTCCGATTAGGGTGTGCCCAGCGGCTTGACTAGGGTGGGGGAGGCCTTAAGCAATAAGCAGGTCATGTGGGGGCGATACAGGAGGTGGCAGGTGCAGCACAAAATGGAGTTAGTCCTGCTCTGCTTGTCCAAGGGTAGGGGATTTTTGTTAACTTTCCTGGGTCCCACAGTTCTACATAGTAAACAACAGGGAAATTTACCTAACTCCAGACTCAAGATTTTTCAAAAAAAGAAAGTATCCCTAATCAATTTAAACTCCAGGTTTCTTTTTTTAATTAAAGATTTCATTTATTTTGGAAAGAGAGAGAGAGCAAGAGCAGGGATAGAGGGAGAGAGAGCAACTCAAGCTGGCTCCCTGCTGAGCACAGAGGCAACATAGGGCCAATCCCCGGATTCTGAGATCAAGACCTGAGCTAAAATCAAAACTCCAACACACTTAACCCACCTAGCTACCCAGCTGACCCTGGATTTGTCTTACAGTTTTACAATTTTAATTGCTTCCACCTTTGTGGTCTGGGAACCTCTAAACCGAGAAATTACCATAAAAATCAATCCTGGCTCAGTGGTGCCCATGGATCACATTGAGAAATAAAATGCAAAACTACTCTGGAGGAATTCTTCCATATTGTAGGCTTCAAGTGGGAATTTCCAACAAAAAACAAAAGCAAAATAATAGCCCTCCCCTGACTTGAGTCACAATAACTGAGGGACAAACACTATTGGGGAAGAGTCGTTAGACACAAGCAAGAGATTGGAGCAGCAAGACTATGAAATAACTGAAAGATGATCTGAAAGGGAATGTAAAAACAGCATTTTTAAAGTGATAAGAGAAGGAATTAATCACCTATTTTGCTGGGAAAATACATAGGTAATAACTTTCCAGAAAGAAATCAAACAAACCTCTGAGAAATGAAACCCACAGTTGAAAAGAAAATCAGAGAACTGAAAGATAGATGTGAAAAAATGATTGTATCCCAAATATGGACGTCATAAAAGACAAGTGAAATCATAGAAAATTGACTAAGAAAGTCCAATACATTTTAAACAGGACTTTCCAAGAGAAGAGAATTGAAAGAATGGGAGAGAGGCAATATTTAAAGAGATAATAGCTGAGAATTTTTTAGAATTGATTACCTCTATGAATTCTTAGCTTCAAGAAGCTCAAAATAAAGAAGCTAAGGGATGCCTGGGTGGCTCAGTGGTTTGAGCGTCTGCTTTCCACTCCGGGCATGATCCTGGCTTTGGGGATCGAGTCCTGCATAGGGGTCCCTGCAAGGAGCCTGCTTCTCCCTCGGTCTGTGCCTCTGTCTCTCTCTCACTCTCTGTGTCTCTCATGAATAAATAAATAAAATCTTAAAAAAAAAAAAAGCTAAAAAATCCACAGCTACACACATAGCAGTGAATTCATAGAAAATGAGAGACATGTTCTAACTAGATGCTTGACTGATTTCACAAGAGAACCATATGGGGAAATAATTTCAAAACGTTATGAAAAATAACTGTCAGCCAAGTATTTTATTTCCAGATAAATATTACTCAACAGACCCTGAATAGCCAGGAGAATTTTAAAAAAGAAAACCATAGCTGGGGGAACCACAATGCCAGATTTCAGGTTGTACTACAAAGCTGTGGTCATCAAGACAGTGTGGTACTGGCACAAAAACAGACACATAGATCAATGGAACAGAATAGAGAACCCAGAAGTGGACCCTGAACTTTATGGTCAACTAATATTCGATAAAGAAGGAAAGACTATCCACTGGAAGAAAGAAAGTCTCTTCAATAAATGATGCTGGGAAAATTGGACATCCACATTCAGAAGAATGAAACTAGACCACTCTCTTTCACCATACACAAAGATAAACTCAAAATGGATGAAAGATCTAAATGTGAGACAAGATTCCATCAAAATCCTAGAGAAGAACACAGACAACACCATTTTTGAACTCAGCCACAGTAACTTCTTGCAAGATACATCCACGAAGGCAAAAGAAACAAAAGCAAAAATGAACTATTGGGACTTCATCAAGATAAGGAGCTTTTGCACAGCAAAGGATACAGTCAACAAAACTAAAAGACAACCTACAGAATGGGAGAAGATATTTGCAAATGATATCAGATAAAGGGCTAGTTTCCAAGTTCTATAAAGAACTTATTAAACTCAACAGCAAAGAAACAAATAATCCAATCATGAAATGGGCAAAAGACATGAAGGGAAATCTCACAGAGGAGGACATAGACATGGCCAACATGCACATGAGAAAATGCTCTGCATCACTTGCCATCAGGGAAATACAAATCAAAACCACAATGAGATACCACCTCACACCAGTGAGAATGGGGAAAATTAACAAGGCAGGAAACCACAAATGTTGGAGAGGATCGGAGAAAAGGGAACCCTCTTACACTGTTGGTGGGAATGTGAACTGGTGCAGCCACTCTGGAAAACTGTGTGGAGGTTCCTCAAAGAGTTAAAAATAGACCTGCCCTACGACCCAGCAATTGCACTACTGGGAATTTACCTCAAAGATACAGAAGCAGTGAAACGCCGGGACACATGCACCCTGATGTTTCTAGCAGCAATGTCCACAATAGCCAAACTGTGGAATGAGCCTCGGTGTCCATTGAAAGATGAATGGATAAAGAAGATGTGGTTTATGTATACAATGGAATATTACTCAGCCATTAGAAACGACAAATACCCACCATTTGCTTCAACGTGGATGAAACTGGAGGGTATTATGCTGAGTGAAATAAGTCAATCGGAGAAGGACAAACATTATATGTTCTCATTCATTTGGGGAATATAAATAATAGTGAAAGGGAATAGAAGGGAAGGGAGAAGAAATGGGTAGGAAATATCAGAAAGGGAGACAGAACATAAAGACTACTAACTCTGGGAAACCAACTAGGGGTGGTGGAAGCGGAGGAGGGCGGGGGGTGGGGGTGAATGGGTGATGGGCACTGAGGGGGGCACTTGACGGGATGAGCACTGGGTGTTATTCTGTATGTTGGCAAATTGGAAACCAATAAAAAATAAATTTATTATTAAAAAATATATTACTCAACAGAGAGGACACCCAAAAATTGAGACAAAGACTTGGAGAATTCACAGAGAGTTACACTACTCACTTTTGCTGAAAGAAATACTAAAACATGTAGTTTAGGAAAGAGGAAACTGGAACTGAAATGAATGAATGGATGCCAAATGCAAAGATGAGCAATAAAATTGGTAAACATACAGGTAAATCTAAACAGGTATTGCTCTGCTCTGTAAATTAGGTATTGTTAGTTATAACAATAACTAACTTGAGGCAATACAAAATAGATGGAACTAAAATAGAGGATCACTTATCTTTAAGAAAACATATACAATTATTTACACCTAAAACAATATAATGTCTGGGCTTTGCTTTAAAATACCCAATGACAAGTGGAAGGGGTGAAGGGAAATGAAGAGGTATAGATGAAACAGGGTAGGTATACACTGATAATTATTGAAGCTTAACAAAGAGTACATGGGATTTACTCTACTCTTCTTTATGCTTTTATCAATATGTGGAAAATTCCATTATGAAAAGTTTAAAACAAAATACTGAAAATAAGTATGTAAGATAGAAGGGAGACTGGAGTATAAGAGTTTTCTGTCCTGATACATTTCAGGAATACTAGAGAAATACTGAATACCTATACACTTTGTTAAGTCAAATAAGGTATGTTACAAATGTAAGGATGGTTATAAAGAATAAGTGTAAAAAAAAAAAAAAGAATAAGTGTAAAATATATGACCTCCACAACACTAGAGGAAAATAAAGGAATAAAGAAAAGTCATCAATACAGTAGGAAATGGGTGGAGGGAGAAGCAAAAGAAAAACATGACCTAGAGAAGGCATAAAATAAGATGACAGAAATAAAATAAAAATTAATCATTGTAAATGTAAATACTAACTACGTAAAATTTAGAAAATCTGAATCTCGAGACGCCTGGGTGGTTCAGCAGTTGAGCGTCTGCTTTTGGCTCAGGGCATGATCCTGGAGTCCCAGGATCAAGTCCCACTTCAGGTTTCCTGCATGGAGCCTGCCTCTCCCTCTGCCTCTCTCTGCCTCTCTCTGTGTCTCTCATGAATAAATAAATAAAATTCTAAAAAAAGAAAAGAAAAGAAAATCTGAGTCTAGATTAAAAAAAAAAAAGCCAGCTATAGACTGGTAAAAGAGGCCAAGAAAGGTTGAAAGTAAAAGGCAAATACTTAGCAGCATTAATTTATTTTATAATAGATTTGAGGCAAAACAAATTATTAGAGATACAAAAGGACATAACATAATGAGAAAAAGAAGTTGCTTGGGCCAAAAGCCTGAAGTCATCCTTGACATTTTGTTCTTTTGCATTACAAACCCAAACATCAGCAAATTCCTTTGGCTTTGTCATCGAAAGAAGTTCCCAGAGCCAACTCCTTTTCTTTCTCCTTTATAATGACAACAGCCTCCTAGTGGTCTCCCGCTGGTCTTTGCTCCTCTCAGGCTGTCCTCAACACAGCAGCCAAAGAGGTACAGTTAATATAGAAAACATATCCTTTGGTTTTTTTCCCAGAGTTAGGAGTCTTTCATGGTTTGTCTTCCTTTCTAATTTTTCCTCACTCAGTTTCCCCTTCTTCCCTATGATCCCTTTCACTATTTATTTTATTCCGCATATAAGTGAAACCAGATGATAATTGTCTTTCTTGGACTGACTTATTTCACTCAGTATAATACCCTCCTAGGTTGCAGAAGGGGAGGTGGATGGAAGGGATGGGATAACTGGGTGATGGGCATTAAGGAGGGCGCAAGATGAGATGATCACTGGGTGTTACACTACTATAAGTTGGCAAGTTGAATTCGAAATAAAATAAAAATAATAAAATAAATGCTTAATCAGTTAAAAAAATAGAAGATACATCATATCATTTGTCTGCTTGAAAATTTTCAATGAATTCTCATTTCACTCAAAATAAAAACCCAAAGACATTAAGATTCCTGTCAAGGCACTACTCAGCCCATTTACCCTGTTATCCTTCTATGACTTGTTTCTTGCTCTCATGCTCACTACTCTAACCACACTGACCTCCTTGCTATTCCTAGGAATGTCATCCAGAGCACTTGCACTTGCTTTGCGTTCTGTCTGAATCATCCTCAGACATCTGCATGGCTAACAGTTTGACCTGTTTCGAGTCTTTGCTGAAATGTCACCTCTTAATGGAAGCACTGATCACCCTATTCAAAATTATAAGCATCATCCTCCAACATATCTTGCTAACCTTCCTGGAAATTTTTCTCCACAGTACACTGAATACCAGGTAACATATATAAATACATATATGCATACATTTACATAAGTAAATGTATGTGTGTGCACAATATACATCTATATGTGTAATGTATGTGTATAAACACAAATACATGGGGATCTCTGGGTGGCTCAGTGGTTTAGCACCTGCCTTTGGCCCAGAGCATGAACCTGGAGTCCAGGGATCGAGTCCCACATCAGGCTCCCTGCATGGGGCCTGCTTCTCCCTCTGCCTGTGTCTCTGCCTCTGTCTCTCTCTGTGTCTCTCATGATTAAATAAATAAAATCTTTTAAAAAATAAAAATAAATACAAATACACATGTTATGTGTATTTAGTGTGTATATATATGCAAACACATTATATTGTTCATTGTCTTTCTCTCATGAGTAGAATGCAGGTTCCACGTAAACACAGATTTTTTTTTCCTTTTTTTCCTTTTTGTTTACTGCTGTATCCCTTCATCCACTATACAATTATATAGTGCTTTATTGAAATCGCAAATGGGAAGAGTCCATTTGAAGACTTTCCCTTGTCTCTTAAAATAAGGCTGGTCAGGCAGCTCAGGTGGCTCAGCGGTTTAGGGGCACCTTCAGCCCAGGGCGTGATTCTGGAGACCCAGGTTCGAGGCCCACATCAGGCTCCCTGCATGGAGCCTGCTTCTCCCTCTGCCTGTGTCTCTGTGTCTCTCATGAATAAATAAATAAAAATCTTTAAAAAAAATGTCTTGTCTATTTGAAATATATTTTGGTTGCCAACCATCTGCACCATCCCTCTGCTTCATCATCTAATCTTCTCTCCTCCCTCACATCATACTTTAGAGTTAATCAAAATGGGAGTTGAGAACATGACAATGGTAACCAGATCTTAAATATGTTTCTTTTTTTAAAAAAAAAAAAAAGATTTATTTATGATAGACAGAGAGAGATAGAGAGGCAGAGACACAGGAGGAGGGAGAAGCAGGCTCCATGCCGGCAGCCCGACTCCAGGATCACACCCTGGGCAAAAGGCAGGCGCTAAACCGCTGAGCCACCCAGGGATCCCCCTTAAATATGTTTCTTAACAACAAATAGACTTTTAAAAATAAGGCACAGAATCCATTTAGGAGATTGAAGCATAACTAGCCATATTCTCACAAATCCTAAGTATCTCTATAGGAAAACTTAAGTCCAATTGTCCTCCTAAAACTTAATCATTTCTGCAGCTGCTTTTTTTTTTTTTTTTTTATGATAGTCTCACAGAGAGAGAGAGAGAGAGACAGAGACACAGGCAGAGGGAGAAGCAGGCTCCATGCACCGGGAGCCCTACGTGGGATTCGATCCCAGGTCTCCAGGATCAGGCACTAAATCGCTGCGCCACCCAAGGATCCCTGCAGCTGCTATTAAAGATAGACCTCCCTTCTTTATTAGCTTAAAAAAAAAAAAAAAAAAAGAAAGGCAGGGGTGAGTGGTGGATGGAGCTAAAATATCCAAATGTTTACTGCTGTCTTCAGAGTATCACCCAGATTCTAGTTCTCTTTAGTTTAGAAATTACTTTCACAAATTGGGTTAAATGAACAACTGACACAAAGAAACCACAATAACCTATTATAAAGGAAAAAAGGGGAAAATCCACTATTTGTCTAATTAGTAATAGAAAGTCTAAATTCCAAGCAAGAAAGTGTGGGTTAGGAAAAGAGTGAACAGTAGATTTGAATCTGATCAACTCTAAGTGACTTACTCAAGAGAAGTAAATATTTAATTAAAGTTTCATCATATTTTTTATGTATAACAGAAAAGTCAGCTTAGCAGTTAACACAATCAACAGGGGATATGTAGGTAATGAAAAGATAAAAAACTGGCAAGGTTAACCTAAATTTCTCATTACATAAACTTAAAGAATTATTTAAAATTTGTCTACTTACTGCAAACAAATTGACCATTTCAATTGAACCGCTTACATTAAAAAAACTGGTCAAATACTTAAATTAACTTACTGTTTGCATTGAATTATCTAGGTTTTCTTTTTCTTTCTTCTTTTAAACACTGAATAGATCAAATTGACAGCATTGTAGTGGACAAAACATTACTCTTTATTTTTGACTGAGATGTATGCACGACTCATGTTTGCTCATGTTCTCCAGCGACTTTCTTGATGTGCATTTCTGGGTAAGTATCTCATAGTACAATTTTTCTGTTTTGATTACATAACTTCCAAAAGGCTTGTGTGCCCCATCAAATAACCACACTTTAAGAAGAACCAGTTGCATCAAAAAACACTAACAAAGCCTTCAACCATCACCTCTTAAACTTTTATCAGAATAAAAACTTGGCCCTAAAAGTCTGTTGTACATCTTTCTGCCTAAATTGGACTAATGCACAAATCATACATTTTTCAGGTTTTTTTTTGAAAACAATGAACCAGCTAGAAAATTGGGGAAAAAGCAAGAGTTACTATAGCAAGGCTACAATCTGCTTTAAAACAAAAGCTTTCTAAGCTAAGTGTAATGCTGTTTGTTGTTTAAATGTGTAGGGAAAAATTTGTCAGGGAATAATTACATTTCCTGGTGGTTTTATCTGTTTGCATTTATGGATTAATAACAGTTACTGGATGTTTCAATATTGTGCTAGTGTGATTTCTTAAAACTCCCTTCCTGATTGCCAGAGGACTCTCTATACCTGGCAACTGAGGCAGAGACCACTTTGGCATGTGGATGATCTTGAGCTAAAGGCAATCAAAGCCTAACAGACTCAGGAAGAGGATTTTTTTCTCTCTTAAATGTCTAAAAGAATTTAGATAGAAAGCCCAGACCAGAAAGAGAAGTGTTACCAGATCACTTTTTACAATCAGAAAGACTTCCCTGCAAAGCATGGCAAATATTTGTTTACCTAATATTTGCTTTTCCTACTTTCCTGTGAATTGTCTTCTTTCCCTCCTAAGTCCCACACCTCTACTCACACCTCTACCCCATCTCCATTGCTCAGGATGACAAATAAGCTTCAATTGCCTGGCTGTCAGGAAATATCGTATCTTTGGGGTTCCCGTACATACATACAGAAGAAAATTTATTTTTTTTCTCCTGTTAATCTGTCTTATGCCAGTTGAATCATTAGTCCAAAGAACTTAAAAAGGAAGAAGGGAAACGGTTTCCTCCCCTATATAATCTACCTTCATTTCTCTTATATTATTAAGCAAAAATCAATAGGCTTCCCCTCCAACTTTTTTTCTTTTACCCTTAAATTCTCCAGTGTATACACACATGGCTTTCTACTGGATAAAGGAGATTTGAATGAATTTTTTTCCAGTTTTGCAATCCAATGAAATCCCTGTAATTCATTTCATTGTTTAAAACTATCTACAGCTGTGATTTCTGTAAATGGAGGCAAAGAACACATTTTTAAAAAATAATAGCACTTTAACCTTGAATGAAACACTTAAAGCATGTCTTTTATTTTTTGATATTAAAAGAAATTGGGAGGGGGCAGGAAGAGGAGAGGAATTGTTTGTACAATTACTTGAATTCCTGTACTTCTAAAAAATAAAATAAGGCATTTAGCTGAGCCTTGTTTATACAATATACTTTGTATCTCTATTCTGGTCCCAGTCCCTTACATCACTGTCTTTGGTTTATTTCTCCTGCCAGAACCTAGGCTGTGCAAAGAAATCAGCAGCAAGGGCATCATCTGGGGGCTTGTCAGAAATACAAACTCTTGGGCCCATCCCAGTCCTACCGGAATCAGAACCTGCATTGTAACAAGACCCTCAGGTGGTTCACATGCACTTTAAAGTTTGAGCTGCTTTGTCCCTAGTGTATCAGACTGATGTGAATAGGAAAGAAGGGTTTGCAGTCATGAACTAGATTTCATAAGCATTGGACCAAAATGCAGAACATAATTGATGTGCTCTCCTGACTACATTAGAGATTTCATGAATAATCAATCAAGAAACAAGGATTTGTTGGTATTTATTTCATACTACTCAAACAGAAGCACTGGGTTCAAGGCCAGAGGCAGAGGGTTTCATGGAAGATGGGGTCATGAGGGGTGTTACCTGAATTGGTTTACAAGGGAAGAAGGAGCAGCTTCTGCAATGTTTGCCCATAAATTAAGCAAAAGTGGATGTTGCAACACATGGAATTATTCACTACAGGTACTCCTTACTGGACCAAATAAAGTATTTCTCATAGAATGCCAATTTCTGTGAACTTAATACCATTTCTCAAGTTTTTTTTTAAATCACCTCAAATATTATTATTTGGATTCATTGCTTTTCAGTGAGCAATGCTTTCCTAATACTATAGCTTTATGCTCCTTTTCCAAAGTATTTTTGTCTCAGTTATTGAAAAATCTATAAACAATTTAGCCGATAGATAAAAGCATATCTTTCTTAATAGTTGATCTTAATAACTACTGATACGTAGAGTGCTTGCTATGTGCCAAGCACTACATAGGTTAAATAATATGATTCTCACAACAAAGGTGTGAGGTACATCCTATGATTACCCCATTGTACAGATGAGACAACTGAGACACAGTCATCATTATTGACTAACTTGTCCAAAGTCACATAGCCAGTAATCAACAGAGCCAGTTCTGAGCTTACACTTTGATCCACTATACTTTAGTACACAAACAGGTGTGCAATATTTAACACCTGCTTTGATTTTCTGTAGTTCACCCTAATTTCAGCTGCAAGCTCCCATCCCCAGCCAGACTCATTCTTGGGGCTTCCCCTGTGCTAACACTGTGCCAGTGCTAAATCATAAAGGGTGCCCAATGTTGATGAGGTCTCTTATCATTGGCCATCCCTCCATAGGGGTACTTTTAAGCTATTCTGCACCTACCTATGAGGTCTATCAGGTTCCCTGGTCTGCTGCTTCTGAGCCGCTCAAGGACAGGGGAGGCCTGAACTCATTCTCCTGGGGGATTTATGGGGCCATGTTCCCTGGTACTCTATGAGGCAGCCTTTCTGAGTCCTGACATATCTTGCGTATGATCAAAGTGCAGAGAGTAATACAATTTTCTTCTCTGGCAATCCTATCCTACTCAATAGTTTATGCTTTTGAAAAACAGAACAGGAATCCTCTTTCTCTGAGGCAAAGAAAAACAAGGTGCACTATCTGCCTGAATTAGAAAAGGAAACAGAAAGAAATATGTGAGACTCTAATACAGCCACACTTGAATCATCATCACTGGATAAATAACAACTGAAGGCATGAAGAGGAGAGAAATTTTGGTTCCTTTAAAATGAAAAAAAAAAATAGGGGTATCTTTGTGGCACAGTCAGATGAGTGTCTGACTCTTGATTTCAGCTCAGGTGGTGATCTCAGGATCATGGGATTAGAGCCCCTTGTCAGGCTCCATGCTCAGTGTGGAGTCTGCTTGAGATCCTCTCTCCCTCACACTTTAGCTCGCTCTCTCTCTCTCTCTCTCTCAAATAAATAAATCTTTTTAAAAAATGAAAAATAACACCAGGTTACCTGGCTTAACCCTGGGTACCAGGATACTAAGATAAGTGTTGTCTTTTTTGGGCTGGTATGGAATGGCAATAGCTAAGCAAGAGGAAATAGAAGTCCTCTTTTGTGGACTTTCTGCCCAAAGTCATTAAGAGAAGACCAGAACTTACACCCAAAGGAGGGAAAACCATGCTGCCTGTGTGTCCTTGGTTAGCCATCTGGAAGTTGTGAACTGTCACCTTGGCTATAATCACATGGCTTCTCTGCCTCTATACTCGAGTGGCTGCTCTACATTATAGCAAGGACAGAGGAAAAAATGCCTGTCCAGATGAGACATGGCATTATCTTTCTATGACCAATGACCTAAGCTTCCTCTCAAGCTATGATATTTTATAGTCAGACCAAATTTCTGACTGTAAAATATCATAAGAGAGCCGTTTTTCATTTGTCTTCACAAATATCAGAAGCTGAGGAAAATGCCCATGTTAACTTTAAGTCTCCCTACAAAATATAGAATTCCCTCTAAAATCAAAAAAGTTATTGAAGTTGAAATAACAACTAAAAACATGACTATCTCTCCTACAGAGAACAGAGAAGTCCTCAGAAATAAAAGAAATCTATCCAAATAGAACACAGGTACTTAGCTTATTGATGTACTCCAAGAACCTAAAGCAGTGCCTGCTCCATAGTGTAAATGGGCAAATACTTGATTTTGAATGGATGGCTCAATAAGCCAAATAACAAACTGGGACTCTGATGTGGAACTGGGTGTGGAAAAACAAAGAAAGATTCATTGGGCCTTTATAGAGCTGGAGCCTGAACAACTGCATTGCGCTCATGAGTCTCAGAGGAAAACAGGTTATCAGAATCAGTACCTCACAAGGCTTGGGAAGAAGACAAAGAAATTCTTGTTCCTTTCACATCTTGTATAGTAGAGACCTGTGTTGGCAGAGATTTAGTTTAGGTTGTGAATAAAACTTATGACAGTCGTTTGAGCAAGACGAAATTTGTTTCTCTCTGATGTCAAAGTTGAGAAGGAGATAGTCCAGAGATGTGTGGTGGCTCTTCTCCACAGAGCAAGTTTTTTTGTTTTGGGGGGTTTTGTTTATTGTTTTGTTTTGTTTTTTTTTTTAACCTAAAAGGCCTTGGAATTCTAAGCTCTACCCTGCAGCTCTACCTTGTAATGGCCTCCATTCCCATGGTTACCTTATAATCCAATTTTGAGGCTTCCAGTTCAGCCATCATCCCATCATTCCAATCAAACTGTAAAAGGAGGGGAAAATAATAAAAAAGACAGGGGAAAAAAAGGACGGGGGCCTAAGCCAGCTATCTCTTGGAAGACATTCCCACAACTGCCATAGGCATTATCCCATTGTGCATAATTTAGTCAAACACATACACTCAGGTGCAAGGAAGGCTGTTAAATGTAGACTTTCTTCTGGGCAGGGTGTGTCCTGTTTAATTCCATTATTACAATAGGAGAAAATAAATCCTGGGTAACAATAGTAGTCTCTTTCCCAATAGCTAATCCTCCTAAATGGAAGTGGAGCCCAAAATAATAAGAAAAACAGTTTGGATTTCTGAAGCCATTCTCCCCAAGGAACACTTCCTTTATAAATAGCTCACTGACAACAGGAAAGACCAACTACTATTACTTTATGGGTGCAGACAGGGGCCATGCTTAGCGACAATGATTTACTGTTATTATTTTAACTATCACTTATTAAGTGTTCACCACAGACCAATTGCTATGCCAAGAGGTTTTTGTCATTGTTCCATTTAATCCTTACAACAACCATCTATGATATTGGTGCCAAAACTGAGACCTTCAGAGAATGAATAATTTGCTAATAAAGGGAGGAGATGGAATTACTTCTTGGATATATTTAGTGCAAGAGCCTATGTTCTCAAACATTAGTGTTATGCGGCCAACCCAAGATTGGATTAGCAAGTGAAGTCCCATGCTGTAAGATCCTATCTGTTCATTTGTTTAAACAATGATTTATTCTAAAAATATCATTTTGAGCACTTATTACCCATAGTGTATGCTGGTCTCTGGACCTACAAAGGGTGAATAAAAAACTCACAGAACTTAAAGATTTGTGGCAGTTAAGTCATTAATCAATTACTCTGAAGGATAACCATGATGGCTGCCACAAAAGAAATTTTCATGGTACTGGGACGCCTGAGTGGCTCAGTGATTGAGTGTCTGCCTTAGGCTCAGGGTGTAATCCCGGGGTTCCGGGATTGTAATCCCGGGGTTCCTGGATTGAGTCCCACAGTGGGCTCACTGCTCCATGAGAACATGCCTCTCCCTCTGCCTATGTCCCTGCCTCTCTGTGTCTCTCATGAACAAATAAATGAAATATTTTTTTTAAAAATGTCATGGTACCATGAAAGCATAGAATTCAAGGATGTAGGTTAGTCTGGTGGATGTGAAAAGGATTCCCTAAAGAAGGAACATTGGAACTGAGATATAAAAGATGGCCGATGTGTAACAGAGGCTGAAAATATTTTGGGCAAAACGTAGAGCTTATGCAAAGGCTTGGAGTGGTAGGGCAGATGGTATATTTAGAAACAGGGCTGCATGGTTAGTGTGAAGTGAATGTTGACAAAAAGTGAGGCTAGAAAAATAGGGACCTAATTATGAACATCACTGGAAATATTTTGGTTTTTAATCTCAGAACAATTGTTAATCTATTGATGTGTTTGAAAATGAAGTGATGGGGGCATGGGAGGTGGGGGTTGGGAGCCTGACACAAATTGTCTTGCATTGTTGTGAGGAAAGAACTTTACCTTATTCTATACTGCATGCCTCACACACAGTATGCACTAAAAACATATTGATGAGATGAATTAATACATTAATAGATAACTTTTGAGAGTATCATTCTGGTTAGAGTGTAGAGAATACTGATTAGAGGCGGGAGCAAGAATGTGCAAGGGGGGCCATGTAAGGGGCTATTTCAGAACTAAATAGAAGGACTTCGTGATGGATTGAATACAGTGTGGGGGCTGGGGGAGGTATCAGGATAGCTCCCAAGTTTCTGGCATGAGTCACTGGGTAGATGACAGCCCCATTCATTGAGACTGGGAAAAGGGCCAGGTTTGAAAAGGAAGGTCACAACATGTCACCAGAGTAGTTTCCATTTATATAACCACAAGCTGTGAATTCTGTCTACAAAGGTAGCAGGAAATAATGAAAATACTTCCAAATGAGCCCAAACTGCACATTTGGAATAGAAGTAGCCCTGGGTCTCCTGACCCTGTCTAGTTCCTTCACCTTTGAGAATCATCACTGTAAGTTAAAACCAAATCTCCCTATGGACACTTACCCTCAGCGTTTGTAATATAGGGCTCAAATAAATCTGAAAAGTCAGTCTGTGTTGATTGGATATATATATGGGACCTAAAGTTATTCAAAGTGCACTGGCTTGGTAACAGTAGAGATAGTGTGGGGATGATATGTGTTATAGTTTTAGCTCTTTTGAAAAAATAAATCACCAATGAGTATATTTACCATGTCACTAAACCGGTGGCCTTTCTGAGAAACTACTAAATTACTAGCAATGTTATGGTTCGTTATACCCCTTTCACCAGCCCTCATTCTGTACCACAATCAGAACTACCAAAAACAGAGATCTCACAGAGTTGGTCTGAACAATTTATTATATCCCAGTGACACTTCAGTTTCATTTGGTCTGAGAAACTTGACTGTCAGTCTTGGTAATATAGTCTGTCCTAGGAAGGAAAACTTATGACCTAGTGATCCAGTAAGCATAAAACAAACTGCTTTTATAGGCTGGGGGATTATTCGTGTACCTTAAAATCTTAGAATACAATCTATGTATCTAGGAATCTATCTAAAGTAAGACACATTGTTAAAATATCTTTACCACTGGCATCCTGCTTTACCCTTCCACAGGACGGTAATTTTCCAAAACGAAAATCTCATGGTTTCCCTGAGGTAAGAATGATTGACAACATTTTACACTACAGATGGCTGAGCAGATGTGCACATAGGTATGATACCTTACTGCAAACAAGCTGGCCAATCAGAGAGGAGCTGAGAATTGCACTCTGAAGCAATTACAAATTCTATTCAGGGAGATTAGAGATCCAACTTGTACAAGATGGTCCCATTTTCAACCATGTTGGAATGCAGAATTAGGCTATCCTTGAGCCTAATCAAGTATTGCCTATATCTACAACTAATATTCCCACCGTGATGAATTATACAGCAAGTTTCAATTCAAGAAAGACATTGCTTATACAATATTAGAGGTTGAGAGAATAGTTCTTGGAAGCAAACAGACCTGACATTGAATCCCTGCTCTGCCTGTGAAAATGAGGCAAATTATATAGCTTTTCTGAGACTCAGGTGCTTCACCTAGAGTATCCTAATAACATTGCCTACTTTGTAGGAATGTGGTAAATATAAATGAGAAAAAGTGATAAGCACAGTGTTTGGCATATATCAAGAACTAAAAGAGTATTAGTAATTCTTAGAATTGCAAAAACAATGCTCTGCAAATCATAGCACAAAAACACTTCATTGTTTCCCTGTATCAGAAGTAAGAAAGCACAGAATACTGGATTTTGATAATTCCTACCAAAATAGATGAAACTTGATGATTTTGGAATTATAGTCCAAACCAAGTATCTGTAAGAATATTTCTTTGAATTCTCCTGGTTTTTCTTTTTCAATGATGGCAAATTATTTGTTAAGCTCCATAACATATAATGCATATTTTGAGATTAAATTAATTGCTTTTGAATAAAATATCCTCTAGGAAAATATGACATATTAATCATACACTCTTTGGTGAGCTGATCTGCCTAGGTCTAAGAATCATACTGAGGAAGGAATAAGAATGTTGGAGTCAAATGCTGTTGGGGTTTTCTATTTTGGCTCTACCTCTTACACAGGCAAGTAATTTACCTCTCTAGGTATTAGTTTTCCATATGTAAATTTAATAAAAATATTTCCTTTACAAGGTTTGCTTCCACTCCCTTTCTTCTACTCACCCCTATTCCCTTCCTGACACCTCCAGCCTTATCAAGTCCCTAGGGGTATAACAAGATACTACTTTAAAAATTATTTATAAAATATTTATAGAGCCTAGTGCTAGGCACCATGGTAAAGGCTGAATCACTGAAAGATAATTTAATATCAAAGTTTTAAAATAGACTTTGATGATGAGGTCTGGTCTTTTCTGACCTAGTATTCAAAGTCACACAACATCACTTCTGCCACATTCTATTGGTTACAACCAAGTCACAAAGGCCAGCCCAGATTTGAGGGGAGAAGACATATGCCTCACTGTTTGATGGAAGGAAAAAAAATATGTGGACATGTTTTATTTTATTTTATTTTTTTGTGGACATGTTTTAAAACATGTAGGCAAACTACTCTTAAAAGATTTAAAAGAAAGGTAGAGAAAGAAATAAAAAGAAAGAGATAAGGAGAGAGAAAAGGGAAGGAAGAGAAAAAGATGTGAAGACCTCTACACAAAAAACTACAAAACATTATCAAGGTTCATAAATTGGAAATTCATTATTATAAAGATACTAATCCTCCTTATTTTTTAAATATTTAACAAAATCCCAATCAAAACCCCAGCAAGCAAAAATAAATCAGTGTAACTGACCCTATTAACAGACTAAAAATGAAAGACCACTTGATTACCTCATTAATCAGCAAAAACACTTGGTAAAATCCAACATCTATTCCTGATTTTTTAGAAAAACAACTCAGATAATTAAGAACAGCTGAGAATCTCCAGAACCTGAAAGAAGGCATCTACAAAATACTTAAAGCTAACACCTTACTTAATGGTGAAAGAGTAAATGCTTTCCTCCTAACATCAGGAACAGAGAAATAATGTCCATCCTCACAGCTTCTGTTCAAAACTGTAGTGGAGAATCTAGCCAGTGCAATGAGGCAAGAAAAAGAAATATAAAGCATACAGATTGTAAAGGAAAAAGTAAAAGTCTTTGTATTTGCAGACTACATGCTTGTTTATGTAAAAAAATCCCAAGAAATCTACAGAAGAGCTATCAGAACTAATACATGTTTAGCAATATTATGGGGAAAAAGAACAATATATAAAAAGAATTATATTTCTAATATACTAGCAATGAACACGTTGAAATTGTAATTAACAAAAACACCATTTACAGTAACATCAGTAACATCAAAAATCTTTATATAATTAGGGGTTAACCTGTGAAAGGGTGTGCAAGACTTGTATACTGAAAATGACAAAGTATTGTTAAAATACAATACAAGGATACATAAATAAATGAATACATACACCATGTTTATAGATTAGAAGACTCATTTTTTTCAGATGTTAATTATCCCTAAATTGATCTATAGATTCGATGTAATCACAATTGAATTATGATTCCAGAGAGTGCCTTTTTTTTTCTTTTTTCTTTTCTTTTTTTGCTGGTAATTAACAACCTTATTCAAAAATCTGTGTCGTAAAGGACCTAGAATAGCCAAGAAAACTTTTTGAAAAAGAACAAAGTAGAAGGACTAACATTATGTGACTCAGGACTTATTAAAAAGCTACAGTAATCAAAAGAATATGATATTGGTGTTAAGAAAGACAAATTGGTAATCTCTGGCAAAAAAATCAACTTTGATTCATGTCCCACACCATATATAAATATTACCTCAAATGAATAGCAAACCTAAATGTAAAACTAAAAACTACAAAAATTATAGAAGAAAATGAAGAAGAAAACCTTTGTGGGACACCTGGGTTGCTCAGTGGTTAAACATCTGTCTTTGGCTCAGGTTGTGGTCCTGGAGTCCCAGGATCAAGTCCCATATCAGACTCCCTGCATGGAGCCTGCTTGCATGTGTCTGCCTGTGTCTCTGCGTCTCTCTCTCTCTCTCTCTGTGTCTCTCATGAATAAATAATTAAAATCTTAAAAAAAAGACCCCGCCCCCTTTTTTTGCCCTATTATAAAAAAGATTTTCCTCTTAAAAAAAAAAAAAAAGAAAGAAAGAAAACCTTTGTGACTTTGCATTGGAGAAATATTTCTTAGCTACAACACCAAAAGTATGATTGATAAATTGGACTTCACAAAAATTAAGAAGTTCTGCTCTTGAAAAGATAGTCTTAAGAGCACAATAGGCTACTACAAATAAGGAAAAATAATTATGAAGCATATATCTGATAACGCCTTGAGCCACAATATATAAAGAACCTTTAAAACTCAGTAAGAAATTAAACCAATAAAAATTAAACAAAATATTTTAATATTTGAATAGACAATTCATCAAATAAAGTATATAGATGGCAGATAAGCACATGAAAAGATACTCAATATCATTAGTCATTAGGATAATGGAAATTAAAATCACTTCACATTATTAGAATGCTTAAAATTAATAATCCTGATCATGACAAGTTCTGATGAGGATGCCAAGCTGTTGAAATTCTCCTAAGTTGTTGGTGGAGAGGTAAAATGGTTAACCACTTTGGACACCAGTTTGGCAGTTTCCTAAAAAGTTCAACATACACCTAGTCGTCACCTAACCATTCTACTCCCAAGAATCTACTCAAGAAAAATAAAAGCATATGTCCATGCAAAGACTTGCCCGTGAACATTTTAGTAATTTTATTTACAATACCCAGAGACTGGGAACAAACCTGTCCGTCAACAGGTGAATAGATACACAAATCCATATAATGGAATTCTATTCAACAATAAAAAGAGATGAACTATTGATAAACAACAACTGAGTGGATAAATCTCAAAATAAATATGCTGGGTGAAAGAAGTTAGACCAAGAAAAATTAGGAAATGTGTGATTCCATTTTTTAAATAAAATTCTAGAAAATGCAAATAAACCTATATAATTTATAATATCAGTGAATATCTGTAGATGGGGGTTCTGAGAGGGATGGGATAGAGGGATTCCAAAGGGATACAAGGAAAGTTTGAGGGTATTGAATATGTTCATTATCTTGATTTTGGTAATGGTTTCACAGGTGTTTTCATATGTCAGAACTTACAAAATTACATTTTAAATATGTGCAGTCTACTATATGTTAATTACATTTTTAAAAAGCTGTTATAAAATTTCAATAGTTTTTTTTTTGTAGAAAATCAAAGATTGTTTCCAAAACTTCCATAAAAAGTGCAAAGAGTCTAGTATAGATCAGATAACTTTACAGAACAAAAGTGGAGGACACATACCAGATATCAAGACTTATTACATAGCTCATTAATTAAGAAAGTATGATCATGTCACAGGGATAGAGATATAGACTAATGGAATAGATTAGGGAGTTGACCTACATAGTCATTTGATTTATGAAAAAAGTAACACTATATGCTAGTGGGTAATGGTCTTTTTAATAAATGGTGCTACATCAATTGGACATTCAGAGAGAATAGAATAAATCTTGACTCCTAGCTTATACCATACACTAAAAACAACTCCTGGTGGATTGTAGATTCCAATGTGAAAGACAAAGCATCTAGAAGATAACATAGAAGATAGCCTCATCACCTTGAGGGCAGGAAAAGATTTCTTAAATAAGGCACAAAAGCACTAACTACAAAGGAAGAGACAGATAAATTGAACTACATTAAAATGAAAGCTTCTGTTCATCAACATATCCTATGAAAATGATGAAAAGGCAACCAAGAGTATACAATCCTAAATTCACTTAGATTCTACAAATCAGTAAGAATAAGACAATTAATTTAATTTGTGTTTAAGGGGGCAAAAACCAAACAGAACCTTTATAAAGAAGGGTATCCCAAAGGACAATGGACATCTCCAAAGGTGTCTACTTTAGTCAACAGAAAAATTCTGATTAAAAGTGAGATACCATAACACACCTACTATATTGACAAAAGTTTAGTAAGTGACAGTACCAAATACTGACAAATTTGTAGAACAATTAGAACTCTCACATATTGCTGATGGGAATATAAATTGGTATAAACATTTTGGAATTCTTTTTGGAAATATCTAAATTCAAACATAGAAACACATGACATAGGAACACACAATTCCACCCCTGGTGATAAATTCAATAAAAATACATTATTAGTGAGAATATAAGTGGTCTTAAAGAGAACAATTTGGCAGTATTAGTTGAAATCTGGCAAATCTACCTCATAGAAATTTTTATACAAGTATCAAAGCCAATCCATCTATAAAGATATCTTATGCAGTAATATTTGTAATGGTAAAAATGAGAAATAACCTGAGTATTATCAACTGGTGGATGGTTAATCAGAAAATTCATGAAAATTACTTATGAGTTAAAAAGAATAATGTAGATATATATGTACTGGTTGGAAAGATATCCCAGTATATTGTCAAATAAAAGATTTTGCAGAGCAATATACATGATGACTGTTTATTAACAGAGTATGCAATTTTAATTTAAAATGTTTTAAGAGTACATCTATGCAAATGCAAGGAAAGAGGCCTGGAAAGATAGACATAAACAGTTAACAATGGTTCTCTTTAAAAACTAGAATTGGATGTGGGGAAGACTGAAAATTGATAACAGATTTTACCCTATACAATTTAAACAACAAAAATAATTTTCAGCATATTTTTTAAAAGACTAGTTTTTCTCATCATAGGGAAATCCCAGATGAAGAAGTGAGATATAAGCATCATTAAAGTCAAAATGAAAGCTGCCTACTGCATGAGGAGGAAGGGGATAAGATTGCTGATGTAAGCCACATGGTTCACTTTAGAGAACACAGTAAAAACAATCACTCTGCCTCCCACCAAGATGAAAAAAGTTCTTCATGGGAAACCAAGAACAGTTCCAGCTTTGACAGAGCCTGATCTTAATTCTTTTTAAGGAAAAATAATACCAAATTACAGTAATAAAAGTAGGAACAGGATTTTAGAAGAAGGCTGGTGCAAGTAAGGGATTCTAGAGCTCAAATTTCATTAGCTTTATGGCAAACTTGCATGTGGAAGGAATATAATTGAATACCACATACATTTTGGATGCAATAATGCAAGTATTTCTGGTTGGAGAAGACAGGGAGTAACATAACTAATGAATAACCATGTGCTGTTTATGAGAGGACTGTATGTTGCCAGTGATTTTTTTTCTTGTATGTTTTTGATTGGAGTTCGATTTGCCAACATATAGCATAACACCCAGTGCTCATCCCATCAAGTGCCCTCCTCAGTGCCTGTCACCCAGTCACCCCATCCCCCCCACCCACCTCCCCTTCCACCACCCTTTGTTCGTTTCCCAGAGTTAGGAGTCTTTCATGTTCTGTCTCCCTCACTGATATTTCCCACTCATTTTCTCTCTTTTCCCCTTTATTCCCTGTCACTAATTTTTATATTCCCCAAATGAATGAGTCCATATAATGTTTGTCTTTCTCCAATGACTTACTTCATTCAACATAATATCCTCCAGTTCCATCCACGTTGAAGCAAATCGTGGGTATTCATCATTTCTAATTGTACCCAGTGATTTTATTTTAATTTATAGCCTGAAAATTTTTATATGTATTCAAACTATAAACTATTTAAAGTTCACATCCATGTCTTATGGTAAACTCCAAGAACAACAAGACGAACACAGCTAATATTTTTTTCTTTTTTAAAAAAAAAACTTTTTGATTCATTTATTCAAGAGAGGCAGAGACACAGGCAGAGGGAGAAGCAGGCTCCCTGCAGGGAGCCCAATGTGGGACTCGATCCCAGGTCTCCAGGGTCAAAGCCTGGGCCGAAGGGAGGCACTAAACTGCTGGGCCACCGGGGCATCTTTAATACTTTTTTCAACTAATATTTTTTCAACTGAAAATTTCTTCCTGCTTTAATAAAATGTGTTGTGGTAGATTCATCTTTTTTAAGCCTTCACATATCATTTGCCATTCTTTGGATATGTTATTATAAGAGTATAAGAATATACTCATTCAGAAATGTATTATAGCCTCGCCAGGAGGCATATCAGACCAGGGAATCTGAGTCAAGGTAGAAGTAAAAAGCCTGAATATTTCATGAAATCAGGAATCTTGGCTTGTTAACCATTCAGGCCCAATGTCTATTGCCTGTCAGCACAATGAACCATGATGATGGCTACCATGCATTGTATTGACTACCATGTATTCAGCCAGATTCTGTGATAGGTGCTTCACAGACAGTATCCTTCTCTGTAGTCCTCTTGGGAAGGATTATTATTACTATTCTCTTTATTAATGAGTAAAATGAAGCTTGATTAGGTGACTAACACAAAGCCACACAAGTTTTAAGTGGCATAGCCTGATAATTCTGTTTCCTGGGAAGACCTCAATAAATATTGGTTATGGGCATACTTCTTTAAATGGAAGGAAGAGAGGGGAGATGGCAAGAAGGAAAGGAGGACACAAGTAGATGACAAGACCCCATGGCATTCACTTTCAGGAAGAAAACCATTTCTCTGAGGGTAATGATGGATGAAATCAACCCAGCCTTCTTGCTGCCTATATGCTGAGTAGATTATCAGGACAGACCCGGATAGCAAGAAGGTTTCCCTTTCAGTTTATTTTGCACTTCTCTTCACTTTGCTCTCTCTTCTCTGGTCACTCTGGTTATTCTCCAAGGTGGTGTCAAGCAGTCCTTCTCCTGGCTCAGAGGTTGTCTGTCAACACTCATTACCATCAAGCTGTCCATTGTTCTGGTGCTCTTTGTTCCTTTGGCTTTTATCATATTGCTACCTCCAGGTCACAAGAACTTTGATGAGGCTGTGAGGGACACAGTCATCTCCTGAGAGCTAGCCACTTCCTAGGGACACAGCCATGGAAGCCCCACATAGATCCCCTGCAGAGATCCTTATAGAATTTTATCCTCCTTTCCTAGTTGGGGTACTTTCCTTCTTCTCTCCTGGTCCTCAAGAATCTTTCCCTGGTTGAGGATGATATCATTCACTGAGGAAGGAACATAATAAAATTATTAGGTTTGAGTCAGAAGACCACAGGTTGTCTTCTGGTGTGATGAGTTGTGGTACCTTTGAGATCCCTAACAGGAGACACGAAAAAGGTAACTGGATATACAAGACTGGAGCTTTCTTAGCTAACTTTCTATAGAGTTCAGTGGAGAAAAGTCCATTATTTATCCACTTAACCATTTCCAATATGGTCATATTGCTTACCATTATTACCATTACCAATATGGGCATATCTTCTTACCATTTAATAGTTTATAGGGCCAAGCATATTTATATCCAGTACCCTATTTGGTTCTCTAGTTTTACCAGTATTCTGAAAACCACTTACAGTTTCATTTTAGAAAAAGACAAGAACATAAATTCAACTAATTTTTTTTTCTGTGGGATAGTTAAGGCCCATGAACTTATATAAAAGCTCATTGAGTTTAAAACAAAGTATTGCAAGTGAAGAAAATTATGTTCTTGGCAATCACTGTCTCATTTTCTTCCTCTTTTTTTTAAGATTTTATTTATTCATAAGAGATGGAGAGAGAGAGGCAGAGACACAGGCAGAAGAAGAAGCAGGCTCCCTGTGAGGAGCCCAATATGGGACTCGATTCCAGGACCCCGGGATCACGCCCCGAGCCAAAGGCAGAAGCTCAACCACTGAGCCACACAGGTGCCCCTCAATGTCTCATTTTCAACTGACCACAATCTCTTTTCTGTTTCACCTTCCTAAAATGCATTGTTGGACAAAAAAAAAAAAAAAAAAAAAAGGCTATAAAATATATAAAAAATTCTAAGAAACTTTCATTCAAAAAAACTGCTGAGTTAATCCTTAGAAATTACCAGCTGGTTAACCTATCCTCAAGCTCCATCATATTACCTCCTGCTGAAAAGCTCCCCAAGAGGGGGGAGAACCCCAAATTGGCTTATTGAATAAAAAGTTTAAGTTATAAACATGGTTATAAAACCATGCCATGAATACTCTGTGCTTGCAGTTTTCTGTTTTGTTGATGGATTTTTATTCATGTCATTTGATGGGATAAATTGTAAAACCAGGTCACAGCTCCAGCAAGAGAAAATATAAACTGATAAATAACATAAAGTTTATTGCATTTGAAAGAGGTATACACCAAGAGCAGAGTCACCTGGAAATGCCACAATGATACCACCAGCAGCATCTATAGAGCTGGATACAGAACTTGTAGTTCTAATCAAAGATTCTTATCACCTCATCAGGGTATAACCAACTCACCCTGGTGAGCCCAATCTGCTCTCCTCATTACTGAACATAGAAAAGAGATATTATCATGAAAGTTTCATGTCATTCAGATCTCCTTTTAATGCACAAATCTCAAAATCTAGCCCAAACCTGCTATGGTCTGGAGCCAGCAAACATTACTTACTACCACCAATATTATAAAATTGGGTAATTTTTCACGATCTTCTAAAATCCAACTTTCCGTTGTAGTCCTCCTCTGCGATGTTGAAGTTAGAGGTGAGATTTTGGCAAAATTCTAATGATGTTACGGGCAGAGACCGAAAAATGGCCAGTCCCTACCTTGTTTATTCAATCAACCTCCCTGAGAAAAATTGGACTGAGGGCATTGCATGTAAAATATACAGAAGACTGAGAGCCAATGTAAAACTTAAATTATAGCTGGAAAGACATTCAGTACCCCTAGTACAATGAGCCTTTGTTTAGGCTCCTGTTTTCGCCATCTACCCTCATGTGTTCCCACAATCTGAGATGGTGTAGTCCCCAAAGCAGGGATGAATTACAGCCCTATCCGTATGCAGGGGGGATATGCCTTCCTTCCTAACATGGCCCAACAAATGGCCTGACCAACTTGATTAGTAAAAAATTCTTCCTTGGTTGTATATAGCCAGCAGGTCTGGGCTGAGTCCAGTCTAATGCAGAATAGCTCTAGAGTGAATAATGGCTTTATTCAAGACCAACTGATATTAATTCATTAAGAATGGTATTGATCATCACAGTCAAAATGTTGCCATGTTTTTTTCTTAAGTGTTTATCATGTGGCATATTAAAAATTAGTTAATTGGAATATGATAAAATATTATATACAGGACACTAGACTAAGTGCTAAGGAGAATATGGCAATAAGTAAACACTTAAGCACTGTCTTCTAAGGAGTTATAATCTGGAAAAAACATAAGAAAAGTAATTTATTCAATAAGTATATCTACACTATTGCCACACAAAATGTGATGAGCACAGAGAAGGTAATGAGAATTCAGAATGGGAGTCCCTTTTGGACTGAAAATACAGAGAGTGATGGAAAGGGAGCCATGTTAGAAGGGACAGCACACATCAAGGTACGGAAGTGGGAAGGCACAAGGATGGGTGAGAAAACATCAAGACATCCAGCTTTTTTGGGATACAGGGACTTTGTAAGGTTCTGGCTACCCTATTGCCTGGAGAGAAGCATCAAGAGGCCTTAAAATCCTTACAAGGGACTTACCTGGGTTAAGATACTGCTAGAGAAAAAAGAGGATGACAAGCCTCCTCCCCACTGTTCCAGGCCCCATTTGTGCTGGAGGGCTAGATTCTTCTCATTAGTGTAGACAAGCAGCACTCCTTCCCTAAGTATCCATTAGTATCCTCTAGTTTCCTAAGAGGTTAAACATTCTATTTGATTCAGGAGGCCAGAAACTGATTTCCTTCAAGGGCCAAAGCTATCACAGCATGTCAAATGGACTGCAGTGACTTGACCAAGACCAAAGCACAAAATGGACTATGGGAACCCTACACAGAACTTACATACTAACCAGAGCACCATGAACTCCAAATCCAAGAAGTCCATGAACTTGGATAGGAAAAAAAAATGCATCTTTATTTTCACTAATCTTTAACAACAACATAGTATTTACTTTTATTACAAACCAAAGCAGTGTTAGCAGTGACTTTATCACTAATAGAAAATAGATATTTTCATATCATATCATAGCTCTTGCTGTTAATCCAAAATGTCATTTTATCACCATTCCAAAACTGGCTATCAGAGGTGCCACTGGATCTTGTTATTAAATGTGTACAGAAGCACAATTTTTAAAAAATTGGTTAACTGTATTTCATTACAGTTATTGTATTTCATTACAATTAGTCTTCTTTATAATCTTTTGTATTTTATATTATGCACTTAAATATGTGGTCCCGGAAAAGGCCCACAGGAATCAGACTGCCAAAGAGGTTCATGGCACCAAAAAATTTAAAACTTCCAGTCATAATGGAGTAAGGAATTTGGCCTAAGAGTTGACTTTAGCACCAAATTTGATAAACAGATAGGAATTTATTCCACATATGGCAGAGTAGTCTAGAAGGCAACTGGAGTGGGGGATGAAAAAGGACCACAGTTGCCCTCTAAGTGCATCCTCCAAAGTGACACCATTTTTTAAGGTAATGTACTGAGTCAATCATTTTTTAAGATTGTGATGAAAAAGTCAAGATAATTCATAGCAATACAGAATTTTGAAACACTGAGAGAAGTTAATCAAAGGTGACATCTTTTTAAGCATTTGTTTAGTCAAAAGTCTTTGCCCTGCCTTTTGTCTCAGTCCATCCCCAAGCTTCACTTATATGTCTCTTAATTAACAGATAACTTGTACTTGTTCCCATCCAACTGCTCTGTATACATGTGAACCTTCTTGAGTGGGGGAGGGGGAATAGACATGGTACCATGGGGGAATGGCAGCTTATGAATTGAAAGAGACCACTGAAAACTTTGATATTTACAGGATCTTCCTGAATATCATTCAGAAGGAATATTCTCTCAACTCATAATGTTATGATCACATGGACAAAATGGCTGACATCCTCCATGAAGACAGCAAGATTTTAAGTAGAGCTGCTTACCTGATTGCTAAATACAAGATCAAGACAGGTGGGGAAAGTGTAATATGGGGGGAGAGATTATGATTGGTGTGGGTGTACAGCATAAAAGGAATCTCATACTTTTCCATTTGCATGTGTCCATTTACAGATCTTTGGTCCTCCAGCTGTGTGGCAAAATGACCTTGGACTCCTTGGATGCCTGGCGTCAGCAGAACCAGTGCTGAGAAGAGAAGAAAACTGAATGAAAAGGCTGTGGGGCTAAGGACAGCTTTAAGTTCTGCAGAAGAGATTATGTGCCAACAGCCGCTGTGGGCAATGATTAGAACTAAGAGTTGGAGATATATAAGGCACTGAGGATTCTCAAAACCAACAAGGAGGAACTACATCCATGATCCCGGTAACTGGATGGAGGTAAACCCATACTTGAGTTTTAGGCACAGGTTGGTGTATTGAGTTATCTGATGTTCTCATAAATGCATATAAAAACTGAAGTCTGCCAAAAAAGGATGACAATCTACTCCTTGACTGGCCTCAACCCCTACCTGCAAATAGGCGCCTCCTAACAAAAGTCTCAGGAGTCTAACATATCCCCAAAAATGCTAAAAAGGGAAGTTGAGGCAGAGCTCATCACCATGTTTTGCGTAAAAGGATCCAGGAACTCAAGGGCTTTTCCCTGGGTCACATAGCGACGGCCTCCACTGCAGGTCCTGCTCTAATGCCCTTTCTACCTGGCCACACTACCTTGCTGCAAATGGGTATTTCTTGGAAAGCTGCATCCATGGCCTCAAATGAAGAAAAGGGTATTTGTCACGTATTTTCTTTGCAAGTCATATGTTCCTTGAGTGATTTATTAGAGTGTGTCAAAGGCTTGAGCCAGAGGGTTTGGGGGAAGGTCAGTTTTTCTGGGTAGATTCATGAGGGTTTGGTGATGTCACCATTTTTGTTCTTAGATTTTTTTTAAATTTTAAGCAAGAAGGAACTTGTTTCCAATTTAGAATTTGTACTCATTCCTGTACCTAATCAGAGAATAGCTGTGAATCTATATTTACAAAAAAAAGAAGAAGAAGAAGAAGAAGAAGAAGAAGAAGAAGAAGAAGAAGAAGAAGGCAAAAGGAGGCGAAACCAACTAAATTGTCTTTGGCCAAGGAGTCAGAAGCTTAAGTGATGGAAATTTGGACATTGCCATAAGTGGCTTCATTTTAGTAATAGGGCCATTCCCATTACATACTCAATAGCGAGTCAAATCTATAGATTGTTGGCTCTGGGTGACCCACATGAAATAGGGGAAAAGGGCGCTAGATTTTGTGTTCAACTCAATATTACCTACTCCTCTTCTCTCTACTTTTGAGGCAAAGCATCCAGCCTGGTTTTTGGAACCACAACATAATGAAAAGTCTTACATAATATGGAACTTCTAGTTATGGAACCACAGTTTAGAAAACAATAACGTGACAAGCAACCCAGACCGTCTCTTCTCACTTCTCCCTTGAGAGATAATAATGAGAAAATAGTTCAGAGGATGACCAGAACATATAATGGGAGGTCTGTGAAACCATGCAGGTACCCCTGCCACATCTACCTCCTAAGACATCTCCTCTTGGTTGGTCTAGGGGAAAAGCTAGATCAGTGATAAAATAAACTATTCATAGAGAAAAAGAAGACAACTATTCCCTTAATTCTGTAGATAAATAAAAATTTAAAAGTAAATCCAATGTTTTGATTTTAAAATTTCCCCACTTTACAAGGATATCAAAGCAGGAAGAATTTGGGGGAAAAAAAGAGAATCGTCCTATAGAGCAGGAAAGAATGACAGGTTTAGGTTAATAGAAACCGTATTAAGTTCTTTGTCACTCTTACTATAAGGTCCTCAATTATGGGACTATCTAATTAAGTACATACTCTTTTATGATAATTGACACTTGACATTCCTAAACAACACAGTGGTAAACAACAAAGTTGAAGCCTGGAATCAGTCTTTCCATCTGAAGACTCCTGTGTTTTATTAGGAACAGTGAGAATATGGGAGAGTAAGGAATGTGAGAAACGAAAAATGTAAAATAATTTTACATTTTCTTTAATAATTGCTTATGTCTTTTCAAAGAGAAGAAAGCTGAGGCATTAGATATTGAAAAAAGTAAATTTGAGGTCATTCTTTTTTCAATAGAAATTTCTCCCTGTATCCATCACCAAATAGCATGCCTTGAAAATTTAATTGAATATTTTCTATGCCTAGGGAGCCGTGAATAAAGGCAACAAGGACAGTAAATAATAATTCAAGGTCCTTTGGAAATCTTAACTTTCAAGTAAATGGCAATACAATACTTCTAAGTTGAAAATAACAAATTTAAATTGTTTAGTACTTTCAGTAAACATAATCTAACATTATACTGGTAATGCGAGATGAGCCTCATTCTTTATGTATTTTTCTTTTCTTTATTGCTCAAGGGAAAAAGAGAGCTATTCTCATCAGGGTCATATCCATGAAAGAGAAAAAGGCCATGACAATCAGGAGGGTTGTGCACCAAGTCTATGCTGGCCTTCCATCTGACTGGCCGGGCCCTGGCCATCTCTGCTTTAGGACCTTCATCCTGTCCAGGATAATCACCAGCTATGACACAGACTTTCATGTGGATCAGAGAGAGGCTTTCAATTACATAATGCAGTGAAAAAACCACTAGTCTAGGAGTCCGGAGGTCTGTGACCTGATCCACATTCTGCCACTAACAGCCATGTGACCATAAGTGACCATGTAGGGATCAATTTCCCTACATTCAAATGAAGAGGATGAACTAGATTAGGAGACAGCAAACTTATTCTGTAAAGAGCGAAATAATAAATATGTGGGGCTTTGAGGGCCACAGGGTCTTCGTCCAACTATTCAACTGTGTCAGTGCAGCGCAAAAGCAGGCACAGATATTACATTATCAAAGAAGTATGGATATGTTTCAATACAAATTAATTTGCAAAAACAAGTAGCAGACTGGATTTGGCTCAAGGGCTAGAGTTTGCAAATTCCTGGACTAGATGACCCCTTCGAGCTCTGAAATTCTATGAGTCTATAATTCTAAAAATGATGTAGACAGAATGAGACTTAGTAGACAGAATTGAGCTATATAAAACCCTGCCATCTTTATGCAGGAACACCTCAGGCCAACTCAGAATGTTTTGTTGATTTCTGGAGCCTGTGATCCACCCACATCCAGCAGTGCAACAGGCAAGAAAATACAGTTGTAAGGATTGAAAAGGAAGTAATAGAAATGTTATTATTTGTGAAAGATATGATTGTGCATATTCAAATAGAGAAAAATTATCAGTAACCCATAAGCTGGTGAGCTACCTATTCATCTGAAATTTCTTCAATTTTTCCCATCCTATACTGTTTGTAAGGGAACAAAGTTTTGCAATCTCTTTCGCCTTCTGGCTTCTACATCCATTCAGCCAATGGAAGGCAGTGACTACATATTAGTAGGCAGAGGCAGGAAAATCAAGAGTATTTCTCTCTCTCTCTCTCTCTCTCTCTCTCTCGTTCTCTCCCTCTGCTTCCTGTGGCATCTCCAGCAACTACTCCATCTTTCTAGCTCCTGTTGCATAGGCTCTCTGTGGTTCTACTTCTGCTAAGTGATGCTGGTCTCTAGGTTTCAGTAGAACTACCTCCTTTCTTTATTCATCCAATCCACGGGGAGGGCATCTTACAATTCTTTTATAATTTGGGTTGACCCATTACCTCTCCTCTTTCAATTCTCAATACCTCTATCATCCATGTTATAAATCCTTGCATTAAGTTCCCTCTATATAAATACTTAGTTTTCTGTTTTCCTGTTTGGAAAACAAGTTGCTATACACAAAATCAATATACAAAAATTAATTTTGCTTCTCTCTAACAACAAAGAATTAGAAAATGAAGTTTAAAAAATACTATTTGCAATAGTGTCAAAAATATAAAATATATAGGACAAAAACTAATGAAAGATATTTAAGTCTCCTGCACAGAAAACTATAAAACATTATAAGAGAAATTGGGGAAAAAATCTAAATAATTAAAAAGAATTATTTTTATATGGAACTTACAAGCACTAACTATAAAAGAAAAGTTGATAAATTAATGCTATAATAGATTTAAAGCTTCTAGCCATAAAAAATGCATTATTAACAAGGAAAAGTAAACCATAAAGTAAATAAACATAAAACATATATATGTGTTGCATATCTATCTATACGTATATATGTAGATATATGTACATATATATATGTAGATACTCATATGTATATATGTATCAATCTACATATATACGAGGAAAAGACAGACAATGCAATAGAAAAATGCACAATTTCAAAAGTAAAAGCCAAAAGGGATGCCCAGGTGGCACAGTCAGTTAAGTGTCCGACTCTTGATCTTAGCTCAGGCCTTGATCACAGGGTTGCAAGATTGAGCCCTGTGTTGGGCTCCACGCTGGGTGTAGAATCTACTTTTTTAAAAAAAAAAGTAAAAGCAAAAGCTCATAAAGGTATTCTAAAAGCAAATAGTATGCTGCTAAAATTTTAAGGAAACATACTGCAGTATTTCAAGAGGAAAATGAATCTCTGAACAAAACTTTTGAAATATATAGATTTATACTTTGAAACATGAAGTACATATATATTTCATATATATATATTTATAAGCTTATACATGTGTATATACAAAAGTTATGCTGAGTGGGAGTCCATTCTAGTAAGTAATAATATTCACATTAGGAAACATTTAGGCAGAAATGTCTTTGTACTAATTTTCAAAAAGAAAGAGAATTACAAAAGAAAATATTAGGAAAAAAAGAAAGAGAAAAATGGACAAAAAAGTAGAACATAAAGGCTATCCAAATAGCCAGTGAAAGTATAAACAATGAGTGACCTCATTAGTGTTTAAAGGAATGCAAACAATATACCACATACCACTATGGTTAAAATTTAAAATACTGACAATACCTAAGATTCGCAACTCTACAGAACAACAGAATCTTCATGAGCTGCTGTGGGAGTATAAATCAGTGCAACAAAGTACTTTGTCATTATTCACTAAAATTAAATATGCTTTCCAATAATTCTGCTCCTTGGTATATACCCAATAGAAACCATACCTATGTGCCTCAAAAAGCAGACATTAGTTATGATTGCCAAAGACAAAATACAATCAAAATATTCATCAATAATAAAATGGATATGGACACCTGGGTGACTCAGCAGTTGAGCATCTGCCTTTGGCTCAGGGTGTGAGTTTCAGAATAGAGTCCCGCATCAGGCTCTCCACAGGGAGCCTGCTTCTCCCTCTGCCTGTGTCTCTGCTTCTCTATCTGTGTCTCTCGTGAATAAATAAATAAAATCCAAAATAAAATAAAATTAATAATAATAATAAAATGGATAAGTAATAATATATTCCTATAATAGAGCATGATACAGCAGTGAAAATAAAATATAACTATATATAACAATGTGAATAAGTCTCTCGAAATATGGTCAAGAAAGAGAAGCCTGTTTTGGACACATTTGTCTCTACTGGGCTCTATTTGCACTTCCAGGTCTGCTGTCTCTGTTCATCTCTGTGCCTAGGAGCCCAAGCAGTAAGGACTTCTTCAAATTGGCTATTTGCTTTATGCACTTTGGTCAGATTCCACCAATAAGAGGCAGATGAAAGGGCAGGAGAAGAGAGGTCAGGATATTTGTCCCATTGGACTCTCTTTGCCAGAGCATAACCACTAGTGGCTAGGTTTTTCTGCCAAAGTCTGCATTTGCTGTTAAGCAGGCTCTCCCCTACAGTGATAGAGAGCACAGGGTTTCCAACTGCTTGCCCCTGCAGGCCTATAGGCAGTAAAGGCTCCCCACATCCCCACTAAGGTTAGCCCTGGAGTACTGCAAAATCCTTCATCAATTTTCTTTAATCTTGCACACAACTTATATATGGTCTCTTTATGAAACTCTTTTAAACCCTTCTTTTGAGGGGTGCCTGGGGTGATTTAGTCATTTAAGTGGCTGAGTTTGGCTTAGGTCAGGATCCCAGGGTCCTGGGATCTAGCCTGCAGTCAGGTTCCCTGCTCAGTGGGGAGTCTGCTTCTCCCTCTGCTGTTCCTCTGTTTGTTCTCTCTCTTTCTCTTTCTCATACATACATACATACATAAGTCCATCCGTCTATCCATCCAACCTTCTTTTGAATATGCTATTTGTTTCCTGCCAGGAAACTGAGCAATACAAAGCCAGACTCAAAATGCTTACAAAATACATTTATATAAAGTTTTTAAAATAGACAAAATTAAACTACAATTGAGGGAATGCATATATGGGTGATGAAATTATAAAGAAAAGGGAGGTAATAATTACCACAAAAGTCAGGAGAGTGGTTAATTTGTGGAAGGGGAGGGAGATACGATTTGGAAGGAACAGATAATGGGATTCTGGGGTGCTGGCAAGTTCTGTTTATTTACCAGAGTGATGGTTATATACTGTTTTACCTTATAATAATTTATTAAGCTGTATATTTATGCTTTGTGCATTTTTACTGTATGGTTGCCATCATTCATCATAAAAACAGCTTAGAAAAATATAAAATAAGAGGGAAATTTTGATTGCTATGTCCCATTATATGTGCTGCATCCTATTAAGTATGCTACTGTTTTAAGAATATAGATATCAAGTGTATAAATTAATCAGCCTCTCGCAGTTTGGAGAGAAAAGCAGAAATCAGGAATGTTGAAAATTGTTTCCTCTAACTATACTGAGATTTAACCAGGAAGATGGGCTTACAAGCCTTCAGTTGATATGGTTGACCCAGAGGAAAATAGAACAAAAGGTGAGAACACAGAGAGATTCAGAATACTTGAACAAGAGGGACACAATTATAATGAAAAGGAAGAGATCAGAAAAGATTTCAGAAATATATAAAATCAAGTTAATTTTAGTATTGCAAAGGCATGTGGATACAAAAAGAATACATGATAAATGCATGTTTACATCTGAGCTTGGGTAATTAACATGGGAACAATTCCATTTCATATGCTCCTTTAGTTATTAACTTCTGGATAATGCTCATGATATCTCAATAATTAATAGGTAAGTAGAAAATTCAAAATGTTTACTTGCCCAAAGCTATAAAAAATTTATTATAAAAAAAGGTTAACAGAATACAGTCTATTTTAAGTATGTTTTCTAGCAGGTAAGTTTACCCATTGCCTAAATTAAAAACAAAATGCAAGGGGATCCCTGGGTGGCACAGCAGTTTAGCGCCTGCCATTGGCCCAGGGTATGATCCTGGAGACCCGGGATCGAATCCCACATCGGGCTCCCGGTGCATGGAGCCTGCTTCTCCCTCTGCCTGTGTCTCTGCCTCTCTCTCTCTGTGACTATCATACATAAATAAATAAAAATTAAAAAAAAAAAAACAAAATGCAAAATATTTGGAAAATAGATACAGGTCATTGGATAAATGCAGACTATCAGTGCAGTCACATTAATACCTTGTTAAGTATCAATGCAATCTACTATGTGGAAAAACTATAGACTCCAATCTAGCACCACTAGTTGCATGTATCAAAACCTTACAGATAATATAAATTACCCATTTGAAAAATAAATAACATTCTAAATGCTATTGTGCCTAGCCTAATGAACCGAGACAAACAATATCTCTGAAAGACTATCAAAAATTGTTTATTAGCCTTAAAACTCATTATAAAGTTTAAAAATAAAAACACATAGTTAGGATTAGAAAATCCCTCTCTTGTGGAGAAGATAACATAGAACACATTTCATTCAATGGAGGAAGGCTTAGTTCTTAACTCAACTGGAGGATATCTTTCTGTATTCCTTGATGGGTTTACTTAGGGTGACTTGAATCCTGGGGTTATAGCACCTATATTGGAATACAATCTTTCCTTTTTTTTTTTTTAAAGGTGGGGAGGGGCAGAAGGAGAGAGAGAGGGAGAATCTTAAGTAAACTCCACACTAGTGCAGAGTCTGATATGCAGCTGGGTCTCACAACCCTGAGATCATGACTTGAGCCAGAATGAAGAGTCAGATATGTACCCAACTGAGCCACTCAAGAGTTCTGGAATACAATCTGCTACAAAAGCAACATCTCTAGTTTTTGTTTTTGTTTTTTTTTTTTTCATTAATCTAGAATATTATAGGAAGTAGAATTTTCCACATGTAAATATTTTGCTATAATCCTTTAATGCTTCCAAGAGAACAAAACTACATATAAGATTTTAAAATTCTACATAGCAATTTAACTTCCACCTGAAGTGCCAAATTTTTTACTGCCATTTGTATTTTAATTTTTCTCAATGTTAAATTGTATTTGTTTTTGGAATAGATTTTTATACACAGTTTAAAACTCAAAAACACAAGAAAGTGTTCTGTGTAAAATCTCCCCCACTCACTCTACCTCCATCATGCCTCTTTCTTTCCTAGGCAACCAGGTCCTAATCCATGAGCAGTTAGCGTAACTAAAAGAAGCCACCTCAGACATCCAGACTTTAGTCTCTTCCTCCCCACTCTGAGGTAATGGTACCAGAAGGATCCCACTTCCGTCTCCACAAAGATCCTTACAAACCAACCAATCCAGAGAGACCCTCTATGTCCCTGGGCAGGTTAGGAGGTTTCAGCACTCCGTAAAGGCAACAACGATTTAAATGGACTGACCAGACTTTGTGGTCACTGAGTTACCGTGGTCATCACTGGCTGGCTGGCTGGCTGGCTTCAGCAGCATCACACAGAGACAGGGATCTTTCCCAATTCTCGAACTTACTTTAGGAGACTTTTTCCATTAGCAAAGGAACTTGCTTTACTCCTCCTTGTGTTGTCCTGTAGCGTTATTTTCCGATACACTGTTAATTGAGAACCACTTATAAATATTCTATAAGGTTCCACAAGATTAATGTTTGCCATTGCGGTTGTACTAGGTATATATATTCACATTTGAAATTTTACCCACTTCATGTGGTACAATTGAACAATTTTGTGATGTACATGAAGTCTATTTCTTATGCTAATTTTGCTGACCTTTTGATATGATTGAACTTACTTCAGGAAGAAAGAGAAGGGTGATAGATTGAAGTGTGAAATCTGGTTGGATTTTCAATGTTCATCAGTCATTGCTAAAGGACAAAACTTGAAATGCAAAGAAGATAATCTGGAGATCTCAAAGGATATGCAACAAAAAGAAGTAATTACTTCCTCGGGGCTGGGAAAAGAGGATCAAGGATGCATTTTGCATTCTTGGCCATCTGCCATTTTTTTCCTGAATAAGTGTGTAATGCTCTTTAATATTAAATTATAAACTATTAAACTATATAAGAAGCTATTGTCCCATTTACAGACAGTAAAACTGAAGCAGTGATGGCCTAAGTGACTTTGCAAACTGTATCTCAGAGATTCAGTGGAGAAAAGGAATTTCAAATGGGGTCCCTCCAGATTGTAGTCTATTTTTTAGCCCACTGACTCTCCTGTCTTCTTTTATAAAAGCACTGTATCTTAAAAGCATCTCTCAGAGACACCTCTGAGGTTAATGCCTTAGAAAAACCCATCAAACATAATGACTTTGATAGAGACCATTTCACATTACTTTTACCAATCTATTTTTCTTGGTTCATGCTCTCAAAAATGTCTAACTTTTCCCAATGACACTGTTCACACTGATTCTAGTTTTTAACAACATGGGCAAAGATTTAAGCTGACCATCTATGAGACAAAAAGAAAATGACAGTAGAATTCAATTCTCCAGGATAGATAGAGAATATGCAATACATCTCCATTTTAGGAACCAGAAGTATTGCATTACCCAGCAAACCTACAGCAGCAAGAGGACAATCCTGGCAGCTTCATGAGCTTTGGAGGAATCTCTCTCCTCCTTTGCTCCAACACCACCCCAATTCACCAACCCCAATTCAATGGCTCTAGAGCCACATGGCATGGATTTTACAGTAAAGAGAAATACAAAATATAGAATACAGAATTTCTAGAGAATAGAGGATTCTAGTGACATATATTTAGCTTAATCGCCTCATAGACAGGACTTAAAAAGGGCCAAATCTTTCAATTCATTAACAAATGATGGGCTCTACTTCTTAAGGATTTGCATCTCCATGAAGAAGTAAGACCATTTGTCTAGTTTATCTGATACTTTTTCCAGAAGAAAGGTACTGGAGTAGAACTGGGGGTCCCCCTCAAGGAGAATATAGGAGGGGAGATCTGTATGTGCCAGGTACTTACTGCTGCTCTCTCACCCTCTTTCATTAGACGTGCTATCTCCCCTCAAATGTAGGTGTTTTACCTCCTCCAAGTCATGTCTTCAGGAGATACAACTTCTCTCTACTCCATGTAGCAACTGGCATGCCCTTGAATCCAGAGAACTGGAGTAAAATGGATTGAGCTGGGCGAGGCAGATCCAACCTTCCACCTGCCAAACAATCTGAAGCAAGGGATTAGGTCTTCAGGGGATAATCAACAAGCCAATTCAGATATGATGAGTCAAAGAGTTCCATCTGGGTCCCATTCCTCAAGGAGATGAGAGTCAAATCAGGGAGTATATGCAACCAGGACTAAGAACACCATATAGGCCTAACTATGGGATAGAACTAAACATTAGAAGCATGAAAAGAATGGAACGCAGCTAGTCAGAGAGGAAAATACAAAGCATCTGTGTAATTTTAGACTGGAGAATCTATCACTTTTCTATAATTCAGTAGTGGAGAGAATACCCAGGGCTGCATCTGACTGGCTTAAATCAGGTATTACTTATTGTAAGATGTCCTCTACATTTCCACCTCAAAAGCCAGTAGGGCTCATCAGAGTCATGTTCTATGCAAAACTAAAGTGCAATTTATTACCTGTAATCTATTTTATCTCTCCTTAGCATGCTTATTGATCAGACTCTTCATTGTAAGCAACAGAATTTGACACTGGCTGATAAAGCAAAAATATATATATAATAATCCATAGAAGTGTTGGTTGAGAGACCTAGAAGACAGGGGTCAAGAATGAGCTGGGGCACAATGTCAAAAACCATGTTGTGGTTGGCCTATTAAAGAACAATTGCCAGGGCTATGGCCTCACCAAAGATTAGAGAAAACCACTATGGCCACTCTCACCACTGCTCCAGCAAGCAGGAGGCTACACTAAAACCTATTTGCTCATATTGCTCCCTTCTGTATTAGTCTGTCATGGGTATTGTTGATGGTTGAATCCTAGAATACATGTTATAGTTTAGCTGCAAGACAGGTTATTAACTTATGGCTTGACTCTTTGCTGAAGATGTAGGACTCAAAAATGAAAACTTCAAAAGCAGAAAAATTATTCAAAAGATAATGAGCAATTTTTGACAGGGCTACCAAAGTAATTCAATGGGGGGGTAAATACTCTTTTCAGCAAATGGTGCTGAACAACTACTTATTTACATGCAAAAGAATGAAGTTCAAACCATTCCTCACACCACATACAAAAAATTTACTCCAAATGGAGCATAGGATTAAATGTAAGAGCTAAAACTATTAAACATTTAGAAGAAAATATAGGAGTAAATCTTTGTGACCCTGAGTTAAACAAAGCCTTCTTGGATATGACACCGAAAACAGAAGTGGACAAAACAAAACAAAACAGAAAATAAAAACATGTCCTTTAAATGACACCATGCAGAAAGTGAAAAGTAACACACAGAAAATGAAAAGCCAATGCAAATTATAAATATGTTTTGATTGCTTCCTCTTTGTCTCATTGGTGAGAGAGGGACTCCTGCCCTAGAGTTATGGGGATGGCCAAACATTCAACACCTGACACAAAGCAGATGAGATTGACAGCTGTTCATTGATCACAGACACTCACAGTCCATTGGGAGAAGGATACCATGCCAAGTAGGGCCACATGGGAGTTGAACTCAGGAACAGAGTGTACAATAGGAGCTGTGGAGGGCAATTTTATAGCATCAAGAAGGTAGGATTAGCTGTGGTTCCCAAGAAAGGATGCAATTGGTTTATCTGAATAAATCTAGGAGTTGGCAGGAAACTGAAACATGCCATTCAAGAATAAGCAAGAATCATATTCCTTCTGCTTGATATTAAAGGTTGTTTGGCTAATGGACCTTATACACGAGAGCGGAATTGGAAGAGGAATGAGAAGTTAGGCTATTCAAAGCCTTTCCAATTTTTCCAGATGTTAAGACAACACATGATATTGAACCTTAATTTTATGTCTTATACCACCATAAGACAACAAGTCTTATAAGGAACTCATGTCCAGGATATATGAAGAACCCTTATAACTGAACAATAAATACAAATAACCCAATTTAGAAATGGATACATGATTTCAATAGACATTTCCTCAAAGGAGATATAAAAATGATCAATAAGCATATGAAACGATTTTCAACATTATTAGCCACTAGGAAAATGCAATGAGATACCACTTCATACCTACTAGGATGATTATAATAATTTTTAAAAAACCAGAAAAAAACATTTGGCAAGGATATAGAGAAATTTGAGCCCTCCTACATTGCTGCAAGGAATGAAAAATGATGTGGCTCTTTGAAAAACAGTTCTGGCAGTTCAAGTGAAGTATTAAACATACTACAGCATAGATAAACCTTGAAAACATGCTAACTGAAGGAAGATAGTTATAAAAACCACCTATTATATGATTCAGTATATAAGAAATGTCCAGAAAAAGTGTGGAGGTTCCTCAAGAAGTTACAAATAGTGCTACCTTATGACCCAGCAATTACACTACTAGGTATCTACCCCCAAAGATACAGATGTAGTGAAGCAACAGAACACTTGTACCCCAATGTTCATTGCAGCAATATCTATAATATCCAAACCGTGGAAGGAGTCACAATGTCCTTCAACAATGAATGGATAAAGAAGATGTGGTATGGGACACCTGGGTGGCTGAGTGGTTTAGAGCCTGCCTTTGGCCCAGGGTGTTATCCTGGAGTCCCAGGATCAAGTCCCAAATCAGGCTTTCTGTATGGAGCCTGCTTCTCCCTCTGCCTATGTCTCTGCCTCTTTCTCTCTCTCTCTCTGTCTCATGAATAAATAAATTTTAAAAAAAGAAGATGTGGTATATATATATACAATGGAATATTACTCAGCCGTCAGAAAGGTGAATAACTACTACTCACATCGACATGGATGGAACTGGAGGGTATTATGCTGACTGAAATAAGTCAATCAGAGAAAGACAATTATTATATGGTTTTGCTCATATGTGGACTATTTCTTATAGGAAAGGAGGGAAACTGAGTGGGGAAAAATTAGAGAGGAAAACAAACCATGAGAGACCCCTAACTCTGGGGAACAAAGGGTTGCAGAAGGGGAGGTGGGTGGGAGGTTAGGGTAACTGAGTGATGAGCATTAAGGAAGGCACACGACGAGATGATCACTGGGTGTTACACTATGTGTTGGCAAATTGAATTTAAATAAAATATTTTAAAAAGAAAAAAAGAAAGAAATCTCCAGAATAGGCAAAACTATAGAGACAGAAAGTACATTCCTGATTGCCTGTAGCTGGTGTGTAGTGCAAGAAGTGACTGCTAATTGTTGCGGGTTTCTTTTTGGAGGATGAAAATGTTCTAAAATTGATAGTGATGAACGTTGCACTACTCTATGAATATGTTAAAAAACATGAAATTGTACACTTTCAATGGGTGAATTACACAGTATGTGAATTGAGATATAAAGTTGTTATTTTTTTAAAAGGTATGAGAAGCCTAAATATCACTTATTCCAGTGGTTTTACTATTCTCCTCCAGTATTTACTGGAATCTTCTACTTAAACTATCTTCACAAAATTTAGAAACCCTTTCCTATGATGGACTGACTAGTACATATTTCCTTATAAATCTCCTATAATCTTGCCAATGTTGTTGATGTCAACAACAAAAAACACAGTAGTTAAGAAGATAGGTGAGAACTACAATTTCATTTTTAACCATCTGTGTGTAAACAAGTTTTAGGGAATAGGGTGATAATTTTTTTAGAGAAATGTTACTAGAGACCCATCAGATGAGAAAAATTGCTTCTCAAAAATGTTAGCTAACTTTTCCAAGGTCACACAGCCAAATGATAAAGATATCATGCATTGTAGGAACCTAATACACCATCTGTAGAGGCCAGCCTCTACATGATGGCCCCCAATGATTCTCACCTTCTCTCTGGTATTTACAACCGTTTATAATTCCCTCCTCTCTCTTGCATCACTCTGGGAGAAGCTAGGTGAATGTCATGATGGCATTCGAGCAACCTATGGAGAGGTCCATGTAAGAGGAACCAAGGCCTTGTAACAATCACATATGTAAGCTTGGAAGCACAAGTTCCCCTAGCTGAGCTTTCAGATGAGAGTACAGACAGCCTCAGTTGACAGCTTGATGCAACCTCATGAGAAACATGAGCCAGAATCATTCAGCTATGTCCCTCCTGAATCCTTGACCCACAGAAATAGTGTAATAATACATTGTTTTAAGCTACCAGGTTTTGGGGAAATTTATTATCCTATTACAGTAACTCATACACCCTTTATGCTCTTTACACTCTAAAAACTACTTCTTATCTGAGAACTGTTAAATAATTACAGTGATTTCCCAGATTACATGGGTTAAAACTCAAATCTCAATTTCTTTGCTCAGGTAAGACTTTGATTTACATTTCTCCATTAAGGAGAGGAAAATTAAATATCACAATATTTGTGTAATTTTTTTCAATCTGATTAGGAGATCTTGCTACCCAATGAGAGCAAGGTATAGCATTCCAAAGTAGGATAACTTCTTAGCTATATTGTTCCTGCTTTTGCTACCAGAGTAATTAAATCCAATCACAGGTTCCAAAGGTTCATTAAATCAAACTGATACTGTGGACACTACCTTCTGCTGTGTTATCTGCAAACAATGTCACCTATTTTTCTAAATCAATTCTGATTAATTTCCCAAGACCCTCCCAATGTAACAAGGAGCCAGATGGGAAAATACAGAGAAGAAATCAACATATTTTATCCTGTACATTGTGGAAGCAAAATGCACAAGAAGAAAAACATATTCACAGTAAAATTCATTATGACTGACATCCACTGTTCCCCTGGCCTCTTCCCTTCATTTAATGAAGACTCCAGCATCTGGCTCTCAGTCTTCTTCTCCTCTCTCTACATGTCATCATTCTCAGTGACCTCACTAGAAAATAGAAGCAATCAGACAAGACTTAATCACTCTTCTTCCACCAAAACTACCAAAAAATTTGCATCTATAGCCACAATGGAAGTCTCACTCATGCTTCTATCTATCTATGTGTGTTTTGCTCTTCATCTCTTCTTAAATACTCAAGGATTTTATGTCCAATATTTTTCAACCTCTCTTTCCTGGGTTACCAATTACAACCTCTCTTTATATTAATCCCAGAAGTTTTTCAGGATGCCTTAATCCCATTTCTCTGAAAATATTCTCTCCTTATCTCATATCCCCCTTTGGCTGATATCCCATTTCTCTGATCTTCCTAGGGAAAATCTCTCAAAGCATATTTGATATTTGGTTTCTCTGTTTTGCCAACTTTCATTTTTTACTTAATCCATTCTAGTTGGATTTTGGCACCATCATTCCATTAATATTACTTTTATCAATTGGTACTAAATACCACATGTTTTGCCCCTTTCGGTGGATATTTTTCTAGCCCCAATTTACTCAATCTCACATTCAATCTGGTAATCACTTTCTCCTTATTGAAATACTCTCTTCCCTTTGTCCTTGGGGTTTTACAATATCACACTCTTCCTCTTACTTCTACAGGCTACCTCCACTTAGGCTTCTTTCCTGTCTCTTCCTCTTCTGCCTGTCTTCCAAACGTTGCCTTTTCTCAGGGCTCAGTTCAAGGACATCTCCTCTCTCTCCTGCAAGTTGCTCATCTACTCCCAACATGTGAAAATCCATATACATGCCAAAGAATTCCACATTTATGCCCCCAGATTCATATATCCAACTGTCA